>NC_053160.1:106191275-106509400 GCF_016835505.1 Polypterus senegalus
TCATTTTAAGAAACAGAGAAAAAGCAGCCTTGTTAAAGCTACGTAGGCTGTTTACTATCCAATCTGAAAATAAATCATACTCTATTATAATTATTAGCATTAATTCTGTAAAAAATGCATAATACATATTTGTGTGCTGGTCATGTTAATTTGTATCACATTATGACATGGAAGGTAGCTTTCACACAAGTTGTACATATTCACTTTATTTATAATGCCAGCATTCCCAGTATTTTTATTAACTGTTTTTTCAAAGTGCACATCACTTTCTACCTATCAACACAAGGCCACTGCAACCAAGTGAAGAACTGCAAAACTAAGGGTACTGATTAAAATGCGTCTCCTAGAGCAAAAGAGACCTGCTGATTTTAGCATTACCATGCAAGCTCAATCAGGTCTGGTCAACTGTAAGAGCTAAGAGAATTTTATTCTTCATACTTCTGCTTAAAAGAACAGTTCCCAAACAATGCTTGGTATGTTCATAGAGTATCATGCTAATTTAGTGTTTCCAGCACTGTTTCAATTACTGAAAGCCAATTCCACATTGTCTGTATCAACAGCAACTGTCGACCAAAGTTTTTCCAAGCTTAATTTGGTCAAATCCAAACTCCGAAATCTATGTGGACAAGAACATCTCTCTTATCATCTGATTCTGCTGATACAAACATCAATATTAACTAAAATGAACTCATTTTAATTTATTAAAACATGGGACCTGAGACATCAATATATACTATATATAATTTTACATTGTGCTTCAGGGTTCTTGATCATAATAATTTTACTTTTCCTTGTCTACAGTTTAAAAAATTGCCACTTCATTGAGGAAAAAAACTATTTGATTTGATGTGTCATGATATGAATTCTTGCTGTTAAGGTCCATTCAGTATTTTATGCAACTGGATGAAAATTGTTATTTGCTCTTTTGTCTTAAGATGTGTTTCGTTAGGAAAATTAAGTTTATGCACAGTAGAAGAAGTGTAGTATCCTTTCTGATTATCTAACATAATCAACAATCTGGGCAAATATGCTGTTATATTATATGCGTATTAGAATGCCCCTGAATTAGCAATGGAGAGACAGTGTTGATTGGAGCAGAATTCAATGGACATGTTAGTGAAGGGAATGGAGGAGATGAGGAGGTGATGGGTAGGTATGGTGTCAAGGAGAGGAATATGGAAAGTTAGTTGGTAGTAGATTTTGAAAAATGGATGGACAGGGCTGAGGTGAATACGTATTTTAAGAAGTGGAAGGAACACAGGGTGATGTACAAGAGTGGAAGAAGATGAACAGAGGAAGATTATATTTTATGCATGAGGGTCAGACTGAAGGAGATTGAAGATGACAAAAGTGGTGGCAGGGGAATATGTAGTTAGGTAGCATAGGAGGATGGTAGTCTGTAGGATTATACTGGATATCAAGAAGTGGAGGACAGTGAAAAAGGATCAAAGGTTAGCAGTTGAAATTGTTGACTGTAAGGTGGAGTTCAGGGAGGAGGTAAGACAGGCAATGGTTGGCACTGAAGAGTTACCAGATAGTTGGGCAACTATAGCAGAAGTGGAAAGGGAGACACAGTAAGAAGAGTGCTTGGTGTGATGTGTAGACAGAAGAAGGAGGATAAGGAAACCTGGTGATGGAATGGGGGAATACAGTAGAGTGTAGAGAGGTTGGCAATGAAAAAGTGGGATACTCAGAGAGCTACACAAAGTAGAAAGGAGTACAAGGAGAAAACACGTAAGGTGAAGAGAGAGGAGGCAAAGTCTGATGATAAGGCAATTGATGAGTTGAATGAGAGGTTGGACACTAAGTAGGGAGAAAAGGACCTGTACCAACTGGCTAGACATAGGAAGCAAGCTGGGAAAGATGTGAAGCAGGTTAAGGTTAAAAAGGATGAAATGGTAATGTACTGTACTCACAACCGAGGACAGTGTGTTGAGCAGAGTATTTTGAGAGGCTGATGAATGAAGAAAATGAGAGAGAGAAAAGACGAATGATGTGGAGACAGTGAATCAGGAAGTTCAATGGATTAGTAAGGAGGAAGGAAGGACAGGTATGAAAAGGAGGATGGGCTGCTGGACCAGATGGCATACCTGTGAAAGTATGGAGGTGTTTAGGAGGGATGATAGTGGAGTTTTTAACCAGATTTTTTATTGCAATCTTGGAAAGTGAGAGGATGCCTGATGAGTGGAAAAGACGTGAACTGGTACTGATTTTTAAGAATAAGGGGGATGTGCAAAGCTGTAGTAACTACAGAGGATAAAACTGATGAGCCCACAGCATGATGTTATGCGATAGAGTACTGGAAGCTAGGTTAACATTAGAATTACCAATGCTTACGAGAAAACTTGTAAACCCGGTCCACCTTAAATCCACTTGCACGTCTCCATTCAGTGTCTTTTGTCTTGCAAATATGGTGATAATCCCAAGCAGCAAGCAGCCTGCTATACCATCCCCCCCCCACCGCTGGAGAAACTGCAAAAACCTCTCCCAAATGAAGCCTTGTTTATCTGTGTGTCAGGTACCTAGGCTAAAAAAATATATTGTTATTCGGAACACATGCATTTCACATGTGTTCCGTGTCCACAAAGATCTGTGTGAGTGTAGGATGACAGAAATGTTGAACACATACCTAAAATACAAACTTTTTCCATGTTTTAGTACTAACGACAAAATGTAAACATAAAGTGTATAATGTGTGAAGACTGAAGTCCAAATATCAAATAAGCACTTTCACAAAAGATACAAGTTTAACAGAACAAATGCTCTTTTTTCCCCCAAGACTATAACTGAAGAAAAAGAAATCAGGTTAGTGTTGCTTCTTGTCCTGACTTCTCGGATACTATACTTCTTAGAGCTGCTGACTCCAATTCAGAAGGTTCTGGGTTCAAGTCTTAACGTCTCCCAAAATAAAAGCTTGGAGTAGTGAGCTGTTCTTATTGCTACTATTATACAATAAAAGTATACATTTGACTTGAGTCTGTAACAGACGATGTAAATGTATGGTACTTTTAAAGGTTAGCGGTGTTTTTTTTTTCAGTTTTATTCTCTCAGTCGCGTTCACGCTTGACCTGATCTCACACAGCTGTTTCCAAATAAAGACGAGCTATAACAGAGATGAACTCAGATCGCAGAAAGAGAACATGCGTTCCCCATAAGAAATGTCTGCCCACATATAAGAACAACGCAGCTGTACCAGGTGTAAAGGCAAAAGATAGCACCGTTTGGATACAGGACAAAGTCCGGGTCATCCTGCCAATCTCCTGTCCTTCAAAGAAACAGCACGGCTTGCAGAGCTCGCCAACGTATCGTGCAAACTCATGTTTGTGATTATGTTTTGTGATGGTCTTTACATACTGTAAGAAGCATGTATATGTTACTTATATAAAAGTCAGATCGAATGTTACTTATCTTGATTTATTTACTTATCTTCCTACAGCGTAAAGTCACAAGTATACTGCAGAGCTTCCTCTGTTTGATCGTCAAGGGCATGCTCACAAATTACATGTGTAATGCCATAAAAAATACCTGCTGACACTTTAGTATGCAAGCAGTGGTACGAGAATGCAGTTAGACTTTTTTGGGCACATACCTTTACACCTGGTGCAGCTGTGTTGTTCTTATATGTGAGTGGACATTTCTTTGCGGGGAGGGGTTCTGTTCTCTTTCTCCGATCTGAGTTCACATCTGTTATAGCGCATCTTTACTTGAAAACAGTAGTGTCAGATCAGGGAGAGTGTGAATGCGACTGAGAGAATAAAACTGAATAAAAAAACACTAACTTTGACAAGCACTATAAATTTACAGCAGCTGTTACAAATGTAAATCAAATGTATGTTTTTATTGTATAATATTAACAATAATAGCAGCTCTCTACTCAAAACGGTAAACTTGAGAAGCTGCCAGCATCCAACCCAGAACCTCTTGATTGGGAGTTAGCAGTTTTTAGCATTGCAATACTCAAGCTGTCGCATCACCCGCCTACCGTAACTTGCTTTCTTTTATCTTCTGTTATATTCTTGAATAAAAGTGCACTTGTTCTGTTATACTTGTATTTTTTGTGAAAGTGTTTCTTTGATATTTGGGCTGCAGGCTTCACACCTTATACACATGTTGTAAAGACGGTCCTTGGGTGTGTATGGGAACTGTTAACATTTGAATCTGATGATTGTATATAGCGCGGAACTGATCTCTCTGTACTATGCTGTCCTCTGCAGCTGGAGTTCTAAAGAAATACCAACATGAAGCAACAAGATCAGAACAAAAAAACAAACGCAGTCACTAAATACAACCGCATGAAGGTATGAAAATGAATATAATGTTGCATTAGTGCAACAACATTTTTCGAAATGTATAATACAGGTCATTAAATAAATTATTCCAAATGTCATATATACCTAAGTCTCTCTTTTTTGTCAGTGCTTCTTTGACATCATGGATCAGGTGCATACTAATTCAGCGTTAGCAGGAGCACTCAAGAATAAAACTGAATAAAAAAAATTGACATCCACAGTCATTCTCAGTCACGCACACCATTCACATCCACATTAACAGTTTTCCCAGTCTCGTTCGCGCACAAGATCTGACACGGTTTTCAAATAAAGAGAGGGTGTAACAACACAAGTTTGTTTGTTATACCACGTCTTTATCTGAAAATGGCGTCAGATCCGCAGGGTGTGTGGGAGCATGGACGTGATTGACAGAATAAAACTGAAAAAAAACCCAGCTAACTTTAACTATAAATTTACAGATGCAAATCAAATGTATGCTTTTATTGTATGATATTAACAAATAGCTCAGTACTGAAAACGGTAAATATGGGAAGCAGCTGATATCGAAACCGCGACCTCTTGATTGGAAGGCAGCAGTTCTTACCATTGCACCACGCAAGCTGTCGTATCAACCGCCTACCGTAACCTGCTTTCTTTTTCTTCGGTTAAATTCTTGAATAAAAGTGTGCTTGTTTTGTTATACTTGTACCTTTTGTGAAAGTGTTTATCTCATATTTGTATTTCAAGCTACACACCTCATACATTTCATGTCTAAATTTTTTTAATTATTACTAAAATGTGAAAAACGTTTCTGTGTTAACTACATTTTACATAGATTGTTGTTGACATGGAACACACATGAAATGTATGTACTCCAAATGATGATGTACTTTTTTACCCTATAAAGCTCCAGCACTTTACTCGAAGATAAACACTGAGTACTGAGAAACTTTTTTGTGAACTGAACTGCAGCGGTGGGCCGGGGGATGGGATACCAGGCTGCTTATTGGCACATTTACAGGACAAAAGACACTGATGGAAAGGTGAGAATGGATTTAAGGTGGGCCGGATTTACGAGCTTTCTCGTAGGCTCTGGTAATTCTAGTGTTAAGAAGAAAGGTGATAATTAGCGAGCGTCAGTATGGTTTAATGCCAGGAAAGAGCACCACATTGCTCTGAGGGTGTTGATGGAAAAGTCAGAAGGCCAGAATGAGTTGCATTGTGTGTTTGTGAACTTAGAAAAAGCATATGACAGGATGCCTAGAGAGGAGTTGTGGTATTGTATGAGGAAGTTGGGAGTGGCACAGAAGTATGTAAGAGTGGTATAGGATATGTACAAAAGAAGTGTGACAGTGGTGAGGTCTGCTGCAAGAGTGACAGATGGATTTAATGTAGAGGTGGGATTAAATCATGGATCAGCTCTGAGCCCTTTCTTATTTGCAGTGGTGATGGACAGGTTGGCAGATGAGATTAGGCAGGAGTCCCCGTGGACTATGGTGTTTACATAGAAAAAGAACAAGAAGAAGGACAATGCCCCTGAACTTAAATCCAAAAGTCCCCAGAAATGAAAAATGCAGAAATAAAAGTGGACCCTAATCTGTGTTTAGGATTGTGTTCAACATTATCTTCACACCTTTGCACAATTTCTGTATAACAGGCAATAATATGTGTCTCCATCAACTCTATCAGACAGGGAGAGAAATAAATTAATAGTGTTACTTTTAATATAACCATACTGAAAAGACTGAAGTCCCCATTCTGTTGTAATATGGCAAACATAAGAAATCACATAGATAAGCCTCTCTTCTGTTTGCATGGTCCAAGACATTGTTTTTTCTTCTTGCCTTGCAGTTCTCTCACACACACACCAATATCTGTCAGGATTTGATACTTATTTTAAAAATTTCTTGCCCCAACAACAAAAAAAGAAGACATTGCTCCAAGGTTTTGGGAACCCAAAGAATTCAGTAGTAAAAATATCTTTTTAAAATATGTTAAAAATTAAACATATTCCTCCATGACACCATTTTGTTTGTATTGTGAGCACAACCATTTTGTGCTTATTGTTTTGCATGATTACCAAGCTCATTTCTTCATGTTTATGAGCATTCAAAAAAAACACTCAAGTTTTCATTGATTTGCCTTTCCTTACTTTCTGGATATTTTCTTCCATTTCAACTGTGGTTGCTGACCATTCAGTCTTCATTTACTTTGATTAGTGCTTTTAGCTGGACTAAAAAAATATTTTTGTCTTCCTTGTGTCAGCCCTGGCTTGTTTCTGACATTGATTCAATTCCCAAATTAACCGATACATTTTTACTGTTGTCACATTATGCTTTCAGTACAGCACATACCAACTATGAGGTTGCTAGAAAAGTTATAGTACACATATTGATGTCATGGGAGCATACTGCAACTGTCCCCAGCTTTTTATAATATGTAAATAAGATAAAAGATTTAAAATTGATGGAAAAGTCGTGTAGCGTGACAGGGTCTAAAATTCACACAGAAGACTGAATTACCATTAGTTATCCTATTTCTCCATTCTCTATTTGCTTTTTTCAGTTTTGAAATATCATAAAATTAAACAAAACTGACCACTGCTCAATTAATTGTTCAACTACCACTCTGTAGCTATTTTAAAATCTGCAGTAAGCATCACAACTATCATCACTAGAACTAAGAAGCAACACAATACAGAAGTGCAGCTTTTACAATAAACTATTACATTAGCTTTCAGTTATATTTCCACTCAAATTTAAATTCCTACTTTTCACATAAAATATGTGACTTGGTTAACCAGTTTGAGCTTACAGAAAGTATTAATGCCTATAATTCATAGCAAACAATGCAGTGATAAGATACAGGCTTCCTTAAAATCTGAAGGACAAAGGCAGTATTACAAAAGGTAACACCTTTTACTGAAGGTCTCTAAGATTCTGGAATGATCTGCCTATATTAGGCAGGTCACAGTGGTCTCAGCATTTAAATTATGTGTGAAGGCTCTTCTTGTTGCCTTTAACAACAAATGCCAAAAATGTTTATATTTCTGTTCAACCATTGTCCTCATGTTCCTATTTTGTATCAGTGGTAGCACTTCTAATGACCTAGTCATTGCTCCTGAAGTTGGAAAAAGATCTCTGTGAGAACAGCACACCTTAAAACTTCCAATGACAGAACTTACATTTGACCTACACCAATTTTTTCTGCAGGTCTGCATTCTGATTCTCTTAAATTTGTTACAATTAGTAGATCCAACTCATAAAAACATAATGTTTCAAATGTGTACTGATGATATTCAGTTATATTTACAATTTAAATAAAATATTATTCTACAATTACATCTTTAATTAACTATTACTGACATGAAACACTGCAAAAAATTAAACTAAACTAAAAAAAGATGTTTTTAGAATGAGTGATAACAATACATCCATCTGAAATGTGGGTGTTATCTTTCACACAGATTTAACCTTTAATCTTCACATTTCTACACTTTTCTAAACCTGCTTTCTCCATCTTTAAAAATACTGCTAATTTGACATGGTTTATTAAGTTGTAGGATCATAAAACACTAGTTCAATCATTCTCAAATGAAAATTTGCTACTACAATGCTTTATGGTCAAGCTGTTCATTTACCTCCGTTTACTTAAGTGCATGTACTTCTATTTTAAGAAGCAAGCCTCTTTAATATTCAGAAGACAAATACAACTAGCTTGACAGGCACAGCCTTTAGCTATCTGCATCAGTCTTTACAGTTTTAATTTAACATAGTATATTCATGTTAGAGATGCTGTAGAGGTTGTTTCACAATTCATTTATTGTTTTTTTAATAACTCTATTATTTTTTTTTTATTTTACCATTAGTAAGTATTTTACATTTCATTTCACTGCTCCGTGCCAATGAATGAATTTCAAGGGTCATTTGACAGAAGGGTTTAGAGGTAACACATAGGCTTATCAGTCTTTGTTTTCACTCACACAGAAGATGATCCACCGAAAGACTACGACTTATACCACCTCCCTCCCTCCAATTAACCCAACCCCTTTAGGTCTTTTAGAATGGCTACTATTAATTGGCACAGATCACTCTATATTAAAATTATATTAAAATTAACTAATACTAGGGGGCTTCGCTCGCCAACCCCCACAGCCTGCTCTATGCTCCAGCCACTTTGCTTCTCTGCCGCTCGCGTATGTGGATTTCACTTTCACCAAACAACAAATCTTTAAATTCTCGCAGATATGCCTCTTCATTGGGAAGAAACACTACTTTTCCTTGATGGCAACACAAATTAGACGACCTACAAGTCTCTGACTTAAACTTTAACAATATATTCAAATCTCTTTTCACTGTTACGTCATTTCATGGAGTAATAATTTCTGTTTGTTTGCGCTAATGCGATTTTTACTATCAGTTTTTTGAGACTTTTGAATTTTAGTACTTTAATTATCTCTAACCTGCTCTGCATGTGTATTGCTTCAAAGTTTTTGAATTATTTACGACATTCTAGTTTATCATCTACTATTTGTCTTTTATTCCCGGCTCAAGGAGTGGTTAAATCTCTTGGCACAAAGTTTCGTCTCGCGGGATGTGAAAGTATCTCTCTGAAAAAGTCACGTCTCATCACAGGCTAAGAAGTATTGTCTTGTCCCAGGATTTTTTTTATTATAATAGAGAGATGACAGCACAAGATCAAGATCACCATAACACATTTATTACAAAGTATTAATACTTTGTAAACATTAATACTATGAAATAAGACATGCAAATTCAATAAAGATATGGTAATTTGTTTCCAGGAGGAAATGCATGGGAAGATACGCAAATTTCACACAAGGAACGGACAGTTATAAACCCTGGTCTTCAACATATTTTTAAAAATACAAGATTATCTTTGAAAATGATATTTTCACACAATAGAGGATGTTATTAATTTGAGTAAAATACCACTAAACCCAGTAAAGTTTCAATTTTTTTTTTACTCTGCACTTACTTTTCAGAATACAAAATAGTTTCAGAGAAATTACTTTCAAACTAGTCAAAGTTAACAAGCAGTTTGAATAGTGGTAACCTATTTAAAGTGTTTATTTACACATATTGGTTATAACGTCTACTGAATTTTAATTAAGAAAAAAAGAATGTTTTTTTCTCCAAACTAACCCCATGTTCAGTGCCTACGACAAAATGCCAGTGGATATTTCATACTCTTCCTCCTCCAATTATGCTAAATAATGGGCTTTATGTTTCAGTCACTGGTAACTGGCATAAATAAACATACTGGTGCAGAGATACTTGGAACATGCTGTTTCTCTTGGAAAATTCTCCTGTAACATCCTTCATCTGGCACTGGCACTGCACTGCGTGCAGCTACATCTCTTCCTTTTGTTGGTCAGAATGTAATATTTAAATAGATTTGTCGTTGTGCCACTGTGCTGAAGTTTCATTTCACAAATATTGAATTGTACTTTATTTTTTTCATTATTAAATGTAGCAACACATGGTATAATGCTGCTCTTTCAATCAGCTATTGTCAAATAAAGTTTTCATTTGCGCAAGGGGTTTGTTTTTTTTGTGAGATTCCTTATGTTACAGTGCACAAGTTCATTCCAGTACATATGAGTGAAAAGTGTGGTAGTACATTGCACCTTTGCAAGAACCTAACCACTATATCATAGAGAACAAAGTTATAGATGATATTTTGTAATGGCACTGGACACCAAATGAGTACAGTCTGAGCATTTAAGAATTGACTACTTTGGTATCGAACTGCCCATCCTTAGCCCTCACTGTTAGGAATAGCAGACTAAAGTGAAAAATTCAGTGAATTCTAATCTTTATTTTCTTCTTTATTCATTACAGCCTCTTAGCCAGCTGAAGACTAATAAACTATATATCTACACTGTTAGAAAGACAAAGTACATGAGGATGTACTTTCAAGTATGGTCCTGGGCAGGGGTACTAAATTATGGTACTGGCCTTCGTTTAAATCATTATTTGACTTGACATGTAATGGTTGAGTGTTTCAGTAGTAGGTACACACAATCAGTAATATTAACATAGTTTAAGTTTTGTTAGTATTAAATTATTTAAGTGATCATTATTTAACCTTTGCTCCTTTAATTTTAAACCATGTAGCCAGCAAAAACTGTCAATTTGATTTGTTTATATTACCATACTGACATCTAGTGGACTTCTGGTAAATCTTCACCTTTTCTTTTTTTTTTTTGATCTCCAAATGCAGAGACACATATTCCCAGCAAACACTTCAATGAAAAGGATCAGCTCTCTCTCATCCACTGTAGTCAGGAGACAAACACTGTACACAGTACTCCAGATAAGGTTTTACCAGTGTATTATAAAGCTTGAACATAACCTCCTTTATCCTGTACGCTACACATTGTAATATATAACAAATATTCTGCTGGTCTTCTTAACGGCTTCTGATCACTGTAAAGAAGTTGATAGTCACACATCCACTATGCCTCTTCAAATCCTTCTCACAAGGTGTACGTTCAGCTTAAACTTTATATTTTTACTTCCTACATGTGTCAAACTTAAATCATTGAGCCAGTCCACGATGAGAATACATTTATTGACACATACGAGTAGCCACTTAGTATATGGAAAGAAATGACTAACTAACAGATGGTGGCTACACTAGAAATATAGATAGACAGATAGATAGATAGATAGATAGATAGATAGATAGATAGATAGATAGATAGATAGATAGATAGATAGATAGATAGATAGATAGATAGATAGATAGATAGATAGATAGATAGATAGATAGATAGATAGAGATAGATACTTTATTAATCCCAAGGGGAAATTCACATAATCCAGCAGCAGAAAACTGTCTCAATTACAGAATAATGTTATTAGTTTAATTTTTCATGTCCTTGCTAGTGTCGGAGATGGCCGGTTGAAGGGGCGATCGGGCCAGGACACCCAGGAGGACCGGAGGAGGGTTCACACCTTTCCCAGACCATGTGGGGGCGGCCGCCCTGGTGCCTATGGGGACCACGGGTACAGAGCTTTGAAGCTCAACCCTGTAGGGGCCCGTGGTCACCGCCAGGGGGCGCCCCAATCCCTGTGGAGCCCTGGACCTCAGCACTTACGCCACACCCGGAAGTGCTGGGGGGAAGAGGAGCAGAGACGCCCGGAGTGCTTCCGGGGATGCAGCCGGCACTTCCGCCACACTGGGGAGAGCCGGTGGAAGATTGCCGGGAAGCACCTGGAGCACATCCGGATGATTATAAAAGGGGCCACCTCTCTTCATAGAATGACTTGAGTTGGGTGGAAGAGGACAAGGTCTCTGGAGGAGGCAAGGAGGTGACCTGAAGAGAAAGTGAGGTATATTTTGTGTTGGCCAGGATTTTGGCGAATTTTGGGGTGGTGTGACACTTGTAAATATGTTTAATAAACATGTGTTGGGTGACATTGACATGTCCATCTGTCTGTGTCCGTACCGGTCTCCACACTAGTTACTAATAAATGGTTACGATTCTGCTACACTAGATTATAATAGTTTTCTTATCAATGCTGAACTTTGCAGAGAAGTAGCAGTGGGACTTGGACACAGATCAAGAGGCTTTAATTAACACTAGAATTCCTAACGCCTACAAAAAAAAACTCATAATCTCAGCCCACCTTAAATTCTTTTGCACTTCTCCATTAGCGCCTTTTGTTTTGTAAATGTGCCAATCAGCACAAGCAGCAAGAAGCCTGCTATCCTATCCACCCCCTTGATGGAGCTCAACTTATGAAAAAAATTCTCCCAGCTCAAGCCAAGCAACCTTATCTGTGTGTGAGGTGCCTGGAGTTGCATAATGTAAATAATATATTATCATTTGGAATATATACATTTCATGTGTGTTCCGTGTCTACAACGATATGTCTAATTGACAAAATGTAGACATGAAGTGTATAATGTGTGAAGACTGAAGTCCAAATATCAAATAAAAACTTTCACAAAAGGTACAAATATCACAAGACAAGTATGCATTCATTCAAGAATATATCCGTAGAAAAAGAAAATTGGGTTAGGGTAAAACATTGATACAACAGCTTGGGTGGTACCGCTGTAAAAACTGTTGACTCGTAATCGAGAGGTCACCGGATTCCGAGTATGACTGTTTTGAAAAGTGAGCTGCTTATTTTTTTTTAAACATTTGATTGAATTTATTAAAATCAAACAACATTCCGTACAAGCAAGTCAAATTTTACAAAACTAGGTTCAAGTCAAGTCAACCCCCATCCATGAGAAACAGAGCTGGGACAACAAAGTGAAACTTTAACAGTAGAAAAGATAAGTAAGTAAATAAATAGAATAAAAAGGGGAAGAGAATCCACTTCCGCAATTTAAATGCTTATTGTAAAATAATGTTAATTGGATCCTGACAGGTTTTTAAAAAGTTTTGCACAGATCCTCTAAGTGAGCATTTAATTATTTACAATTTCAAGTAGTATATAACATTGATTACTCACTGACTGAAAAGAGGTAAGTTAGGATTCTTCCAGTTGAGTAAAATAAGTCTATGCGGCAATAGTGAAGTAAAGGCAATTACAGTTTGTTTGTCCTTCTCCACTTTAAGCCCATCTGAAGGTATACCAAACACAGCTGACGGTGGATCAGGAGAAACTGTGACACCCAGAGTGTCTGAAAGGCATTTAAAGATTTTGGTCCAAAATTATGTTAATTTGGTGTACGCCCAAAACATTGGACGATTTTAAACAAGACAGATATGCTCAATAAGATGATTTTAAGTTGAATGATTGCATGCTTGCACATATGGAGCTAGAGTGAATTCTGTGCATTGCTGCCTTGTTGAGTGAGAGATCCTTTTCTCAATGTACTCTGGAATCTTTGAAAGGGAGGGACTTGTTTATATATGTTACAGTAATGCTGTTCGAGTCCTCAAGACTGATCAATATTTTATCTGGAGTTGGTGATGGTGAGAGATGAAGAAAGCTGGGCAGGTTTTGTTTAATGAAGTTTCTAATTTGGAGGTAGTGAAAGAAATGTGTTACTGGACGGTTAAAATTGTCAGTAGACCTCTGAGACAGGATTGTCTCGAGGCACAAATGTGGGGAAGGTTACAGAAAAATTACTGCTGCTTTGAAGGTCCCAATGAGCACAGTGGCCTCCATCATATGTAAGTGGAAGAAGTTCGAAACCACCAGGACTCATCCTAGAGATGGCCGGCTATCTAAACTGAGCGATGGGGAGAGAAGGGCCTTAGTCAGGGAGGTGACCAAGAACCCAATGGTCACTGTGTCAGAGCTCCAGAGGTCCTCTGTGGACCAGAAGGACAACCATCTCTGCAGCAATCCACCAATCAGGCCTGTATGGTAGAGTGGCTAGACGGAAGCCACTCCTTAGTAAAAGGCAAATGGCAGCCCGCCTGGAGTTTGCCAAAAGGCACCTGAAGGACTCTCAGACCATGAGAAACAAAATTCTCTGGTCTGATGAGACAAAGATTGAACTCTTTGGTGTGAATCCCAGGCCTCACGTTTGCCAGGCACCGCTCATCACCAGGCCAATACCATCCCTACAGTAAAGCATGGTGGTGGCAGCATCATGCTGTAGGGATGTTTTTCAGTAGCAGGAACTGGGAGACTAGTCAGGATAAAGGGAAAGATGACTGCAGCAATGTACAGAGACATCCTAGGTGAAAACCTGCTCCAGAGCGCTTTTGACCTCAGACTGGGGCGACGGTTCATCTTTCAGCAGGACAACAACCCTAAGCACACAGCCAAGATATCAAAGGAGTGACTTCAGGTCAACTCTGTGAATGTCCTTGAGTGGCCCAGCCAGAGCCCAGACTTGAATCCGATTGAACATCTCTGGAGAGATCTTAAAATGGCTGTGCACCGATGCTTCCCATCCAACCTGATGGAGATTGAGAGGTGCTGCAAAGAGGAATGGGCGAAACTGGCCAAGGATAGGTGTGCCAGGCTTGTGGCATGATATTCAAAAAGACTTGAGGCTGTAATTGCTGTCAAAGGTGCATCGACAAAGTATTGAGCAAAGGCTGTGAATACTTATGTACATGTGATTTCTCAGTTTTTTATTTTTAACTAGCAAAATACCCGCGCTTCGCAGCAGAGAAGTAGGGTGTTAAAAAAGTTATGAAAAAGAAAAGGAAACATTTTAAAAATAACGTAACAGGATTGTCATTGTAATTGTTTTGTGACTGTTATGAGTGTTGCTGTCATCAAGGATTTGGTTATCATTATTTCTTTCAATCAGGTTCGTATTTGGAGGATGTGTTGTGTTCAAGTTACATTCCGTGTTTGTCTAGTCTATCCCTGACCATCTCATCTTCGTTGTCAACTGTTGTAAAGATAACAGGTTTCATTCATCGAAGTGACCACTACCCAGATCAGTAGTCGTGAATCTAAGATGTTTAACAGGCATTCCCAGTATTAAGTTGTGGATTTGCCTGCGAATATTTAGCGGCAGCGTGTCTATGAACGTAATTTAAACTTAAGCTTTACACCTTGCTCTCCTATTGATACGTCTACAAAGGCTTGTTCAGTGTCAGAGGGTTGTTCCTTTCCTACTGCATCAGTAAGCAGCTTGTCTTCCTCTTTATCTGAGACATCACACACTGCATGCACAGGTTTACCTTTCCCAGTCCTGCAAAGTCAGTTCACGTGAGCCGCTCGGAATACATGCATCGAAGGTTCTCAGGTGTGCTTGTGCTATCTCGTACAATCTTGCAATGTCCACGGCTTTATTTAATGTTAGCTCAGACCCGGCACTTAAAAGTTTCTATCGCACTTTTGCTGAGTTTGTGCCAAACACTATTCTATCCCTGACCATCTCAACTTCGTTTGCATAACCACAGTCCTTCTCCAGCAATTTTAACTCTGTTATAAAGTGATCAAAAGTCTCGTTTATAACCTGCGTCCTCTCATTAAACTTGTATCTCGCGAATATCGTATTCGTTGTAGGCATGACAAACGCCAGCGGCAGCCTGTCTATGAACTTAATTTAAACTTAAGGTTTACACCATGCTTTGTTTCCGCAGTAGCTGCACTTATGAATATGCTTGTATGCGTCACTCGCTTCATATTCTATTGCTGCCTTCTCAATTGTGTAATGCGTTTTTTGTTCAGCGCTCTTTGGAGCTCTTGCTTGTTCTCTGCGTACTGCGTTCACAGTCAGTTCACGTGAGCCATTTGGAGTACATGCATCGAAGGTTCTCAGCTTTGCTTGTGCTATCTCGTGTGATTTTGCGATATCCACAACTTTATTTAATGTTAGCTAAGACCCGGCACTTAAAAGTTTCTCTCACACTTTCGCTGAGTTTGTGCCAAACACTAGTCTACCCCTGACCATATCAACTTCGATTGCATAAGCACAGTCCTTCACCCGCGAATATTTAGTGGCAGCGTGTCTATTGGATTGCTGCTGACGGACGGCCTTATATGGGCAGGCACTCAATTACGTGGGAGGCGTGACGATGAGAGACACAACTTCGCCTCACACGATGACTGAGCTGCAGGCTATGGCAGTATATATGTATGTAAGTAGGTTCCAGTTATGACCGTTATGTGTAGAATTTCGAAATGAAACCTGCTTACCTTTTGTAAGTAAGCTGTAAGGAATGAGACTGCCAAATTTCAGACTTCTACCTACACGGGAACTTGGAGAATTACTGATGAGTCAGTGAGTCAGTTAGTCAGTCAGTCAGGGCTTTGCCTTTTATTAGTATAGATAAATTTGCGAAAACCTCAAGTAAACTTTTCTCACGTTGTCATTATGGGGTGTTGTGTGTAGAATTCTGAGGAAAAAAATGAATTTATTCTATTTTGGAATAAGGTTGTAACATAACAAAATGTGGAAGAAAATGCGCTGTGAATACTGTCCGGATGCACTGTATGGCACATTAACTGGCAGGATGACACTCAATCTCTTGCTACATTCGAACGGTGCTGTCTTTCGCCTTTACGTCTAGTGCAGCTGCGTTGTTCTTATGTGTGAGTGGATGTTTCTTGCGGGGAGGGCTTCTGTTCTCTTTCTCCGATGTAGAACACTCATCCTTATCTGAGTTTGCCTCTGTTATAGCACATATTTATTTGAAAACAGGAGTGTCAGATCGGGGGGAGTGTGAATGCAGCAGAGAATAAAACTGAACTAAAAAAAGTGCCATAAATTTACACTGGCTGTTACAGACTCAAATGAAATGTATGTTTTTATTCTACAGTATAATAGGTTAATAAGAGCAGCTCACTACTCAAAACAGTCCTCTTGATTACCAGTCAGCAGTTCTTACAACTGCACCACCTGAACTGTCATGTCAATGTTGTACCCTGACCTGATTTATTTTTCTATGGTTATATTCTTGAATAAAAGCACACTTGTTTTATTAAACTTGTACCTTTTGTGAAAGTGTTTGATATTTGGACTTCAGTTTTCACACATTATACACTTCATGTCAACATTTTGTCAATTATTACCAAATATGAAAAATGTTTCTTCTTTAGATATGTGTTCAACAATTCCTGTCTCACATTTCATCCTACATTTACACAGATTGCGGTAGACATCGAACACACATGAGATGTATGTATTCCAAATGACGATATATTACTTACCCTATACAAGTCCAGGCACCTCATATGCAGATAAGAAGCCTTGACTTGGTCTGGAAGAACTTTTTGCCTGACTTGAGCTCCGTTAAGGGGCGGTTGTGGGATAGCAGGCTACTTGCTGCTTGTGCTGATCGACACATTTACAAAACAAAAGATGTTGATGGAGAGGTGCAAAGGAATTTAAGGTGGGTTAAAATGTTTTCTAAGAGTTCTAAATTAAAAAGGATAGGAGTCACTCAAAATAAACAATATATAATGAATTTGTGAAAATCATATTTATCAGTAAAAATTAACTTTCACAAACCCCCTTTTGTTCGTCTAGAACAACAATAATACATTATCATTTACTTTAATCAAATAATTCATGTAGGTCTACAATGGCATAAGGCAGTTCAAGTGACTGAACAACATAACTAATATCAGGAGGGGGAGCAAAAGTATTTACAAATATTTTGGTGACAAGTGACATAAAGACTTGCATAGTATGAAGAATGTTATAGGCCATGTATATTGTGAGAAGTGCCCAGAATGTAGGATCAACATTTCTGTCCTATCACATTGCAGATGCCTCTCTGGGCTGCCAAAAGCACATCCAGGACCATACAATTTTGAAAAGACACAGTTCTTAAAGAGTCTCAGAGGTGAAATCAGTAACTGGTTGTAGTGCTTCAGCCAGAACTGAGATGAAGGAATGTTTAACTTGAGCAGGAGGTAAAACAGGGTCACATCAGGTAACACATACTGTAGTTACCACTATACTTTTACTTAAAAGTCTATCTGTAATGATTCAACAGATTCTAGATTATCTGCCACTCTATCTATCTTGGTATCATCTTAACGTAACCAGCTTGTTATTTACACTAACCTGCCATTTTATTAGGTACACCCATTCAACTGGTTATTAATACAAATATCTAATCAGCCAATTACATGGCAGTTACTCAATGCATTTAGGCATGTAGTCATTGTCAAGATGACCTGCTGAAGTTCAAACCAAGCATCAGAATAGGGAAAAATGGTGATTTAAGTGACTTTGAATATGGCATGGTTGTTGTTGCCAGACAGGCTGGTCTGAGTATTTCAGAAACTGCTGATCTACTGGGATTTTCACACACAACCATTTCTAGGGTTTACATAGAATGGTCCAAAAAATAAAATAAAAAAGTAAAATCCGTGTCTACAACAATCTGGGTAAATGTTGGATGACAGGAAATGCGAAGCAAGAAATGTTGAACACATAACTAAAACAGAAAATTTTCCCATGTTATATTAATAATGACGTGAAGTGTATAATGTGAGAAGACCTTAGTCCAAATATCAAATAAACACTTTCACAAAAGGCATAACAAAACAAGTGTGCCTTTATTCAAGAATTTAACCAAAGAAATCATTCAGTTTACATGTTGCTGTCAATGAGCCCAAGCCCAAATATCAATCGACAAAAATTCAACAGGTCTGCTTGGCTGGTGCAAAGACAAGAATTGCTGTCTCGTAATCAAGAGGTTGCAGGTTTGAGACTGAGCTCTCTCTATTTTGAGTAGTGAGCTGCTATTATTATTACTATAATGAAAACATACATTTGATTTGAGTCTTCAACACACAGTGTAAATTTTGGCTACTAGTAAAAGCTAGTTTTTTTTTATTATACAGTTTAATTCTGTCAGTGATGTTCACATGGTACAACGAACTTGCCACTCCTTCTCTGAGTTTCTCTCCATTCTTCTCACAAGAGCAGCAATGACCAAAGTTAGTGCTGTGGTTGATGCCTGCTCAGAACTATTTGTTGTACCAGCAATCAAAGATACAATGCCTCATGCTGCTGAGTTTTTATTTAATTTCCAACTAATCCCAAATTTTGGGATGTACCTATATTGATTATATGTAAATATGTCCCCAGTATGTAACCTTATCCCAGTACATCCCCTCTTAGACTTTGCCCAACCAAAGTAAAACTTAACAATTTTGGTCTTTCCCATTATATTATGCTCACTTGACCCTAGTGGTTTAATCATCTCTACACCCTTTATTCTATCCTAATTATTAAAAAATACTAAGTCTATGTAGGGCTCCCCCTGCAATGGTGGCTTAATATACTTTAATAAAAAACAGTCAATGATTACATCTGAAAACTCCTGGGGTCTATTTCAGAAAGGAGGATTAAATAATCCTGGATCTCAGAGCAAAGTCTGGATTGCTTTAGATTGATTTCAGACTAGCGGATTAGCAGGTTCCACAGCACTGGAGTTCAATCAATTTAGGCAATCCCAGATGATCCAGATAAACACACATTCATGGCTAAATTTACAAGCCCTTATGAGCCGATCAAAGCAGATTACAACTCTGAGAAACAGAGGTAACAATTATCATGTCAACTGAGCAAGAGGTGCTGGTGGCAGTGCATGAAGATTATCAGCACATCTGACAAATGAGGAGTAACACAGTGGCTAAGGAAAAGGTGATGGCATATGGGATATCATTGAAAGAATGAATACATAAAACAGTTAATCAGTGAAATCAGTGTAACCTTTGTGTGTTAAATTGATGCATTGTGTAAAATTTACCCCTAGAGATTTTACTTTACTTGAAACGTTATATGCCCTCAAGGTTAGTACTGTAGTCTGTTTTTATAGTTTTAATATGATCAAAGAAAAAGTACAATAGATCCATGCCATTTAAGTTTTCAGTACACAAGATTTGCTCTAGTCATCATTGCAAGATATGTCGAACTTTACCATGCCTGCAATGAACCCTGCATTGTCTAGTAATTACAGTACATGAAAAAAGAAAGCAAAGGTTGATTACTGCCATGTACAAACCTCAACCAGAAGACTGTATTTGAATGGTAACTCGCCCTGTTCAAATGTGAGATGTCAGATATATGGTCTTAACATTTGCACATAATTATGTGCATGGCATCTGATATTATTTTAAAAAAATGATAAGATTGATATTTGAATTGATATGTGATGTACATAATTGTGTGTCATTCATAAAAAAACCTTCAGCTAAACGTGCTACAATGCAATGTAGAAGTAATATTGCTGCCTTATTCCATTATAGAACCGGCTTCAAAATTGAATTAACAAGCATATTAGGTATAAATATTTGCTGAAGAGGAGAGTCTTGACAGTCATCTGTTTAAAAGGTTAGGGACAACACAGAAGAGATAAAGGTTGGCAACTTGTTCCACCAACAGAGTCTATATCAGTTATTCCTGCTCATAAATGCAGCAGTTGTTTAAATTCTATCACCCTACATGTGACTCTGTGGAATTCCCCTTTGATGATGGTTATTCATTTTTGAATCAAAAAGACAGGCTGTGTCAGTGTGTGAATGCAAGAGCAGATGCAAGCTAGAAGTTAAGAACAGTTTTGTGATAGCCTTGCCATTATATGCAGCCATCTCTAATGTTGTGAAGAAATCTGCCCTTTACAAAAAAAGAGTAAATTAAATGGCCATGATTTGTATTGATGTCAGCTCAACGATATGATTTGCCACACTGAATATATCAGACTTTAGAAGATTGCCTTGGATATATAATGGTAACGTTCATGCAGAATCTTCTATTGGCATGGCAGAATGTCTAATCGCAGTCTTATATGCTTTTTCTAGTGAAATTTGGTGGGGGAGTTATGCTTCTGTCTTGACTGTTTTTTCAGAAAGGGCATGACATTTTCAATATTTCATTGTTTTTTTATGCTTCCGAAATAGTGCAGCTAGGATCAGCATTTCAGATAGAATATAATTAGTTTATAGACTGAGAAACAAAGACGTACATAGATCCTTGTACAGAGATCCCTAAAAGATTAAGAGTCATTCATCATAAGGACAAGATAGTCAATCAAATGTGCTTAACATCACTAGTCCATCACTAGATGGCACATACAGCTAACATTATATACTCATAAACCTGAAAAAATGATAGATAATAAAAGACCATCTGATGGAACTGGAACCCACTGTATGCCACAGAAAGGGACTGGATTGACAACAGGTATCTCAAACTTGGGTAATGGAATGCCAGAATGTTCTCTCTGTAGCATTTAATGGAATTTATAATTTGTTTTACACAATTGTATTACTGCTCTCATTTTATTATATTCATTGAGGGTAGATCACCAGAATCTTTAATGAAATTCAAATGAAATTAGTACTCTTTCTATCATTCTTTAATGCCAAAATATTTTACTTTTCATTTAATTTTTAGTATAAGTTGCCTTTCTTTTGCCTTAGTTATATGGAATTTGTTGTAGGTTTTTCAACAACAGGGCTTATGTTTATGATGTACCATCTGCTGGAATGAAAAATGCAATCCACTTTATTATTAAATGTTTCTCAAAAAATATTTCAATGGAAGTTGTGTCATAAATGATGACCCTTAATATGCCTAAGGGTAAAACTGCTGTATAGACAAAACTCATCTTATATTTACATGAGATTGACCACTCTTTTAGTTTAGTCATCTTCCAGTACTTTTACTCTGCTTTACACTCAAATAACACAACACGGTCTCATTTAGATCCTTCTGAATACAAAGACTGTCCTCACTGCCAAGAACAGGTAGCTACTTTGGATTCCCTGGTAAGGAAAGTTCTGATAACCCCACTGTAGCATGTGTGCCCTTTTCTTTGCTACTGGATCTTACCAGAGAATAACAGTGTTTAGGTATCACTAGGCAGACCCGCCTTTTAAGGCGATCGACTTTTAAGTTGATCACTTCTTAAGGCAATTCAATATGTAGATCAATTTGATGTTTTATACAAACTCATTAATTTGGTTATATTGCATTTGAGCGGTATTAATTTAATACTCGTAGTTTCTGTTATTTTTGTGATGAAATTTAACCTTTTTTTCTATATTGAGGTCGCCCTTTTGAACCCCCCTAATATTTACTACGTGGTGAGGCATTTGTACTCCATCAACATTAATTATTTCCAGAGACATAATTTTGTCTATTTTTCCAGCGCATCGCGCACAAAAGCAAGGGAACGATGGGAGCACCAGAACTCTGCTCACATCATGCCGCTTCGTACCGCAAGCTGCAAGTAGTAAGTCTGTGATAAGCAGAATACGCTACGCTTTCCACTCACGGGACGGAAGGACAATCCCGACCACTTTTATATAGTAAGAAAGAAGAAGAAGATATCGCACAGTCTGGAGTAGAAAATCATCTTTTACCTGGAAAAATGAAACTACAAATCCCATCGTGCATTGCAACATGGATGGGGCGTGTGTGAAACTCCGCACCTGCGTAGCACTCACGGGACGGAAGGACAATCCCGACCGCTTTTATATAGAAGGATATGCATATAAAGCAAGTACAAAATAATAATTTTTCACATAGATCAATAAAGCAATTAACCAAGTAATAAAGCAACTAATTACATAAACCTCTTCGAAAGATATTTCATCAGCTTCAATGACTCTGCTCTCTGCTTTAGACATGCATTAATCACACATTATTTTAATTGATTTTAAGCATGCACGTTTATATAAATACAGATAACATGATAAAGCAAAATTAATCTTTTTTAGTTTGTACACTACTGCACCAATACAAAACCTTACTAATTCTTCTTTCAGTGCAATACTGTTTTTTTTGTTTTGTTTTGTTTTTTTTTTGTCTGCTATGGGTTTCTCCTCATAACAAAAGTATCAGACAAAGAATACATTTTAACAAAGAAAAAATGTACATTTTTTAAATTCAACTTTAACTTCAGTTAACAGCGATTTTGCATGCTCACACGTTTAAGAGTGGCACTATTCAGTGAGATGGTATTAGATATCCTTCAACTCTCTTCTCATTATTAAATCTAAGCAAAGTAATACAAAAGGTACCTGCATGAATTGGGGAGGAAGAGTTTTATTGGATTATTTTGAAACATGAGTGTAGTTTTATTGAAGATCAAAAAGTTTAAACTTTTAAGTTTAAGTTTGATATTCAGTATGTTGGAGGAATCCTTCTAACCTTACTATGCTTCTCTAATGCTATACACCCTTGGATCAATTTGAGGACAAAAACTTAATCTTAATTCGTTTTGAGAGTTGTTGGAGACATCTGATCTTAAGTTCAATCCATTTATTTTCCTAACCTAGTTGTTGACTGGAACAGTAGGTATTCAATATCACAAATAAAGGGCTGTTTCATATAAATTTATTGTGGGTGGTATGATATACCTTCAACATGCCTATCTAAACAACTGGGGCCTCATGCGTAATGCTGTGCGAAGAATTCACTCTATAACATGGCGTACGGATAAAAGCAGAAATGTGCTTCTGCACAAAAAAATCCAGATGCATAAATCTGTGCGAACGCCAACTTCCACATTCTTCAGCTACATAAATCCCGGTCAGCGTGAAAAGTAACGAACGTGCCCGCGCCTGCTGTCCCGCCCTGTCTCCTCCCAGAATTATGTCTCTTTAAGTATGCAAATCGGTATAAATATTACTTAAGATCAGTGTTCTGTGAAAAGGCAATGGCAAAAGCACAGGGGGGAAATAGAAGAGTTTCAGTAAATACCAAGTGGAGGCAAGGAAAAACATAGTATTTGTTGATTTAAACAGTGGTATAAACAACAAAAGGAAGTTGATCGAGTTACATAGAGTGCCTGAGAAACTCGAAAGCTCAAGTTCACAAAGTCGCCCATGGCAGAAATAAAAAAGAAGTTGTCAGATATCAAAGTCGGCGTGAAAAGGCGAGTCGTAGCCCATCGTCTGAGTGTCATATGAAAGCTTATTAGGGTACAGAGAAAAAAAATAGGCACACTGTGGGGAAAAAAGCATGAAAATGTCAACTTTAACCTCTAAATTTCCAATTCATCTTAAAATCGTTTATTTTACTAGTTTCTCAAATCCCATCGTAACTAAATTAGCACGTTAAATGCTTTGTTTTGTATTTGAAATCGGCTTTCTCTTCCTCCGACAGGACAGAGAATCCATTACATTCATGGTATTACAGCTCTCTTAATAATTAAAATACTGATATACTTGATATCATTTTCATGATGATAGGAGTTAAAGCATGTTATTAAACATGGGAACTCGGTGGCGGAGTGATTGTTCATGCCTCACGAAGCATGCTTGCTGCGCCATGCATGACCTTCGATGAAATAATTTATTGCAGCAGTACTATCTCTTTCAAACGTACTAACCCCCAATTCCTGTCCTTACTTTTCTTTCTTCAAATACCCAATTGCCACACTATCAGATCTGTAAAAAACTTTAAGCCATGTGTAAGCTTAGAATGCCGATTCTTCAAAACTTTTAAGGAACATTGAAATATCTTCGTAGTACACATTAAATTATTCTATCCATCCAGTGTAGCACCAGTCCCAGCAAGAATACAGCGCGAGGCAGCAGCAATCTGTGAACGGAGCGCCAGCTCCTTGCTAGCGCTGCGACATCATGTCCTCACATGTTTATTTATTAACAATATAGATTATTTTAAATTAAGTTAAAGTTTTATCTGTATAATATAATAAAATATTTTGCTGCATTTCATCTTAAAAATGAAATTCGTCATCATATGTAAATATGTGCTTTATAAAGAGGCTCAGGTTGTGCAATATTAAAACTGTATCGCAAGTTTACAGTGAGGTAATTGTACTTATAAGTACAAACAGTTCTACAAGGAGCACTTGATAAACTGAGTTCTTGGGACGAAACTGTTTCTGAACCGCGAGGAATGGCTCTGAGGTGTTTGCCATATGAGAGCAGTTCAATAGACAGCATGGCTGAGGCAGCATATGCTCGATGCTGTATACTGATAATTCTCTTTCCGATCAGCTGCTGTACAGCTGTGATTCCCCACTCAGATACAGTAATTTAAATACTCTGAGTGATGCAGTGAGAGTAATATGCATCTAACAGGAACAGCTGAAAGAAGAAGAAAGTGCAGTGAGAGTAACAACACTAAAGCAGCTATTGTATTTAGAATAATTTGACCACATCTCCCTCAGACACGTAGTCCTTCGCAAACACCCGAGTAAGTTCAACTTAAGTAAAGCCGGCAGCTGACCAGGAGAAATAACCAACAGTGAGAAATCAAACTCAATTGCTCAGTGGGTTTTGGAAACTTAAAGCCGATGGTCTCTTAGTGATTCAGCTGAAAACAGAAAGCACTGAAGCTACTACAAAAATGGAGAAGATGATATCAACACTAAACGTAAGTTCTATCTGCTCTCTGCCCGTTGAGGGCATGTTTATATGTTGTGTATCCTGCAGCATGTACAGTTCAGGTTTTCCGGCCGACAGTGTAGACAGCTTCATAAGCCAAAAGAGTTTAGTTAATTTAGAGTTGGTTGGGAAAATACGCGAATTGGAGGACTGCGTTAGGAACCTGATAGCAATTAGGCAAACAGAAAATTGGATCAGCTCGGTTTGTTTAGACAATTCAGCTACTCTGATTCAGGTTCAGTCTCTCCAGGTCCCACTACATTCAGTGCATGGCTGAAGTCAGCAGCACCAATTCAGCCTCAGAGCAAGTGGGTAACAGTAAGACAGGGGTCTAAGAAGCCAAAATGTAGTCCCTCGGCACCCAGGTCACCAATTCGGAATCAGAACAGATTCTCAGCACTCCGCAGCATGCCTGTGAAAACTGAGAATAAGAAAGTGCTCATAATTGGCGATTCCATAGTGCGGAATGTTAGAATTCCAAACTATGTTAAACCAGCAGTTAATGTTAAATGCCTCGCAGGGGCCAAGACTTCTAACATAGAGGCCGCATTGGACCGCGTCGCGGACGATGAAGTACCTACCTTATTGCTGCATGTCGCACTAATGATATTTATTTAGAGCAATCTGAGGTATTAAAGAAGAACTTCATCTCTGTATGCACCAAAGCTAAAAGAAAATGTTGGAATTTAGTTGTATCTGGCCCCTTACCAATATTATATAGAGGGGATGTGATTTACAGCAGATTGCAATCCCTTCACTGCTGGCTAGAAACCTGGTGTGCAAATAAAAGCATAGCGTTTGTGAAGAATTGGGATGATTTTTGGGAAAGGCCTGGATTTTTCAAAAGAGATGGTCTTCATCCTTACTGGAGGGGATCTTATGTATTATCCCAAAATATGATAGCCAAACTGCCTGGTTGACTAATTAGAGCACCATCCAGGCCGCAGTTATGTGATCTTAAATCACAGACTGTTATTTATCCCACCTGTTACTATCAATGTCAACTTTATTTATATAACACATTTAAACTACCTGAAGCTATTACTCATAATCCCCGTTGTGGGGCATCCAGTAAATTTAGTCTTGATACAAACTTTAAATTACCTGATAAACAAAAAATAAGGTGTATAATTGGACCAAGGAATAAAACCAGACTCCACCAGGGGCATCTGTAATAGAAATTTACTTCAAATTAAAACAAAAAATATATCACCAATTCAGAAAGAAGCATGCAGTTTTAAATGCTGCTTATTGAACATTCGCTCTCTTGGCAGTTAAGCTGTTTTGGTAAATGATATTATATTAAGTACAAAATCTGACCTGTGTCTTCTCACTAAAACCTGGCTTAGTAAATGTGACACTGTTCCCCTAGCTGAGGCATCACCAGATGGATACTCATTCCTTCATAATTCTAGAGATTCTGGTCGAGAAGGAGGTCTTGGAATAATTCATTGCAACAAAATGCAAATCACGTCTAAAAATTTAGGCGACTTTACATCCTTTGAGGCATTCATTTTAAATATTAAAACAAATTCCAAAACAATTATAGTGCTAGTCTACAGACCACCTGGGCCATATTCGTTGTTCATGACTGAAATTAGCAACCTTTTATCTGATTTGGCTATAAATTATGATTACGTAGTACTGATGGGGGATTTTAATGTATACACTGATGTGGAAACTGACACTTTTAGCAAATGTTTTACTTATTTGTTAAATTCAGTAGGGAATGTCAAAGGTCCAACTTATAATTATAACCACACATTAGATTTAATTATAACTTACAAAGTTGAAATTCAAAATTTAAATATTATTCCATTTAATGAAGTAATTTCCGATTATAACAAACACAGTGCAACATCTAGATTGTAATTCTGTTTCAAAATTTATAGATATTTTGAGTAAGTCAAGTTTAATTGTGGAAAATCATTTAGATCAGTTAACATCAAATGTAAACATGGAAAACAATTTAGATCAGCTAACATCACATTATAATGTGACCTTGAGAGATGCTCTGGACACAGTGGTTCCCCTTAAAACAAAAGTGATCAAAGCACATAGAAACTCTCCCTGGTTTAATGAAAACACTCGAGCTCTTAAATTAGAGTGTCGAAAACTGGAGCGCAGATGGAGAACAACAAAGCTATATGTCTTTCAAATTACATGGACAGAGAGTGTTAAAAAATATAAAAAGCTCTCTTTAAAGCTCGCTCAGAATACTATTCTACAATAATAGATAGCAATAATAAAAATCCTCAGGTACTGTTTAGAACAGTGGCTAAATTAACAAATGGGAATTCAGATCTACAGTGCAAAATACCAACAGATATTAGCAGTACAGACTTTATGAACTTCTTCAATGAGAAAATTAAAAATATAAGATCCCAGATCTCAGCATCACAGTACAAACTGCATGCTAGCTTAGAAGACCCTGCCTCACAATGCATTCAGCACTTCAGCACTAGTAATTTTAATTCAGTAAGTGACCAGGAAGTCTTAACTTTAATTTCTAAAATGAAGCCCACTACTTGCAGTGCCAACAAAACTAGTAAAAAGTTCAATGGATGTTCTTGCAGAACCTATTCTAAACATTATCAGTAGTTCATTATTGCATGGTACAGTACCTGATGCACTAAAAGTGTCAGTCATTAAACCATTACTTAAAAGGTAAGACCTAGACCCACACATACTAAATAATTATAGGCCTATTTCAAATTTACCCTTTCTCTCTAAAATACTAGAAAAAGTAGTTGCCAGTCAGCTTCAGTCACACCTTACGCATTACAATTTATTTGAGAAATTCCAGTCTGGTTTCGCACTGGTCATAGTACAGAAATGGCACTAACACGGGTTGTAAACGACATTCTGATATCCTCTGATGAAGGAAATTCCACTGTAATTATGTTGTTAGACTTAAGTGCAGCATTTGACACCATTGACCATTGTATTTTACTGCACAGGCTAGAAAATTATGTTGGGCTTACAGGCACTGTCTTTGCCTGGTTTAGTTCTTATTTATCAAATCGATTCCAATATGTAAAGAAATGTGCTGACAGCACTCCATCATTATACACAGAAGTGACATATGGTGTCCCACAGGGCTCAGTACTGGGATCTTTACTGTTTTTACTTTACATGCTTCCACTGGGATCTATCATTAGGAAACATAATGTTAATTTTCACTGTATGCAGATGACACCCAGTTATACCTTTCATTTAGATCAAATGAAGTTTCTCCGATGTTGTCTTTAATTAGTTGTGTTAGTGAATTAAAGGAGTGGATGGATGAGAACTACTTGTCTTTAAATACAGATAAAACAGAGATGTTAATTGTTGGAGGGAATGACGCTGATCACAACAATATTTTGTCATCGTTTAACTCAGTTGGAATCTCCATTAATTTTACTGAATCAGCCACAATCTAGGAGTTATCTTTGACTCTAGCATGTCATTTAAAGCGCATATTACAAAGTTGTCTAAATCATGTTTTTCCCATCTTAATAATGTTGGGAAATTAAGGCTTTCTAAATAAACAGGATTCTGAGAAATTAATTCATGCATTTATTTCTAGTAGGATTGACTACTGCAATGCGGTGTTCACTGCATGTTCAAACTGTTCTTTATACAGCCTCCAGTTAATCCAAAATGCTGCTGCAAGAATTATTACAAGAACAAGAAAATATGAACACATAACTCCAGTTCTTAAATCCTTACACTGGCTCCCAGTTAAGTTTAGGGCAGATTTCAAAATCCTCCTTTTAACATATAAAGCATTAAATGGCCAAGGTCCGGCTTACTTGTCTGAACTTATCATGACTTACAAACCAGAGTGCACATTAAGATCTCAAGATGCCGGTCTGCTTATAATTCCAAGGATTAATAAAATAACAGTGGGAGGTCAAGCTTTTAGTTACAGGGCCCCTAAACTGTGGAATGGTCTGCCTGCTACTAAAAGAGATTCCCCTTCGGTCTCAGCTTTTAAATCCCAGCTGAAGACTCACTACTTCAGTTTAGCATATCCTGACTAGAGCTGCTGATTAACTGTGCGGACTACATCTCTGTTGTTAGTCATTAGCACTAAAACATATGTAACATGATAGTTATAATTTGATACTAACCCTCACCTATTCTGTTTCTCTTCTCGGTACTCAAATGTGGCACTTGGTGCCACGGCCCACCTGCCAAGTTGTTTTGCCTGCCTAAGGTAAAGTCATCCCTGATGGAGGATCGCAGGAATCGTGGGAAAGAGTCCTTTCATCGGATTAGCTCTATTTCAGCTGTGGAATGGCCAAATGGGGGAGGCAGCTTGATGAATGAGGTCTCCAGGACTCTAAACAAATCCAAATCATATTATGTGATACCATCTACTGTTAAATTCTACTCCATACTTCTAAAATTGTTATTTTTATACTGTATTGAGGATTTGTTCTGTTCTATGTATTGTACTGTATTGTATTGACCCCCTTCTTTTTGACACCCACTGCAAGCCCAACCTACCTGGAAAGTGGTCTCTCTTTGAACTGCCTTTCCCAAGGTTTCTTCCATTTTTTCCCTACAAGGGTTTTTTTTTTTTTGGGGAGTTTTTTGTCTTCTTAGAGAGTCAAGGCTGGGGTTTGTCAAGAGGCAGGGCCTGTTAAAGCCCATTGCGGCACTTCTTGTGTGATTTTGGGCTATACAAAAAAATAAATTGTATTGTAATTGTATTGTATTCTGTGGACCATTATATTGTTACTGGTTAATTAAAATCAGATTCATTAAACTAATAAACAATATGCGGTTAATTTCAGTGTATTTATAAAGCCGCGTCAGGGATGTGGATCTAAAAAAGAAAGGGGAATCTACACTGGAACAGTAGCACTGCTTTGGCGCTGGGGGCTGTCAGTCTGCAAAACAGAGTGGAGAACTTGCATACACCAGGGTATGAGCTACTGTTGAAATGTGTGTGATTTTATACATTGCGATTTCAACATGGAAACGTTCGTATGCAACATTTTTGTGCGTACACACAATGTATACATGACTTCACATAAATTGTGGTTCCAGCACATGAAACCTCTTTTATAACAATTGGTGAAGAGAGGCTAAAGATGAAGCCTATTGAGAAGTGGCTGATGCGTCACAGTAACATTTTTAATTTTCAGCATAACAAATATTATATGTAATCTGTTTAAATAATTCTTTAGACAACTGTAAGTTTTATAGTAAGGTGGACACTAATATTTTTTCTCTTAAAAAAGGCAAGTTATAAAAGAAGGTCAAGATGTAATTGTTAGAAATCAATAGACACATTATAATAAGTTGATATTAATGGCATTTTAAATCATTTTATAAATTTACATACAGCAAATTTAAAAGGACAGTAATGATGCAAATCAAAATGGATAGAGTCACATCTGAAAACAGTCAAGTTAACAGAACAGAAAATGTACCTTGAAGCTGTAACGGACAATGTTCTGTGGAGCATGTGGGTTGTTTGCTGTGAGAACTCTGGTGAGCTCTTCCTTCAGTTCCTAAAACAAAATTACAATATAATTAAAATTATTTTACTTGTATTTATTTCATTTAACAGTGGTAGAGAAAAGTGTTAAACCTGGCAGAGAAGACTATGAATACTTTTGAAAAGGACTTTTATAATACAATATACCAAAAAGAGCAACAACATTAATTAAAGAAAAAAGAAAACTATAATATGCATTCACCTATTTTCCAAATACACTTAATTGAGTATGGGCGGCACGGTGGCGCAGTGGTAGCGCTGCTGCCTCGCAGTTAGGAGACCCGGGTTCGCTTCCCGGGTCCTCCCTCGATGGAGTTGCATATTCTCCCCGTGTCTGCGTGGGTTTCCTCCCATGATCCAAAGACATGCAGGTTAGGTAGATTGGCAATTCTAAATTGGCCTTGGTGTGTGAGTGTGTGTTTGTGTGTGTCCTGCGGTAGGTTGGCACCCTGCCCAGGATTGGTTCCTGCCTTGTGCCCTGTGTTGGCTGGGATTGGCTCCAGCAGACCCCCGTGACCCTGTATTCGGATTCAGCAGGTTAGAAAATGGATGGTTGGATGGATGGACTTAATTGAGTTGACAGTCATGGACGTCAGATTCTATTTAGGCAATGCTGGGAACAAGGCAGAAACACAAGAAAACCTTGGGCAACAAACCATAACTGTGCAAAGGACAACATAACATGTTAACAAGGATAAAGAAAAACATTGTCCCTAGGTTGCTGAAGTTCTACAAGTGTGCAGTGCAGGATGTAATGAAAACGCACATCTAGTCTGGGTTTATAACTGCACTGTGGTAGACAGCAAAGCCTTACAGTGGATAGCTAAAATATCTCAAGTAATCATTGAATGCTCACATCAACACGGGATATTTTTGACATGGAATATCTAAAGACATTTTGCCATCATTTTAGACTGGAAACAACCCAACCATGCTGTTTGCTCCATTCCCAACTATTATACTAAAGTATAGCATTAGAAACCATACTACCAGCCCTGCAGTTTCTATCCTTAGACCATTAAATCACAATATCTTAGGCAAGAAATTGCTTTATCTTTGAGCATGACTCCACTCTGTTAGCAGTTGCACAACCAATCAGTTTCCAATAGTAATTTAGTGGTACTGACTATTATGAATCTCGGTTACTTATAATATCTGATTATTAATTGTTCTTATTTGTACATATTGTACTTTCACATGTAATATCCATCATTCCATCCATTATCCAACCCGCTATATCCTAACTACAGGGTCACAGGGGCCTGCTGGAGCCAATCCCAGCCAACACAGGGCGCATGGCAGGAAATAAACCCCGGGCAGGGCGCCAGCCCACTTCAGGGTTCACATGTAATATTTACATATTAATATGTTACCATTGATATTAACTGATCTTTATTGCTACTGATTATTGTGATATATGTATTGTGTTCTGTCAAGTTAATTTTTTATTCAAATTCTATGTTAATCAATAAACAGGTTGTGCGCAGCATAGAAGAATAAAAAAATTTCAACAACCTTTCATGCTTTCAGCACCATGTTATTTATATGTCTGTTCCAGTATATCTGTCTTGGCATGAGCTGCATGTATTGTTCACTACTTCTTATTGCATAAAATTGTTTAAGAAGTACATTAATTTGATCTCTGTACCACTTTTATCCCAACCCTCTCAGTATAGTAAGCCAGACTAAGCTACATGAATGGGAACAGAAGCTCCATTTGTAGGCTAGGCTATGAAGAATACACACCATCCTACATTTTCTCCCCTGTGTAGGTATCACTGTTAAGCTCCAGGACATTTGACCTTCAGCTAAAGCTACACCTATCAGATACCTTATAAACTATTATTCAGCAAGGCCCTTAACCTGAAAATTGCTCCGTGGCACTGTACAATGGTTGATCCCGCAATCTGACCCTCAAAAATTATGCAAAAAATACAATTTCACTTTGTGGATTAATAAAACATATCAAATCGAATCAAAATAAGTTATAGTTCTGTTTGAGCTACCAGCTACACTTGTCTGTTATAACCATGTAGCCATACAGAAAACATATGCAGGGTGGTCCAGATCTAATTATGCAGATCCAGATCGTCTGGATGACTTTGATTTTATGCGGGGATGATTCCAGTTCGTCGCAAAGACGATTCTTCATGTCATCAGTTCGCACACTTCTCGATGGTCTGGGATTTTTCAGGCAATTTTCTATGTAATAAACTTAATAAGTTATAGCGTAATGAAAATTGCATAATTAGATCTGGACCACCCTATACTTTACTTGCACTCCATCACATAATATGTTGCAGTGCACTCTTTTTTAATTACAATGCAATGCCTTTTTCTTATTGTGTGTTTGCTTATTTTTTCTCTATTATAAAAACAAATCTTGGGAGGGAGGCTAGGGAGATGAGACGTGATGTTCTTGGAAGAAAATCTGACATCCCGCGAGAGACATACAGCTTCTCCTTGATGTGCATTCAGCCGCCCCCCTTCACAACGCAAGTAGCGTTATGTCCTGCGAGAAAGAGATTTAACCACGCCCGGGGACGGAAATAAAGGACAAGTATTGTTTTTACAAAAGTTTTAAAATAAAAATGAAAATAATGCATATGTAACAATTCCCATGAAAATAAAAATCTCTTTAAATTGTATATCCGGTAAACCAAACCCGGGGGTGGGCAAGTAAAGCGAGCAAGGGGGCAGAGCCCCCTAGTTACTTCAACAAAATTTACAGACTTTTATATAGTCTCGTTTGTTGGAAGTATAGGAGGGTTTACCTGCATGTCAGACTACATATATGCCACAAGTTAAGGTGTAGATAGGACAGAACAATTCCATCACAAGTGATGCCTTCCCTCCACCCACTCTTGCCATTCCACCCATAACCAGCTTAACCCAATCTAGGATATTTTTGGCACACAGATTACAAAAGTGTCCAATGCTAAGTTAACGAAAAAGTACTTGCTTAATCTTAAACTGAACCTGTTGGTAGGTGGGTATTTTAAATGAGACAGACATTGTAACTTCCTAAAAAATAACGTTCCAGGATGTGTGCAACACAAATAGAAGACTGCAGTGCCAGACTGACTCGATGGTCAAGAGTCAGTAAAGTAGTTATGTACAGGAAAGCACAACATGCCATTATTGGTCTCAGGGAAGGTGACAGTGAAAAATGTGATGGACAAATAAGAAGTGGAACAGACAGTGGAACACCTCAACACTTCCTATAGTGCCCCCTATCTCTCACAGTGGCGTAGCCGGCAGGATACTCCAGCGTCTATTGCGGAGGACCTGTATTTTAAATTTCTGTGAGCAGAGAACCCCGAGAAGCCGGCATTCAGACCCAACACAAAAACGCCGGATCCTACCTTCACCAAGTCCGGAATGGGGAAGAAGAAGGGCAAGCAGGGCGTCAATGCCAGTGGGAAAGCCATGCTTGCAAAGGCTGACACTCGGGAGGAGTCATGGAGCGGCCTTACAAGTCCGGAGAAGCCTCCAGGGACCAGCGATCGCTTTGAGGTACGTGCCAGGAACGTATTTGATAATCCATTTAAAATAACTCACTTTGTTCCGTGCATGTACCTCGGAGATGATCACCTGGAGGCTCCGCGGAAAAAAGAAGACTGCACCGAAGATGATGGCACGCTCCAGTTCGAGCCAGAGCACATGGAGGAAGACGTCCGCATGACGGCAGCTGACAAGGGACACGACAGCAAACCCGGTGTTTTCTGGGAAGGAGGAGGTCCACGTCCTGCTGTTTGCACCTTCGAGCCCAAAGTAAACGACTTGGACTTTCCGAAGGGGAAGGGGGAGGCGAGCGAAGTACCGCTCACCACGGAAAAAGGTAAGGAGGGTCGGGAAATGGCTGAATGGGATGTCGGTAAATTAAATAAGACAGACCACAGTCCGCTGAAGGAAGTGACCCGACCCTCAACCAAGAAAAACTCCAAATCCCAGCAGCCTCCACGAGACCCGTCAGAGCACGTGCCAGAAGTGGGCGTGCTCATTGGCTCCCGGCTGGCAGGTAAGACAAACGAGTTCTATCTTGGCCTCATCAGACCAAAGAATCTTATTTCTCACCATCTCAGAGTCCTTCAGGTGTCTTTTAGCAAACTCCAAGATAGACCTTTTTGGCCTTAATTCTAAGTGGTATGTGTGGAGACAACCAGGCACTGCTCATCACTTGTCCAATACAGTCCCCACAGTGAAGCATGGCGGTGGCAGCATCATGCTGTGAGGGTGTTTTTCAGCTGCAGGGACAGGACAACAGGTTGCAATCGAGGGAAAGATGAATGTGGCCAAGTACAGGGATATCCTGGACAAAAACCTTCTCCAGAGTGCTAAGGACCTCAGACTGAGCCGAAGGTTTACCTTCTAACAAGACAATGACCCTAAGCACACAGCTAAAATAACGAAGGAGTGGCTTCACAAACAACTCTGTGACTGTTCTTGAATGGCCCAGCTAGAGCCCTGACTTAAACCCAATTGAGCATCTCTGGAGAGACCTAAAAATGGCTGTCCACCAACATTCACCATCCAACCTGACAGAACTGGAGAGGATCTGCAAGAAGGAATGGCAGAGGATCCCCAAATCCAGGTGTGAAAAACTTGTTGCATCTTTCCCAAGAAAACTCATGGCTGTATTAGCTCAAAAGGGTGCTTCTACTAAATACTAAGCAAAGTGTCTGAATACTTAGGACCATGTGATATTTCAGTTTTTCTTTTTTAATAAATCTGCAACAATTTCAAAAATTCTTTTTTTGTTTGTCAATATGGGGTGCTGTGTGTACATTAATGAGGGAAAAAATTAATTTAAATGATTTTAGCAAATGGCTGCAATATAACAAAGAGTGAAAAATTGAAGGGGGTCTGAATACTTTCCGTACCCACTATATATATATATATATATATATATACAGCTAAAGGGCTCAAGTAATTGTAATAAATTGTAATAAAACATCCGACCAGGGGGCAGCGGAGTGCGCTGACTGTCTTTCTCAGTTCCCTACAGATCTCTCCCGGGAAATCCTGCAAGGTTCTGGCTCCTCTGAAGATCTGAAGACGTCACTTCCAAAGCCGGCCCCTTTGATGACGTCACTTCCAAAGCCAGCCCCTTTGATGATGTCACTTCTGGTTCCGGTCCCTTTGATGATGTCAGTTCCTCTTAAGATCTTTAAAGCCTCCATCTTGGGCTACTATAGTAAGTTCTGCTTTGGACTCTTTGATATGCGCATCGTTTCTTTGATAAGAAAACCCTTTTGCAGCTGGGAAAAACAATATACGGCTGGCTGCCCCAAACCTTTATAATGTCTTGGACTCGTTTATATGACAGTGGCGTAGCCGGAAGGATGAAGTCCCAGAAGAAGCCAGGACTCGGACATGTAATGAACCAGGTAGGAAAGTACCAGGGGCCGAGTTTCTGGGGGGGAGTGCGTTTGGGGGTCAGGAAGGACTCAGTACAGGCTCCGCTCCTCAAATACAACCCCAGGCTTATAACTTACCAAATGGAGAATGTGAAGGGGACATACAGGCGTAGGCTGGTTTCTGGGGATGAAACAAAAAGGGCTTATTATGTTCTCTCGGAGGAGAGAGCTGAGCCGCCCATTGGGACTGAGGCCCCAGATAAATATGGACTATCCCCAGTCCAGCAGGTAAAAATAATAAAAAACTGGACACTTGATCCAGAGAGATCAGTCCAGGAGCAGGCTATGGCCCTCTGGGAGCAGGTGGCTGTCTGGCTAAGGCCATTTGAATTAACCACCTGCCAAACAGTACAACAGGTAGCCAGTCTCCTCTTTTTAAAAGGCTTACCTAAAAACTGCCCAGCCGGACTGGGGTGAATTCCATTCAATGGAAGAGCTTATAAAGCTCTTGAAAACACCCAAGCCAGTTTTAAACTCTGGGAGAGCAGAACGGCCCTCTAGTGGATTTCCTAGAGATCATGTCCTACTGAATGAGTCTCTTACACATATATTGGAGACTGTTTCTGAGTACCCGGGAGCGAGGCGGGATGTAGGTGGAAGGGGGGAGATAGTTTGTGTGCTCTTGCCAACCCCCTGAAGTGTTCAAATACAGGATTTGTAGTCATTAATGGTTATAAACTCCTTGCCCGGTTTGATTCTGGCAGCAACATTTCCATTGTTGATTGCCGATATGTTAAAAATGAAAAAAAAGACCACTATTAAATGTATTCACGGAGACCTCCGGATGTACGACACCGCCCTGTGTTTCGTGAGTCAGGGGAGCAGCTAAAGAAACATCCCATGGCGATCCACCCTAATCCTCCCTCCTCAGCGATTCTAGGACAGGACTGGTCAGAAAATAAATGCAGTATATAAATATATGTAAATATATATATATATATATATATATATATATATAATATATATATATATATATATATATATATATATATATATATATATATATATATATATATATATATATATATATATATATATATATATATATATATATATATATACATATATACAGTATATATTTATACTAGCAGAATACCAGCTTAGCGGAAGTAAAAAGAAAAGGTAACATTTTAATAATAGCGTAACATGATTGACAATGTAATTGTTTTGTCATTGTCATGAGTGTTGCTGGCATATATATATATATATATATATATAATATATATATATATATATATATATATATATATATATACTGCTCACAAAAATTAAAGGAACACTTTTTTTATTGGGCCTGGCATGAAATCAATTAAACCTATCTGATAATTTTCATTGTTAATCACTTTCAGCTGTATTGGAGTTCATGGACTTAACGACAGGTGCACTAAAGTGGCAACAATTAGAAAACCCTCAAAACAGGACTGGTTTTACATGTGGAGGTCATTTCAAGTTTCTCCCTCTTGATCTTTTTGGCTGGTTTTCCACTCGTGCTAGTTTTGGCTTGAGTAATTATCTCTACTGGCAGTATGAGGCGATTCCTTAACCCTACAGAAGTTGCACAGGTTGTCCAACTTCTCCAGGATGGCACATCCAACGTGCTGCAGCAAGAAGGTTTAATGTGTCTCCCAGCACAATCTCCAGAACATGGAGGAGATTTCAGGAGAATGGCTGTTATTCTCAGAGAGCTGGACAGGGCCGTAGAAGGTCCTCAACCCATCAGCAGGACCGATACCTGCTCCTTTGTGCAAGGCGGAACAGGCTGAGCACTGCTCGTGCCCTACAGAATGACCTCCAGAGGGCCACTGGTGTGAATGTCTCTACCCAAACAATCAGGAACAGACTTCATGAAGATGGCCTGAGGGCCCGGCGTCCTGTAGTGGGCCCTGTGCTCACTGCCCAGCACCGTGGAGCTCGACTGGCATTTGCTCAAGAACACCAGAATTGGCAAGTCCGCCACTGGCGCCCTGTAATTTTTACAGACGAGCAGGTTCACCCTGAGCAGCTGTGATAGACGTGAAAGAGTCTGGAGAAGACAAGGAGAGCGATATGCTGCCTGCAACGTCGTTCAACATGACAGGTTTGGTGGTGGGTCAGTGATGGTCTGGGGAGGCATATCCATGGAGGGACGCACAGACATCTACTGCGTAGGAAATGGTGCTCTGACTGCCATAAGGTATCGAGATGAAATCCTTGAACCCATTGTCAGACCCTACGCTGGTGCAGTAGGTCCTGGTTTCCTCCTAATGCACGACAATGCCCGGCCTCATATGGCAAGAGTATGCAGGCAGTACCTGGAGGATGAAGGAATTGAAACAATTGAATGGCCTTCACGATCCCCTGACTTAAACCCAATAGAACATCTGTGGGACATTATGTTTCGGTCCATTAGGCGCCAGGTTGCTCCTCAGACTGTACAACAGCTCAGGGATGCCCTCATATAGATCTGGGAGGAAATGCCACAAGACACCATCCGTCGTCTCATTAGGAGCATGCCCGACGTTGTCAAGCATGCATACAAGCTCGTGGGGCCACACAAGATACTGAAAAGCATTTTGAGTAGCAGAAATTAAGTTTTTGAAAAATGGACTAGCCTGCCACATCTTCATTTCACTCTGATTTTAGGGTGTCTACACAATTGAGCCCTCTGTAGGCAGAAAACCTTTATTTCCATTAAAAGACTTGGCATCCTTTTGTTCCTAAGACATTGCCCTGTCGTTATTTGTATAGATATCCAACTTCATATTGAGATCTGATGTATCTAATGTGTTTCTTTAAAGTGTTCCTTTAATTTTCGTGAGCAGTGTGTATATATATATATTATATATATATATATATATATATATATATATAAATATATATTTATATGTATATATATACACAGACACACACATATATAAACATATATATACACACATCATATAGATATATATGTATATATATAGATATATAGATATAGATATATAGATATATAGATATAGATATATAGATATATAGATATAGATATATAGATATATAGATATATAGATATAGATATATAGATATATATATATATATATATAGATATATATATATATATAGATATATATATATATACATATATACTGTATATACACATATATATACAAATCTACATATACACTCACCTAAAGGATTATTAGTAACACCATACTAATATGGTGTTTGACCCCCTTTCGCCTTCAGAACTGCCTTAATTCTACGTGGCATTGATTCAACAAGGTGCTGAAAGCATTCTTTAGAAATGTTGGCCCATATTGATAGGATAGCATCTTGCAGTTGATGGAGATTTGTGGGATGCACATTCAGGGCACGAAGCTCCCGTTCCACCACGTCCCAAAGATGCTCTATTGGGTGGAGATCTGGTGACTGTGGGGGCCATTTTAGTACAGTGAACTCATTATCATGTTCAAGAAACCAATTTGAAATGATTCGAGCTTTGTGACATGGTGCATTATCCTGCTGGAAGTAGCCATCAGAGGATGGGAACATGGTGGTCATGAAAGAAGGGACATGGTCAGAAACAATGCTCAGGTAGCCCATGGCATTTAAACGATGCCCAATTGGCACTAAGGGGCCTAAAGTGAGCCAAGAAAACATCCCCCACACCATTACACCACCACCACCAGCCTGAACAGTGGTAACAAGGCATGATGGATCCATGTTCTCATTCTGTTTAGGCCAAATTCTGACTCTACCATTTGAATGTCTCAACAAAAATTGAGACTCATCAGACTAGGCAACATTTTTCCAGTCTTCAACTGTCCAATTTTGGTGAGCTCGTGCAAATTGTAGCCTCTTTTTCCTAATTGTAGTGGAGATGAGTGGTACCCGGTGGGGTCTTCTGCTGTTGTAGCCCATCCGCCTCAAGGTTGTGCGTGTTGTGGCTTCACAAATGCTTTGCTGCATACCTCGGTTGTAATGAGTGGTTATTTCAGTCAAAGTTGCTCTTTTATCAGCTTGATTCAGTCGGCCCATTCTCCTCTGACCTCTAGCATCAACAAGGCATTTCTGTCCACAGGACTGCCGCATACTGGATGTTTTTCCCTTTTCACACCATTCTTTGTAAACCCTAGAAATGGTTGTGCATGAAAATACCGGCCCGTCTGGCACCAACAACCATGCCACGCTCAAAATTGCTTAAATCACCTTTCTTTCCCATTCTGACATTCAGTTTGGAGTTCAGGAGATTGTCTTGACAAGGACCACACCCCTAAATGCATTGAAGCAACTGCCATGTGATTGGTTGATTAGATAATAGCATTAATGAGAAATTGAACAGGTGTTCCTAATAATCCTTTAGGTGAGTGTATATCTACATATATATATTAGGGGTGGGACTCGATTAAAAAAATTACAAAAACTACAATTGCGCCACGGCATGTGGCTTGTCTATTTGAGAGTATGTAGATCGGGGTATATAAATATATATATTCGCAGCAAAGAAGTAGTGTGTTAAAGAAGTTATGAAAAAGAAAAGGGAACATTTTAAAAATAACGTAGCATGATTGTCAATATACAGTAATTGTTTAGTGAGTGTTATTAAGTGTTGCTGTCATCAAGGATTTGATTATCATTATTTGTTTCAATCAGGGTCGTATTTGTACGATGTGTTGTGTTCAAGTTACATTCCGTGTTTGTCAATGCGTTGTAAAGATAAGAGGTTTCATTCATCGATTCGTTTCTTACTGCATCAATAAACAGCTCGTCTTCCTCTTTATCGGAGATGTGACACACTGCATGCACGGGTTTTTACACTGTCTTCCTTTAGCGGGACATTCACTTTTTCCACCGTGTGCTTTGTTTCTGCAGTAGCTGCACTTATGAATATGCTTGTATGTATCAGGCAGCTTATTTTTTGCTGCCTTCTCAATTGTGTAATTCGGTTTTTGTTCAGCACTCTTTGGAACTGTTGCTTTTTGTCTGTGCACTACATTAGTTCACGTGAGCCGCTTGGTGTTCTTGCATCGAAGGTTCCTAGCTGTGCTGGTGCCATCTCGTGTGATGTCCACGGCTGTATGTAATGTCAGCTAAGACCCGGCACTTAAAAGTTTCTCTCATAGTTTCGCTGAGTTTGTGCCAAACACCACCCTGACCATCTCATCTTCCTCTGCATAAGCACAGTCCTTCACCCGTGAATATTTAACGGCAGTGTTTCTATTGGATTGCCGCTGACAGACGAACTTATATGGGCAGGCATTAAATTACAAACACCAGCTGCAGCCTGTCTATGAACTTAATTTAAACTTTAGGTTTCCACTGTGCTTTGTTTCCGAAGTAGCAGCACTCATGAATATGGTTGTATATGTCAGGCACTCGCTTCTTATTGTTTCGCTGCCTTCTCAATTATATAATGCATGTTTTCTTCAGTGTTTTTTTGAGCTCTTCCTGGTTTTCTACGTACTGCATTGATAGTCAGTTCACGTGATTACGTGGGAGGCGTGATGACGTCACACGAAACTCCGCCCCCCCACGGCTTTCGAGCTCAACTCCATTACAGTAAATGGAGAAAAATAGCTTCCAGTTATGACCATTACGCATAGAATTTCGAAATGAAACCTGCCCAGCTTTTGTAAGTAAGCTGTAAGGAATGAGCCTGCCAAATTTCAGCCTTCTACCTACACGGGAACTTGGAGAATTACTGATGAGTCAGTCAGTCAGTCAGTGAGGGCTTTGCCTTTTATTAGTATAGATATAAATATATGTAAATATATTTATATATACATATATTTATATATATATATTTATATATACATATATATATATATATATATATATATATATATATATATATATATATATATATATACTGTTATCTCTCTCTATATATATATATATATATATATACACATATATACAGTGTATCTGGAAAGTATTCACAGTGCATCACTTTTTCCACATTTTGTTATGTTACAGCCTTATTCCAAAAATGGATTAAATTCATTTTTTTTCCTCAGAATTCTACACACAACACCAAATAATGTGAAATAATGTGAAAAACGTTTACTTGAGTTTCTTGCAAATTTATTAAAAATAAAAAAACTGATAAATCCCATGTACATAAGTATTCACATTGCTCAATACTTTGTCGATGCACCTTTGGCAGCAATTACAGCCTCAAGTCTTTTTGAATATGATGCCACAAGCTTGGCACACCTATCCTTGGCCAGTTTCACCCTTTCCTCTTTACAGCACCTCTCAAGCTCCATCAGGTTGGTTGGAAAGCGTCGGTGCACAGCCATTTTAAGATCTCTCCAGAGATGTTCAATCGGATTCAAGTCTGGGCTCTGGCTTGGCCACCAAAGGACATTCACAGAGTTGTCCTGAAGCCACTCCTTTGATATCTTGGCTGTGTGCTTAGGGTCATTGTCCTGCTGAAAGATGAACCGTCGCCCCAGTCTGAGGTCAAGAGAGCTTAAGTTTAAATTACGTTCATAGACACGCTGCCGCTAAATATTCGCAGGCAAATCCACAACTTAATACTGGGAATGCCTGTTAAACATCTTAGATTCACGACTACTGATCTGGGTAGTGGTCACTTCGATGAATGAAACCTGTTATCTTTACAACAGTTGACAACGAAGATGAGATGGTCAGGGATAGACTAGACAAACCACGGAATGTAACTTGAGACACAACACATCCTCCAAATACGAACCTGATTGAAAGAAATAATGATAACCAAATCCTTGATGACAGCAACACTCATAACAGTCACAAAACAATTACAATGACAATCCTGTTACGTTATTTTTAAAATGTTTCCTTTTCTTTTTCATAACTTTTTTAACACCCTACTTCTCTGCTGCGAAGCGCGGGTATTTTGCTAGTTAAAAATAAAAAACTGAGAAATCACATGTACATAAGTATTCACAGCCTTTGCTCAATACTTTGTCGATGCACCTTTGACAGCAATTACAGCCTCAAGTCTTTTTGAATATCATGCCACAAGCCTGGCACACCTATCCTTGGCCAGTTTCGCCCATTCCTCTTTGCAGCACCTCTCAATCTCCATCAGGTTGGATGGGAAGCATCGGTGCACAGCCATTTTAAGATCTCTCCAGAGATGTTCAATCGGATTCAAGTCTGGGCTCTGGCTGGGCCACTCAAGGACATTCACAGAGTTGACCTGAAGTCACTCCTTTGATATCTTGGCTGTGTGCTTAGGGTTGTTGTCCTGCTGAAAGATGAACCGTCGCCCCAGTCTGAGGTCAAAAGCGCTCTGGAGCAGGTTTTCACCTAGGATGTCTCTGTACATTGCTGCAGTCATCTTTCCCTTTATCCTGACTAGTCTCCCAGTTCCTGCCACTGAAAAACATCCCCACAGCATGATGCTGCCACCACCATGCTTCACTGTAGGGATAGTATTGGCCTGGTGATGAGCGGTGTCTAGTTTCCTTCAAACATGACGCCTGGCATTCACACCAAAGAGCTCAATCTTTGTCTCATTAGACCAGAGAATTTTGTTTCTCATGGTCTGAGAGTCCATCAGATGCCTATTGGCATACTCCAGGCGGGCTGCCATGTGCCTTTTACTAAGGAGTGGCTTCCTTTGGCCACTCTACCATACAGGCCTGATTGGTGGATTGCTGCAGAGATGGTTGTCCTTCTGGAAGGTTCTCCTCTCTCCACAGAGGACCTCTGGAGCTCTAGCAGAGTGACCATTGGGTTCTTGGTCACCTCTCTGATTAAGGCCCTTCTCCCCCGATCACTCAGTTTAGATGTCTGGCCAGCTCTAGGAAGAATCCTGGTGGTTTCGAACTTCTTCCACTTATGGATGATGGAGGCCACTGTGCTCATTGGGACCTTGAAACAGCAGAAATTTTTCTGTAACCTTCCCCAGATTTGTGCCTCGAGACAATCCTGTCTTGGAGGTCTACAGACAATTCCTTTGACTTCATGCTTGGTTTGTGCTCTGACATGAACTGTCAACTGTGGGACCTTATATAGACAGGTGTGTGCCTTTCCAAATCATGTCCAATCAACTGAATTTACCACAGGTGGACTCCAAATAAGCTGCAGAAACATCTCAAGGATGATCACGGGTAACAGGATGCTCCTGAGCTCAGTTTGGAGCTTCATGGCAAACACTGTGAATACTTATTGTACATGTGCTTTCTCAGTTTTTTTATTTTTAATAAATTTGCAAAAACCTCAAGTAAATTTTTTCCACGTTGTCATTATGGGGTGTTGTGTATATAATTCTGAGGAAAAAAAATTATTTAATCCATTTTGGAATAAGGCTGTAACATAACAAAATGTGGAAAAAGTGATGCGCTGTGAATACTTTCCGGATGCACTGTATATATACACATATATACATATATCTACACATATACATACATATATATACATATACATATACATATATATATATATATATATATATATATATATATACATATACATATACATATATATATATATATATATATATATATATATATATATATATATATATATACATATATACATATATATATATATACATATATATATATATACATATACATATATATATACATATACATATATATATACATATATATATATATATACATATATATATATATATACATATATATATATATATACATATATACATATATACATATATATATATATATATATATACATATATATATATATATATATATATATATATATATATATATATATATATATATATATATACATATATATATATATATATATATATATATATATATATATATATATATATATATATATATATACAGTGGTGTGAAAAACTATTTGCCCCTTCCTGATTTCTTATTCTTTGCATGTTTGTCACACAAAATGTTTCTGATCATCAAACACATTTAACCATTAGTCAAATATAACACAAGTAAACACAAAATGCAGTTTTTAAATGATGGTTTTATTATTTAGGGAGAAAAAAATCCAAACCTACATGGCCCTGTGTGAAAAGTAATTGCCCCTTGTTCAAAAATAACCTAACTGTGGTGTATCACACCTGAGTTCAATTTCCGTAGCCACCCCCAGGCCTGATTACTGCCACACCTGTTTCAATCAAGAAATCACTTAAATAGGAGCTGCCTGACACAGAGAAGTAGACCAAAAGCTAGACATCATGCCAAGATCCAAAGAAATTCAGGAACAAATGAGAACAGAAGTAATTGAGATCTATCAGTCTGGTAAAGGTTATAAAGCCATTCCTAAAGCTTTGGGACTCCAGCAAACCACAGTGAGAGCCATTATCCACAAATGGCAAAAACATGGAACAGTGGTGAACCTTCCCAGGAGTGGCCGCCGACCAAAATTACCCCAAGAGCACAGAGACGACTCATCCGAGAGGTCACAAAAGACCCCAGGACAACGTCTAAAGAACTGCAGGCCTCATTTGCATCAATTAAGGTCAGTGTTCACGACTCCACCATAAGAAAGAGACTGGGCAAAAACGGCCTACATGGCAGATTTCCAAGACGCAAACCACTGTTTAGCAAAAAGAACATTAGGGCTCGTCTCAATTTTGCTAAGAAACATCTCAATGATTGCCAAGACTTTTGGGAAAATACCATGCGGACTGATGAGACAAAAGTTGAACTTTTTGGAAGGCAAATGTCCCGTTACATCTGGCATTAAAGGAACACAGCATTTCAGAAAAAGAACATCATACCAACAGTAAAATATGGTGGTGGTAGTGTGATGGTCTGGGGTTGTTTTGCTGCTTCAGAACCTGGAAGGCTTGCTGTGATAGATGGAACCATGAATTCTATTGTCTACCAAAAAATCCTGAAGGAGAATGTCCGGCCATCTGTTCGTCAACTCAAGCTGAAGCGATCTTGGGTGCTGCAACAGGACAATCACCCAAATCCACCTCTGAATGGCTGAAGAAAACAAAATGAAGACTTTGGAGTGGCCTAGTCAAAGTCCTGACCTGAATCCAATTGAGATGCTATGGCATGACCTTAAAAAGGTGGTTCATGCTAGAAAACCCTCAAATAAAGCTGAATTACAACAATTCTGCTAAGATGAGTGGGCCAAAATTCCTCCAGAGCGCTGTAAAAGACACATTGCAAGTTATCACAAACGCTTGATTGCAGTTATTGCTGCTAAGGGTGGCCCAACCAGTTATTAGGTTCAGGGGGCAATTACTTTTTCACACAGGGCCATGTAGGTTTGGATTTTTTCTCCCTAAATAATAAAACCATCATTTAAAAACTGCATTCTGTGTTTACTTGTGTTATATTTGACTAATGGTTAAATGTATTTGATGATCAGAAACATTTTGTGTGACAAACATGCAAAAGAATAAGAAATCAGGAAGGGGGCAAATAGTATTTCACACCACTGTATACACATATATATACAAACATATATACATAAATATATACATATATATAGTATATAATATTATATATGATACAACTGTTTGTTATATAAAATATCTCATTCTATATAAGCTTAGCGCTCCCTGTATTAGTTATCATTTACCATTATAAAACTGAACTCATATTCTGTGTTTCCTGAGATCTGTTGAAAATTATTTGGAACCACTACACAGTCATTTTTTAAAAAGAAATCCACAACAATTAGCTCTAATTCCTTTCGTAATTTTAAAAACTAATATCATATCAATTCTTAATCTCAAGCTCATATATTTGAGTCCTGGAATCTCTGGATTTCTTAGCACTGCTATGTCTTCCTTGTAGTCTAGAATCCAAAAGTACTTGTAAAGACATAAGTCAAATTTGGTTGTACCCCACCACAAAAAAAAGAACCAACATATGTCTCTGAAATAACTTGAAGCTGACAAAAGTATTTGGCATTCATTATTGTTTATTCTGTATTTAACAAAAATCAGACTTTTCTTTAGAGTTTTGATTCAATAGAATATTTCAAATGAAAATTGCATGGGCAAAAATAAGGGGACCTTTAACCTAACATTTTGTTGTACAACCTTTAGAGGCAATCACTTCAAACAAGTGATTCTAGTATCTCTCAGTGAGAATCTGTAGCCATCAACAAGTAATTCTGCTCACTCTTCCTGTTGGTGAAGAAAGATTCACTGATCTTGACTTTGCTGACGATGCTCTGATCAGGGCTCTTGAAAGGCTGAGAAAGGAGTCTGAGTGTCTGGGCTTGTGAGTGTCCTGGATAAAAAACAATATCTAGGTCTTTAGTGACCTGTTAGGCACAGCTATCAGCAGATGGTCTGCGGAGAGAGTGTCAAGCTTGTCGAGAGGTTTACTTACCTCTCATGATATTCATGTCTCTGGTGACACTTCCTATGAAGTCAGTAGACTAAATGGGAGAGCTTGGGCAGTCATGAGGTCACTAGAAAGGGGTGTGTGGGGCTTCCGATATCTCTGCAAAAGGACCAAGTCTTTAGATTCCTTGTGCTTCCTGTGTTGCTATTACGGTTGCAAGACATGGAAGCTATCCAGTGGCTGGAGACGAAGATTAGACTCCTTCGGTTCTGCGTCTCTTCAGAGAATCCTTGGTTACCACAGGTTTGACTTTGTATCAAAAGAGTGATTGCACACAGAGTCCCGAATGAGGCACATTACCTGCATTGTGCGGAGCGTCACTCTCAGTACTACAGCCATGTGACAAGATTGCCCCGAGAGTGATCCTGCCCGCAGGATCCTCATTGTTGAGGAACTCAGTGGCTGGACCAAGCCACTGTGATGCCCCTGTAACACCAGGCTGCAGCAAACAGATGGTCATTTCTGGAGGGTGGGACTGGACCATGTTTCTGCCTGAGGGTTTGACAACCAGGATCCGAGCTGTTTCGTTCTGTGGTGGATGCGGGAACAGGCTGTACCAGTGCATGCTGCACCCCAACCTGACCTAACCTTCCTGAGCAAACTGCTCCAATTGTGTCAAGTTTGAAGGGTGCCTTCTCCATGCTGCATGTTTCAGTTATTTCCACAGATGTCTGATAGTATTTAAATCCGGGCTAATTGAAGGTCATTTCAGAATAGTCAATATTTTGTTTCTGTGCATTTTGGGTCATTATCCTGTTGGAGGATCTATAACCTGTCACTGAGACAGAGCTTTCTGACATTGAACAGTATGTTTTGCTCCAGAATGTACTGAGATTTCGTTGTTTCCAGCATAGCTTCCATGCCAGATGAAACAAAGCATACCCAAGACAAAAACCAAGCGTCCTACATCTTTCTCAGTAGGTATGCTGTTCTTTACTTTGAAAGCTTTATTTGTTGATCTGTGAAAATAGAGCTGATGTGACTTGTCAAAAAGCTCCAGTTTGTCTTCTCTGTACAAAAGACATTCTCCAAGGAGATTTGTGGTTGTCAATATGCATTTTAGCAAATTCCAGTTTGGATTTTTATGTTTTTTTTTTCAACAGTGCAGTCCTCCGGGGTCTTCTTCTATTGATCTCACTGTCACTAAAAAAGTGAAAGAGGGGTCAATCAATCACTGATGGACCTTGACCTCAGAGTTTAAATGTACCTCTTTGAAAGTTGTCCTTTGCTTTTAGTCTACCATTCTCATTATCCTTCTGCCCATTCTGGGGTTGATTTTCATCTTGCAGCCATATCCAGGAAGATTAGCTACAATCCCATGGACCTTAAACTTCTTAATAATATTTGCAGCTGTTGTCACAGGAACATCAAGCTGCATAGAGATTGTCTTATAGCCTTTGCCTTTAACATGCTTGTTTTGAGTTTTCTTTCTGATCTCCTCAGACAACTCTCCTTTGCTTTGTCTAGTCCATGTTCAGTGTGGACTAGTGACTACTTTTCTCCATTTAACACTAGAATCCCTGAAGCCTACAAAAAAAACTTGTAATCCCGGGCCACCTTAAATTCCTTCGCACCTCTCCATCAGCATTTTTAGTTACGCAGATGTGTTGATCCTTGAACGGAGCTGGCTAGAAACCTGGTGTTCAAATAAAAGCATAGTCTTTGTGAACAATTGGGATGATTTTTGGGAAAGGCCTGGATTTTTCAAAAGAGATGGTCTTAATCCTAACTGAAGGGAATCTTTTGTATTATCCCAAAATGTGGCGCCAATACTACCTGGCTGACTGATTAGAGCACAATCCAGGCCGCAGTCATGTGATCTTAAATCACAGACTGTTGTTTATCCCACCTGTTACGTTCCTGAAGCTGTTACTGTTGTGGGGCATCCAGTAAATATACTCATGATACAGATCTTAAATTACTTAATAACCAAAAAATAAAGAATATACAGTACAATCCCTCTTTACCGCCCACCTCGGGACTGGACCCATGGCCAGTTGCCATTTTGGCCGGTTAATCCGACGCATACCTATTTTCATGTAGAAAAATATTTCTAAGGTATGTACCATACCTCTTCGACATTCCTGAAGAAACTATATCCACAAGACTTCATCCATGATTTCGCAAACATGTTTTTTTCTCATTCAACAACTGGACAGTGTGGTATAGCGGGTCCACAGCTCAAGTCAAAAAGGCCACTTTTTAAATAAATAATCGCCGCACTCGCGGCGGTATGCATGGCCGATTGGTTCAGCAATTGCGGAGCTGGAGTAACTCGTATTAAAGACGACTGGACATCAAAAGGCAACAGCAGTCGTGGAGGCTTTGGGCTGGTTTAGCCCCAGCGTGAGCGCCTTGGCCGCTGGGGAAAGAACCCAAGTCTCGGTCCAGATGGAGCCCAATGTAGCCAGGGATCAGAGGGCTACTGGACCAGTGTGGAAGGCAGCTGCACCTGCAGGTAGGGCAACTCCCCTGTTGCGAAGCCCGATGGGAGAAGCAGGAGAGCCGCCAGTTAGAAAGAAGGCGGCACCGTGCTTTGGATTTTAAGAGACTGTTTCCAGCCATTGTTTTAACCTCATTTAGGTTGTTTTTAAAGGACTTGTTTTTTCACCAATGGATTTTAACCTCCACTAATTCATTTGTTTTAATGGATTACTTATTTAAAGAACACTTTTGATACACTGCACTTTATTTAATTTGAATACTGTTTTGTTGTTTGCTGGTTTTAAAATACCTCTCACCTTCCAGGAAAGAAGGAAATGGATACATATAAAGAAGAACTCAAGATTAAAAAAAATGTTTTATTTTATTTTTACAGCCCGGTTGATGCGTGGCCAGTTAAGAGGGATTGTACTGTAAGTAAATCAAGAGATAAAACCAGACCCTCCACCAGGGGCACCTCTAATAGAAACTTACTTCAAATTAAAACCAAAAATATATCACCAGTTCAGAAAGAAGTATGCAGGTTTAAATGCCGATTGTTGAACATTCACTCTCTTGGAAGTAAAGCTGTTTTGGTAAATGATACTAGATTAAGTACAAAATCTGATATGTTTTTTCTCACTGAAATCTGGCTTGGCAAATCTAACACTCTTCCCCTATCTGAGGCATCACCAGATGGATACACATTCCTTCATAAATCTAGAGATTCTCGCGGAGGAGGCTGCCTTGGAATAATTCATTGTGACAAAATGCAAATTGTTTCTAAAAATGAAGGCAACTTCACATTCTTTGAGCCATTCATTTCAAATATTACAATAGATTCCAACCGATTGTGGTGCTAGTCCACAAACAACCAGGGCCATATTCAATGTTCATGACTGAATTTGGCTATAAATTATGATCACGTAGTGTTGATGGGGGACTTTAATGTACATATTGAAGTTGAAACTGACACTTTTTGCAAATGTTTCACTTATTTGTTAAATTCAGTAGGATTCTGTCAGATTGTCAAAGGTCCAACGCATAATCATAACCACATATTAGATTTAATTATAACTTACAAAGTTTAAATTTAAATGTTATTTTATTAAATGAAGTTATTTCCAATCACTACTTAATTACAGCTAATTTGGTTCTTCCCTTACCAATACACTCACGGATTAAAACAAAGACAGTGTGTCATCTCGATCGTGTTTCTGCTTCAAAATATATACAGCTAGGTCCACAAATATTTGGACAGAAACAACTTTTTTCTAATTTTGGTTCTGTACATTACCACAATGAATTTTAAATAAAACAACTCAGATGCAGTTGAAGTGCAGACTTTCAGCTTTAATTCAATGGGTTTAACAAAAAATTGCATAAAAATGTGAGGCAACTAAAGCATTTTTAACACAATCCCTTTATTTCAGGGGCTCAAAAGTAATTAGACAAATTAAATAACTGGAAATAAAATGTTCATTTCTAATACTTGGATGAAAACCCTTTGCTGGCAATGACAGCCTGAAGTCTTGAACTCATGGACATCACCATATGCTGGGTTTCCTCCTTTTTAATGCTCTGCCAGGCCTTTACTGCAGCAGCTTTCAGTTGCTGTTTGTTTGTGGGCCTTTCTGTCCGAAGTTTAGTCTTCAACAAGTGAAATGCATGCTCAATTGGGTTAAGATCAGGTGACTGACTTGGCCATTCAAGAATTTTCCACTTCTTTGCTTTAATAAACTCCTGGGTTGCTTTGGCTGTATGTTTTGGGTCATTGTCCATCTGTATCATGAAACGCCACCCAATCAATTTGACTGCATTTAGCTGGATTTGAGCAGACAGTATGTCTCTGAACACCTCAGAATTCATTCGGCTGCTTCTGTCCTGTGTCACATCATCAATAAACACTAGTGTCCCAGTGCCACTGGCAGCCATGCACTCCCAAGCCATCACACTGCCTCCATCATGTTTTACAGATGATGTGGTATGCTTTGGATAATGAGCTGTTCCACACCTTCTCCATACTTTTTTCTTGCCATCATTCTGGTAGAGGTTGATCTTGGTTTCATCTGTCCAAAGAATGTTTTTCCAGAACTGTGCTGGCTTTTTTAGCAAAGTCCAATCTAGCCTTTCTATTCTTGAGGCTTATGAGTGGCTTGCACCTTGCAGTGCACCCTCTGTATTTACTTTCATGCAGTCTTCTCTTTATGGTAGACTTGGATATCGATATACCTACCCCCTGGAGAGTGTTGTTCACTTGGTTGGCTGTTGTGAAGGGGTTTCTCTTCACCATGGAAATGATTCTGCAATCATCCACCACTGTTGTCTTCCGTGGTCCAGGTCTTTTGCGTTGCTGAGTTCACCAGTGCTTGCTTTCTTTCTCAGGATGTACCAAACTGTAGATTTTGCCACTCGTAATATTGTAGCAATTTCTCGGATGGGTTTTTTCTGTTTTCGCAGCTTTAGGATGGCTTCTTTCACCTGCATCGAGAGCTGCATGTTGTCTGTTCACAGCAAAATCTTCCACATGCAAGCACCACATTTCAAATTAACTCCAGGCCTTTTATCTCCTTAATTGATAATGACATAACGACAGACTTGCCCACACCTGCCCATGACAGCCTTTGAGTCAATTGCCCAATTACTTTTGAGCCACTGAAACGAAGGGATTGTGTTAAAAAAATGCTTTAGTTGCCTCACATTTTATGCAATCTTGTTGTTCAACCCACTGAATTAAAGCTGAAAGTCCACACTTCAACTGCATCTGGGTTGTTTCATTTAAAATTCATTGTGGTAATGTACAGAACCAAAATTAGAAAAAAGTTGTCGCTGTCCAAATATTTATGGACCTAACCGTAGATACTCTGAGTAAGTCAAGTGTAATTGTGGAAAACCATTTAGATCAGTTAACATCAAATGTAAACATGGAAAACAATTGAGATCAGCTAACATCACATTATAATGTGACCTTGACAGATGCTCTGGACACAGTGGCTCCCCTTAAAACAAAAGTGATCAAAGCACATAGAAGCTCTCCCTGGTTTAATGAGAACACTCAAGCTCTTATATTAGAATGTCGAAAACTGGAGCATAGATTGAGAACAACAAACCTGTAGGTCTTTTAAATTGCATAGACAGAGAGTGTTAAAAAAAGCTCTCTTTAATGCTCACTCAGACTACAACTCCACAATAATAGATAGCATCCTCGGAAACTGTTTAGAACAGAGGCTCATTGAACAGATATACCTGTACAGTGCAAAATACTAAAAGACATTAGCAGTGCAGACTTGGTCAACTTCTTTATTGAGAAAATTAAAAATATCCCAGATCTCAGCATCACGGTGTAAACCACATACTAGCTTGGCAGACCCTGTCTCACTTTGCATTCAACATTTTAGAAATTTTAATCCCGTAACAGAGCAGGAAGTCTTCACTTTAATGTCTACAGTGAAACCTACTACTTGTTCCCTAGATCCAACAAAACTAGTAAAAAGTGCAATGGATATTCTTGAAGCGCCAATTCTTAACATTATTAATATTTCATAGGTGCACTACACAGTACCAGATGCACTAAAACTGCCAGTCTTCAAACCTTTACTTAAAACTCAGACCTAGACCTACACATACCTAACTATAGACTCATTTCATATTTAACCTTTACTTCAAAAAGTAGTTGCCAATCAGCTTCAGTCACAACTTACGCATAACAATTTATTTGAGAAATTCCAGTCTGGCATCCGCACAGGTCATAGTAGAGAAACGGCACTGACGCATTTTGTAAACTACATTTTGATATCCTCTAATGAAGTAAACTCCACTGTAATTATGTTGTTAGACTTAAGTGCAACGTTTGACATCATTGACCATTCTGTTTTACTGCACAGGCTAGAAAATGAGGTTGGGCTTACAGCCACTGTCCTTGCATGTAATCGATTCCAGTATGTACAGAAATTTGCTGACAGTATTCCATCATTATACACAGAACTGAGATATGGTTTCCCACAAGGCCAAGTACTGGGACCTTTACTGTTTTCACTATACAGTAATCCCTCCTCGATCGCGGGGGTTGCGTTCCAGAGCCCCCCGCGATAGGTGAAAATCCAAAGTAGAAACCATATGTTTGTATAGTTATTTTTATATATTTTAAGCCCTTATAAACTCTCCCACCCTGTTAACATTATTAGAGCCCTCTAGACATGAAATAACACCCTTTAGTCAAACGTTTAAACTGTGCTCCATTAAAAGACAGAGATGACAGTTCTTTCTCACAATTAAAAGAAAGCAAACATATCTTCAAAGGAGCGCCGCCATAAAGGAGCGCGGTCAGGAGCAGAGAATGTCAGAGAGCGCGCTCGCAAAGAAAAGCAAACAATCAAAAAATCAATACGTGCTTATAAGTATACAGAAGCACCGCGATAAAGCAGCATTTTGTAGAGGAGCATTCGTGTCCTCTGTGCAAACAGCCCCTCTGCTCACACACCATCCGTCAGGCAGAGAGAGTGAGAAGGATAGAGAGAAGAAGCAAACAAGCACCACGCGGGAAGCATATCTTATAGCATTGAGGAGTTTTAGTTAATATGTAATACATGCTCTGATTGGGTAGCTTCTAAGCCAACCACCAATAGCATCCCTTGTATGAAATCAACTGGGCAATCAAACTGAGGAAGCATGTAACCTAAATTAAAAGACCCATTGTCCGCAGAAAGCGGCAAACCAGCTTAAAAATCTGTGATATATATTTAGATCTGCTTACATTTAAAATCCGCGATAGAGTGAAGCCGCGAAAGTCGAAGCGCGATATAGCGAGGGATTACTGTATATTCTTCCACTTTGATCTATCATTAGAAAAACATGTTAATTTTCACTTGTACAAAGATGATACACAGTTATACCTTTTTTAGACCAAATTAAGTTTCTCCGATGTTCTTTTTAATTAGCTGTGATAGTGAATTAAATTAGTGGATGGATGAGAACAACTTGTCTTCAAACACTAATAAAACAAAGTGATTGCAAAAATATTTTGTCACCATTTAACTAAGTTCAAATCATTATTAATTTTACTGAATCAGCCCGCAATCTAAGAGTTATTTTTGACTCTAGCATGTCATTTAAAGGACACATTACAAAGTTGTCTAAATTTTAAAAATGTTGGGAAATTAAGTCAAGTTAAGTTGTGGAGCACGCACTGGTACAGTGCGCTCCCACACCCACTACACGTCGAAACAGCTCGGGATCACGGTTGGCAGGCAGACACGTGGTCCAGTTCTACCCTCGGGAAATGACCATCTATTTGCCGCAGCCAGGTGTTACGTGGGCAACCCCTTGGCCTGGTCCAGCCACTTGGGTCCTCAACAATGAGTATCTTATGAGCCGGATCACCCTTGGGGTTGGAACACTCCACATGGCCATAGTGCCATAACTGACCCTCACAATGCAGGTAATGTGCCTCATTCAGGACTTCATGAGCAACTGCTCATTCGACACAGTCAAACCAACGGTACCCAAGGATTTTCCGGAGAGACACAATACCAAAGGAGTCCAGACTTCGTCTCAGTTCACTGGATAGCATCCATGTCTCACAACCATATAGTAAGACAGGAAGCACCAGGGCTCTAAAGACTTGGACCTTCATCCTATTGCAGAGATAGCGGGAGTGCCACATACCCCTTTCCAGCGAATTCATGACCCCTTATGCTCTCTCAATCCGTCTACTGACTTCACAGGAAGAGTCACAGGACACATGAATGGTACTGCCAAGGTAAGTAAACCTCTCAATAAGGTCAACACCCTCTCCGCAAAAAGACACACTGCTGATGGCTGTCCCTAAGAGGTCATTAAAGGCCTGGATCTTGGTTTTTATCCAGGATACTTGCAAGTCCAGACACTCCGACTCCTCACTCAGTCTCTCGAGCGCCCCGATCAGAGCATCCATTGACTCCGCAAAGATCACAGCATCATCAGCAAAGTCAAGATCCGTGAATCTTTCTTCACCAACAGATACCCCACAGCCGCTGGATCCCAAAACCATGTCCAACACCCAGTTTATACAAGCATTGAACAGAGTAGGAGCAAGAACACACCCCTGACGAACCCCAAAATCAACTGGGAAAAATGCAGAGGTCCTGCCTCCACTCTGCACAGCACTCACAGTACCAGTATACAAGCCAGCCATAATATCCAGCAACCTCGAGGGGATCCCAAAAACCCTCAGGATGTCCCACAGGGTAGCTTGATCAGCTGAGTCGAACGCTTTGCGAAAATTGACAAAGGCTGCAAAGAAACTCTGCCGATATTTGTGTTTGCGCTCCATGAGAACCCTCAGTGCCAGGACGCGGTCAATGGTAGTCTTCTTAGGCGTAAAACCAGACTGTTCCAGTCGCTGGTAGGTGAACAAGTGATCACAGATCCTATTGAGGACGACCCTAGCAAGGACCTTACCCGGCACCGAGAGCAGTGTCATTCCCCTGTAGTTGATGCAATCCAGGCGATCACCCTTCCCTTTCCAGATATGGACGACAAGTTCTGTTTTCCAGTCAGTTGGGATGATGCCAGTCTCCCAAATGGAAGCAAAGATTGATTGCAATGCCAGGAGGACAGCCTTACCACCAGCCTGGAGAAGTTCACCCTGGATACCACAGATCCCTGTAGCCTTTCCCCCCCCTCAGCTGGTACATCACCTGTGCAATCTCAGTGAGATTGGGGGTGGTTCACAGCTAATTGGAGGATCAGCCTCAAGAACCATGGACCCAGAGATATCCAACATCCTAGCCGGAGGATCAGCTTTGAACAACTGCTCAAAGTAATAATAATAATAATAATACATTTTATGTATATAGCGCCTTTCCCATGCTCAAGGCACTTACAGAATATAAGAAAGAACGGCAGGGTATACAGTATATAGCATAGTACAAACCAAATAAATAAAGAAAAGATTAAGACAGTAAATTCAGAGAAAGCCTAACAGACAACATAATTGATGGTCTAGCACACACATACAGGTTACATGAGCATCTTGACAGAGGTAAACTGACAGAAGGGGAATGAAGTCAAGTAGAGTTAAAAGCCTTCCTGAACATATGAGTTTTAAGTTGTTTTTTAAAAGAATTCATGGAGTCGACCTGATTAATTTCAGTAGGTCATTCCAGAGTATGGGCACTATACAGTTGAAGGCCCAGTCATCCATGGAGTGTAGATTAGTGTGGGGTACAAAAAGATTGCCAGAATCAGAGGACCTTAGTGAGCGGGCAGGCACATATTGATGGAGATGGTCACTGATGTAGTTTGGCACAAGGATATTTAAGGCTAGTGGGTCACAACTGCAGGTCATCCGTAAGGACTGTTCCATCAGCTGCCCTGACTGTGACTCTCCGAGGAACAGATTCAGATGTGCGTAATGCTTTGATTCCACTGTAAGCAGGATGTAGATCATGTGTCACTTGTTTACAGATTCCTCTAACAAATGCCTCTTTATTTGCCCTCCGAGCCCTCACAGCCGTCCTTCTCAGTTCCCGGTACACACCAGAGTTGCCACTGAGCTGTGCACTGTGACTCCTCTCGATGATATCCAGGGTGCCTTTCTAGATGAAACACCTCCTTCTGGGAACACCGGTAACACCAACACAACCCTCAGCAACCTGCAGGGTCGTCACGGAAGGTCTCCCACATCACATTAGGATCGGCAGTCGTACCCAAATCTGAAAGTTCCTCACACGCACTGCATGCAAACTCATTAGAATCAGCCTACTGGACCTAAGCTGGATCCTAAGAGTAGCAACAACAAGTCAGAATTCACAAACTGGGCACTTCTGTAGACCCTGCAGTTTTGCAAGAGCCTCCAGTGTCTGCCCACAAGGATTTCCTTCACCGCACCACCAGTATTGGAGTACCAAGTCCAACGATGCTTTTCAGGGCGCTGGAACCAGGATCTAGCGATTCACAGCCCCTGACCTTTTGCAAAGTCAAGGAACATTGACCCACTTTCACCACGGTCACCAGACCCATGGGGACCTAGACAATCCCCATAGCCGGCCCTGTCAGTGCCAGTGGCTGCATTGAAGTCGCCCATGACCAGAAGAGTGTCACCTCATGGGCACCCATCAACCACCGAGCGAAGCTGCGAATAAAATGTCTCCCTTGCCGAGACATCACTAACCGCGGTCGTAGTATACACTGAGACAACAGACAAGGCACCCAAGGACTGCTGTTATCCGAGTTCCATAATACGCTCGTTAAAAAAAAGTGACATCAGACGCCATTGAAAGAAGCCAATCCACTACAGCAACAGCTACTCACCGAGTATGAAAGCCATCAGATCGACCAGACAAATAAAAGGTGTAACCACCTACAGAGATCTGGCCAGTCCCTGGTCTGCACACCTCAGAGAGTGCCGCCAAAGAAATGTGGAGTTTACGCAGCTCCTCCGACAGCAGAGGAAGATGATCGTCTTGCCGGAGAGACAAGACGTTCCATGTGCCCACCCATATGGGCCGGCCTCAAATTGGGACCCGAGTGTTCCCGTGCAGCAGGCGATGCCTCAGCACCACACCAGTTCCGATCCCCAACAGACCTGACCCTATTGGCTCTCCAACGGTTTCAACTCTTCTGGGGATGAGGCTCCCAAGGGCTTTCCCCCATCCCCTTCATGATGCGAGCAGCCTTCCTATGGGCAGCTGCAGCAGAGCTACTCCTGCAGAGAGCAAAAAGGAGTCCTTTCTGTAGTCTCGGAGCTTTGTGAAGTTTTTCTTACAGTGGTTGGAGTGCTAATCCTGCCACCAATCCCCATTATTTCCCTGCAAGTTGAAGGACCACTTGCAGGACCAAATGCAGTTTAACGTCATAAAAGGAAATTAAGGCATTTTCTAAATAAATTATTAGATTCTGAGAAATTACCTTATTTTTCACTCCATAAGACACACCTGACCATTAAGACTCACCTATGTTTAGAGGAGGAAAACAGGAAAAAAATATTCTGAACCAAATGGTGTACTAATATTTATATATACTTTATAAAATTCTTTTCGCATTTGAAACGGAAATTGCGTATGACCACGCAAAATGGAAATTGCGTATGACCACAGAACATATTATAATACGGGAACTAATCCCTTCGTTTGTGGACACCATTTTTATATCGTCTTTACAAATTGTTATTATTTGTGTGAGAGTTATTTTACTGATATTGAAAAAGAAGTAAACACAAACACGCTAATCTATCCCATAGAAGTGCGTCCCGCGTCACCCTTTCCCAGCCCACCTCTCTGGACTCCAGTGCTGAGCCGTCTGCCGCCAGGCGCGTTCTGACAGAGAAGTTTTATTTATTCGTCCAAGTGGCTGTCGCGGAAATTGCCACATTCTAACTTTTATTAACTGGCAGTACTTGATAGTAGAAGAGATGAAGAAAACAGCTTTGCGTCTTTCTACTTTTTAACTGCGCCTAGCTGTCGAAGGCCGCCTTCAGTGGCGAGGGGTCGTGACTGCTCTGGAGTGGATCTCGGGCTGCTCTGCCGGGTCGATAGCTTCGCAGTTTCAGGCAGCGTCCTCTCTTTTCGCACCGTTTGTGACACTTCAAGTGCCTCGTCGGCTTCTTGGACAGTGGAAATCTTTGCGAACGAGTGTAATTGGCACTATCGAAGCGTGACTCTCTTGGTAAATTGCAGTGCACGACTACTTACTGTCCCTTAAGGTGAGTTTGGGTCACTAAAACCCAGCAACATTCAAGATTGCTTTTGTGATGGATTCTTTTAAGAAGATGGAGGGTTTACATCTAAGAATATGTACTGACCTCATCATGTAAAGTATTGGACTTGGGAATATATTGGACCTTCTACCCGTTAAGCACGGAAGGGCAGGGTCCACATTTCTCAGAATAATTTTTCTCTTAAATCACAGGCACGTAGTGCAACGTTGTCAAGCAGGTAGTTTACCCAAAACCACTGTAGTAGTACTCAATTTATCTTTACTTCTTAAATGTTAATGTTTTACTGTTTAATAATTTATACACTTCTTATATATCATTCAAATTCTCTTATGGAAATGTTTTACTGTTTAATAATTTATACGCTTCTTATATGTTCTTCAAATTTATCAAAATGTTTTACTACTTAATAACTTATTTTATAAATACTACATTTTATTTTTTCCCTTACACTCAGTGACTAAAGCCACTAGGTAATGAGCTAGTATTTAATAAAATATAGCAGAAGAATATTTCAACCATGTAAAGTTAACAGCAGTATTAAGAACCATCATCACTGTCATTAACAATTGAGGTGAGACTTTAAGGTTCAAGTACTCTTCTAGTTTTCTGGAAACCCCAAGAACTCCTCATCACTAGTGTCAAAATTTATGAAGCTCAGTTGCTCACAATCACGGATATCACTTTCTTTGCTATCTTCATATATGATACTATATTCAGTTCCATCTAAGGCATTGCTAATGGTAGCTTCCACCTGCAGCTATAGACTCTTCAGTACGCGAGCGACTCTCCACATTAGTGTTTAGGTCTGGATGGTGCATGTGCCCAAAACATGAACATTTATATGTTATTTAAATAAAAGCTAGATCGAATGTTATTTACCTTGATTTATTTAATTACTTCCTACAGCGTAAATTCACAAGTAGACTGCAGAGCTTCCTGTGTTTGATCGACACGGGCATGTTCAAAAAATACACGTGTAATGCCACGAAAAGTGCATGCTGACACTTCAGTTCGTAAGCAATGGTACGAGAATGCAATCAGACTTCTTTTTGGGCACACACATCGTCCAGATCTAAACACTAGTGTGGAAAGTCACTTGCGTACTGAAGAGTCTATAGCTGCAGGTGGAAGTTGCCGTCGCTGTACTTTGTATATAAGAGCCAGATTTAACGTTATTTACCCATCTACCTTGATTTATTTACTTATCTTCCTACAGCGTAAAGTTACAAGTAGACTGCACAACATTCCGTGCACATATACAAAGTACAGTGCCAGCCAAAGTACAGTGCCAGCAAAAGTGTGATGTGCATTCTTTCTCCAATGTAGAACCCTTGTCATCATCTGAGTCAGGTCAGGTAATACACGATGGTCTGTGATGCAATATTTGCTCCATAAGACGGAGAGACATTTCCACCAACTTTTGGGGGAAAAAGTGCATCTTATAGAGTGGAAAATACAGGTAACTCATGCATTTATTTCTAAGTATTGACTTCTGCAATTTGATGTTCACTGGATGTTCAAACTGTTCTTTATACAGCTTCCAGTTACTGTTGTTACGTTGTGTAAAACGTTAATAAAAACAGAATACAATGATTTGCAAATCCGTTTCAACCTATATTCAATTGAATACACTACAAAGACAAGCTATCGAATGTTCAAACTGATAAACTTTATTGTTGTTTTGCAAATCTTCACTCATTTTGAATTTGATGCCTGTAACACATTCCAAAAAAGCTGGGACAGGGGCATGTTTACCACTGTGTAATATCACCTTTCCTTTTAACAACACTCAATAAGCGTTTGGGAACATAGGACACTAATTGTTGAAGCTGTGTAGGTGGAATTCTTTCCCATTCTTGCTTGATGTACAACTTTAGTTGCTCAACAGTCCGGGGTCTCCATTGTCGTATTTTGTGCTTCATAATGCACCACACATTCTCAATGGGAGACAGGTCTGGACTGCAGGCAGGCCAGTCTAGTACCCGAACTCTTTTACTACGAAGCCACGCTGTTGTAACACATGCAGAATGTGGCTTTGCATTGTCCTGCTGAAATTAGCAGGGACATCCCTGAAAAAGACGTTGCTTGGATGGCAACATATGTTGCTCCAAAACCTATATGTACCTTTCAGCATTAATGGTGCCTTCACAGATGTGCAAGTTACCCATACCGTGGGCACTAACACACCCCCATACCATCACAGATGCTGGCTTTTGAACTTTGCGCTGATAACATTCCGGATGGTCCTTTTCCTCTTTGGCCCGGAGGACACAACGTCCATGATTTCCAAAAACAATCTGAAACGTGAACTCGTCAAACCACAGCACACTTTTCCACTTTGCGTCAGTTCATCTCAGATGAGCTTGGGTGTTTCTGGGTGTTGTTGATATATGGCTTTCGCTTTGCATGGTAGAGTTTTAACTTGCACATGTAGCGACAAACTGGGTTAACTGACAATGGTTTTCTGAAGTATTCCTGAGCCCACGTGAGAATATCCTTTGCAGAATGATGTTGGTTTTTAATGCAGTGCTGCCTGAGGGATCGAAGGTCACGGGCATCCAGTGTTGGTATTCAGCCTTGCCGCGTACGTGCAGAGATTTCTCCAGATTCTCTGAATCTTTTGATAAAATTATGGACAGTAGATGATGAAATCCCTAGATTCCTTGCAATTGTACGTTGAACACGCAGTTGTTCACAAAGTGGTGAACCTCACCCAATCCTTGCTTGTGAACGACTGAGCCTTTTGGGGATGCTCCTTTTATACCCAATCATGACAAACACCTGTTTCCAATTAACCTGTTCACCTGTGGAATGTTCAAAACAGGTGTTTTTTGAACATTCCTCAACTTTCCCAGTCTTTTGCTGCCCCTGTCCCAGCTTTTTTGGAACGTGTTGCAGGCATCAAATTCAAAATGAGTGAAGATTTGCAAAACAACAGCAAAGTTTATCAGTTTGAACATTAGATATCTTGTCTTCGTGGTGTATTCAATTGAATATAGGTTGAAAAGGATTCGCAAATCATTGTATTCTGTTTTTATTTACGTTTTACACAACGTCCCAACTTCATTGGAATTGATGTTGTAATTCAAAATGCTGCTTCAAGAATTATTACAAGAACAAGAAAACACGAACACATAATTCCAGTTTTTAAATCTTTACACTGGCTCCTGGTTGAGTTTAGGGAAAATTTCAAAATCCTCCTTTTAACATATAAAGCCTTAAATGGCCAAGGTTCGGCTTACTTATCACTTACACCTGTCAAGTTGTTTTCCCTGCCTAAGGTAAAGTCATCCCTGAATGGAGTATTGCAGGAATCGTCGGGTAGATGGGTCCTTTCTTCGGATTGGCTGGCCCAGCATTATCTGAGCTGTGAAATGGCCAATTGGGGAATGCAGCTTGATGGCCAAGATCTCCAGGACTCTGAACAAATCCTAATAGTATTATGTAATATCTTCTACTGTTGAATTCTGCTCTGTACTTGTAAAAGTTCTATTGCACTATTATATTGTATTGAGGATTACTTGTGTTCTGTTCTGTGTATTGTATTCTATTTAGACCTTTTTTTTTTTTGACACCCACTACATGCCCAGCCTACCTGGAAAGGGGTCTCTCTTTGAACTGTCTTTCCCAAGGTTTCTTCCATTTTTTCCCTACAAGGGTTTTTTTGGGAGTTTTTCCTTGTGCTCTTAGAGTCAAGGCTGGGGGGCTATTAAAAGGCAGGGCCTGTTAAAGCCCTTTGATGCACCCCTTGTGTGATTGTGGGCTATAGAAAAATAAATTGTATTGTATTGTATTGTACTACCTGGACTGGGATGTGAAACAGGCAGAACACTATAAAAGACCACCTTGCCAGTTCCCGCCTTCAGCTTGTCACCTAAAGGCTTAAATTTTAATTGTAGAATTGACAGTCAGCCTTATGTATGCTATTTGTTCCAACACAAACAACAACTACTGGACCCAAACCTGTTCTGACCAGGAAATATCCACATTTCTAGGGAGGTTTCCCACCTGCGCATCTGAAAGGCAACATACTGTGCGAAATTCTCAATGCCCTCTAATGACTGAATTCCCCACTATCACTGCATGTCTTTTTCTAGGCACCTGCTTTGAGACAATCCATTGACCCCCACCATTACCTGCTTACAACCTCAGAGTTATCAGTTACCATTCAGCTCCACAAGGTCCTGAAATCTTGTGTCCTTAATAGTAGATGGTTATTTTTTCCTCTGTAATAAAGTTTATCAAATCTAGGCAAAACCTTTTAAAATTCCTTTAACAACAGAAAGGCCCTATTACCTTCAGATTAATTTGGGGTCCGACATACTTCCAGGCCTTGTGATCACAACTTGTAGCTCTAAGCCAGGGAGTTGCAGTCTGCTTCCAAAGTACTGAGAAGCTAAAATAACTAGACATCCATTAACCAGTTGGATTCTAAGAACTTTCTGTTAGGTTCATTATTCTGTATTATGGTGCAAATTGCTTTACCTTATAATTTCAGTAACAAGGAAACTTTGACTTGAATTTCAGAGTAAGTAAAATTACATTAACTAGTCTAATCATAAGATCCATGTTAGAATAAAGCTGAAATGTAAACTTAAATGAAGTATAAATTAATTTTAGATGTCAGTGAGGTGGACTGCTTCACTGACTTATGTAGACTAACACCAATCCAAATTTAATCCATTGCAAAATCTGTAGAATGTTAAAAACAATACGCAAGAAAGGAAATCTGCATGTGTACTGTACCGCTTCAGACAATTGTAACTGATCAGGTGGTTTTAGAAGAGTTTTTCCCTGCATCCACTCATCAGCAACATCTCCCATGTCTGTAGCATTTTCATCGTCCTGTTGAAGAGAATCTGTCAATAAGTCTTTAAATGTGAATTTTAGTGAAAGCCTAATTCATAAAGTATTAATTAACCCACAAAGCTACTAAAGGGCTCTTTGAACAGCTAAGAGAGTCTTGACAGTTTTATTTTACATTTACCCAAGTAAAAAAATGATGCTGTCCTTTAAAAAACTTAATGCAAACTGTATTTTTACATTTTTACAGAAAGACAGGATTGGTTTATTATACAATACAAAATTTCTACACAATTAAAAAAAATAGCTTGCTTATATTTTTATTTAAAATTTACAATTTCCCATAGGTTAGCTTTTTAGAAGATTCAAATATGAGAAAAAACAAAAATTCTTATTACCTTTTTCTTGACAGCAGGTTTGACTGCCTTGGGTGGTGCCGTTTTAATAGATTGGGAAGCAACCTTCGGTGAAACCTGTTAAGTATTAAAATAATATTTTAATATTAAACACATTTTTCTGTGGACATTGGTGCATACTTCTTGTTAGCATAATATATATTACTATACAATATCCAAACGGTCTCTGTTTCACTGACCACCAGCCATCTAGCAAGCCTCCATTTTATTATACAAATTGAATTTCACAGCATATGGGCTGGATGACTCATTAATAATTAACTGAGAGTTCGAGGAATAATACACATACATTGTATTAAAAAAAAAAAAAGCATTCAGCAGAACTTTCAAGGACTCGTGATAACAGATATGAAGAACTGTGGGGAGAAAAAGGAATGTCAGAAGAAAGAACTGCTACAACAGGGTTCGACACTAAAGGACAAAGAAATGTTTCTGGGGTACTGAGTACAATAGTACCAAAAATGATTACTTGATGGGTTTGTTCTGCCCCACATGCTGTTAGCTGTTACTGTTATTTGTCGAACTGTGCTCCCCCTTTGTCTTGTCATTTATTAACACACCTGTCAGTCATGTCCCACACTCAGAGTGGTGTTATAAATGTCTATGAAACTTATGTAAAGCATTGTGCACAATAAACATTTAAACACAATACACCCCATGTGTCTTTATCTCTTGTTTCGGTCACTTCCGAAACTTTTATTTAAGGTATATAAACCCCTGAGTCTGGTTAGTTATGGTACGCAGTTTGAACCTCTGTCTACGTGCATCTCTTTGTCTCGATCCAACCGTGGAAATCACTCGCCTTGTAAGTGTCTTTTAAAGCTTTATTGTTTAATGTATACTGTCTGCTATGTATTGCTTTGTAAATCATTATTTATTGCCTTTGGTTGTACACCTGTATATACCTGTATGTTTCTTTTGTATGTATTTCAGTTTACAACAAGGTACATACAGTAAAAGCCTTCAAGAAAACTCATCTTGGTCATTTTTATGTGGATGTGCCGAGTTGTTCAAGTTCTCTGTGGCTGCATTGCACAGACAGTGTGGACTGAGGCAGAAAAGGGCTAATACTAAAATGTTACAGGGTGTATGATATAAGTGATACATGAGGACAACGAAACTGGATTACTGGGGTATTTGAAGTATAGAGTCATCATTGATACCTACAATGGTATTAAATGTCTATGTCAATAGATTGTTAATTGACCCACAGCAGTAAAATGCCCAATAAGTAAAATCTGCAGGGGTTTGTTTTTTTTTTTTTTGCTTTTCGTAAAGCAACATGTGATCAAGCAGCATTATAAAATGTTCATTTTAACATTAGAATTACCAAAGCCTACAAAAAAACGTGTAAATCCGACCCACTTTAAATCCCTTCGCACCTCTCATTCAGCGTCTTTTGTCTTGTAAACCCCAAGCAGCAAGCAGCCTGCTATACCATCTCCCCCACTAACGTATAAAGGACCCAGCTCAAGCCTTGATTATCTTGGGAGTGAAGTGCTGGAGTTTTAGAGTGGAAATAATAGATTGTGATTTAGACCACATGCATTTCATGTGTGTTGCGTGTCTACAACAATCTATTTAAATCATTAAAAAAGCAACGTTTTTCATGTTTTAGTAATAAATGACAAAATGTAGACATGAACTGTATAATGTGTGAAGCCTGAAGTCCAAATATCAAATAAACACTTTCACAAAAGGTGCAAGTGCAATACAACAGCTTTCATGGTAAAGCGGTAAGGACTGCTGGCTTGTATTCAAGAGGCCGTGGGGTCGATCCTGGGTGTCTTGCAAATTTACCGCTTTGAGTAGTGAGCTGCTCTTATTGTTAATATTATACAATAAAAACATATATTTGATTTGTGTCTGTAACAGACGTTGTAAATTTATAGCACTTGAAAAAGTTAGCGTTTTTTTCACTTTTATTTTCTCAGTCATGATCACGATCTACCCATACCACTTCTCTTTCCATACCCCAGAGAGATCTGATGCTGTTAGTTTTATTTCAAACTGTGAATAACAGATCTTGAGGAATAAAAGCTGACACACAAACATTGGTGAATCATACCTTTTTGGTATGTCATTGTCACTTAAATTTTTTTTTATTCAGTTTTATTGAGTGTTCCTGCTCACACTGTATTAGTACGTACTTCATGGTCCATAATGTCAAAGCCGCACTGACAAAAAACAGAGACATAGGTATAAATGATATTTGGAATTATTCATTTTATGGCCTGTATAGTACATTTCGGAAAACAAGCACTGATGCAACATTATTCAGATTATTCATATTCATTTGCATGCTTTCTTGCAGTTGTAATTAGTGACTGCTTTTCTTTTTTTTTTCCTTGATCTTGCCCAGTCTCCACATTTAGGTGCATGGTGGTGTTTCTTTTGTACTCCAGGACATGCAGAGGAGAGCATAGTACAGAGAGGTCAAATGTTAACAGTTCCCAGGTTAGGGTTAGGGTTAGGGTTAGGGTTAGGTTTTAGACATTATACAATTTATGTCTACATTTTGTCATATTTACTAAAACATGAAAAACGTTTCTGTTTTAACGATGTGTTTACATAGATTGTGTATATTATGAGGATCACGGAAGACAGTTAAAAGACCCGCGAGATGTAGAGACTGGCCACGGAGCGTCTCGCGGGGACCTTAAACATGAGACTTTGTGACAAGAGATTGACCCAGGACCATCTCGTGGGACATAGAACATGAGATTCTTGAAAGATATGCCCTGCTTACAACCAATATCAAATAAGACCACAGGCAGCAAAACACTCAGTCATGTAAAGGCTTGGAGCACAAACAGATCCAGGGCTCTCAGCGCATATAAAGCGTATAATGACAATATGTTATAGATGAAATGTCGACGACTAAGCGAAAAAGAAAGAGCAGCACGAAGAAAAGAGTCTCAAAGGTGTTGGAGAGAAAAAATGCAAAAAAGAAAATGAATAATCTAGGTGCAAATTCAGAAAATAAGTTAAGTAATAATCAGCCCGGAACAAGTGGAATTGAAAAAAAAGCACGTCCAATCAGGCTCAGAATTAAAAGACAAAGAGTAAAAGACAAAGTAGAACTTCATAAAGACGTTCAAAAACGCTGGCGCTATACACATTAAAGCAGGTTAGCGATTATGAAAGCAGTGGAATTCGAAAGGCTCAAAAAAAAGTTGTCACAATACAAATGCAGAGAAAGTTAAAGAATATGAAAACAGGAAAATTAGAAAGTATCAAAAAAAAAATAAAGTAAAGATCGCTGTAGCACAAACAAACGGAAATTATTACTCAAAAAAAGGGAAAATAATCACTACGGACAAAGGGCCTCATGCATAATGGCATGCGTAGAATTCACACTATAACATATTGTAAGCACAAAAGCCGAAATGTGCTTACGCACAGAAAAATATAGATGCAGGAATCTGTGCATACTCCAACTTCCACGTTCTTCCGCTACATAAATCCCAGTCAGCGTGAAAAGTAACGCCCAACTCCTCCCAGAATTACGCCTCTATGAATATGCAAATCAATGTAAATAGCCCTTAAGCTCAGTGTTCTGTGAAAACACAATGGAAAAAGCACGGGGGAAAATATAAGAATTTCAGCGAATACCAAGTGGAGGCAAGGAAAAAGTTACTATTTTTGGTTTAAAGAGTGGTATAATCAACAAAAGGAAGTTGATCGAGTGACAGAGTGTCGGAGAAACTCGAAAGCTCAAGTCCACAAAGTCGCACAGTACCCGAAATAAGAAAGAAGTTGTCACATATCTATGTCGCCGTGAAAAGGCAAGTCGTAGCCCAACGTCTGAGTGTCGCATGAAAGCTTATTAGGGTATAGAGGGAAAAAAATAGGCACACGGTGGGGAAAAAAAGCAGGAAATGTCAACTTTAATCTCGAAGTTTTCACTTTAATCACACAATTTATTTTGTCATTAAAGTAGAACATCATAAACTTTCTTATCTTAAAATTGCTTAATTTACTAGTTTCTCAAATCCCATTCTAACTACAGTAACACGTTAAATGCTTTGTTTTGTATTTGATCTTCTTTATGCTCTGTGTGTGAATCACTAGTGGTTCTTAAACCGGCTTTCTCTTCCTCTGACAGGACAGAGAATCCATTATATTTGTGATATTACAGGTTTCTGAATAATTAAAATACTGAGTTGTATACGTGATATCTTTTTCATGATGATAGGAATGAAAGCATGTTAATAAACATGGGAACACGGTGGCAGCAAGTTTACAGTGAGGTAATTGTACTAAGTACAAACAGTTCAACAAGGAGCACTTGATGGACTGATTGACTGTGTTTAAAATTCTTAGGATGAAACTGTTTCTGAACCGTGAGGTCCGTACAGGAAAGACTCTGAAGCGTTTTGCTGTGGCTGAGGCAGCGTGTGCTTGATGCTGTATCCCGATAATTCTCTTTCCGATCAGCTGCTGCTGTGATTCACCACTCAGATACAGTGATATAAATACTCCAAGTGAGAGTAATATGGAAAAAGATGATCTGCTGTGGCAACCCCTAACAGGAGCAGCTGAAAGCAGAAAAAGAAGGTGCAGTGAGAGCAACAATGCTAAAGCAATTATGGTATTTGGAATACTATGGCTATTCCCTGGACCATTATATTGTTACAGGTTAATTACAATCAGATGCATTACACTAATAAACAATATGCAGTTAGTTTCAGTGTATTTATAAAGCCGCGTCAGGAATGTGCATCTAAGAAAGAAAAGATAACCACATAGGAACAGCAGCACTGTTTCACTTTTCCTCTTGCTTTTGTCATTGTCTTTTCACAGAAAATTGAGCTTAAGGGCTATTTATATTGATTTGCATATTCAAAGAGGCGTAATTCTGGGAGGAGTTGGGGCGGGACAGCAGGCGCGTGCACGAGCGTTACTTTTCACGTTGACCGGGATTTATGTAGCAGAGGATCGCAGAAGTTGGCGAATGCACAGATTCCTGCATCTGGATTTTTCTGTGCGTAAGCACATTTCGGCTTTTGCGTTATGCATGAGGCCCCAGGTGTCATTGAAAAAAAGCAGGACAAAGTGAGGTCAGAAATAAAGGACAAAGTGTAAAAAATAAAGTAAAACATCATAAATAGATTAAAAAACAAGGGGCCCAAACACATGCAGAACAGGTTAGAGATAATGAAAACAGTGGAATTCAAAAGACTCAAAAAAACGTAGGTGCGATACACATGCAGAGCAAGATACAGAATATGAAAGCAGAAAAAACGAGTGTCAAAAAAAAAAGAAAGTAAAGATCGCATTAGCGCAGACAAAAAGAAATTATTACTCGGAGAAATAACGAAAAGACGAACAGAGATCAAATATATGGACATAGCTGATATGTCAGAAGTATGTAAATATTGTAAGGCTTTGAAGTTCAAGTCTGAGAATTTCAAAAACGGGGTTTACCTCACATACATTTATTAGCTACTTTGCAAAACAAATTATTAACTACTGATGATGTAGATCGTTTTGTCTGTGCCATACTGAATTATGGTACAAAGTCATTAAACACATGTCTCACGGACCTCATTTAAAAGATTCAGCATGTTGGGACTCGAAAGATACCAAATACTGTTTTTAACGAAGTTCTTGAAATAAAAGTGAAACTAATGAAATAGCAAAAATTCAAAGGAAAAAAAAATCTTAAAAGTGTGTATCCGGAAAACCAAAAACAGGGGTTTAAATCCAAAAAAAGCTGATAGGACTTCTTCCAAGATATGTGCCACACTAGGCTACCAACAAAGTCAAACTGATTAGGATATTTTGTGATCACTTTGTTTAAAGTAAAGTATTTCTATTTTGGCATTTCAGGATACAGTATATACAGTAAATATACATTTAAATTGTAACCGATGACAATTATTTACTCATGTGCGTGTGTTTTCCATAAAACAGCTTTAATGTGTGCACAAAGTAGCTAATAAAACACAAATTCTGACAGTATGATTGTTGACTGTATTCTATGGAGTTTTCATAAATTAATCATTATATACCTTTTAAAGGTTTCTTGATATATTTTGTAATTAGATTTTTAAAATATTTTTTTGATTTTTACTGCCACTTCACACATCAACAATCAACAACTGTCAGAATATGTCTTTTTACTTTTTTCCTGTGTCCATTAATACATTTTCCAGGTTTCACAACCCATCTGAAAGAGTTGGCATCAGGTTGGGTGGCACTTTTAAACTGTAGTACTATGAGCGAGTGTCAGTGTGGCAAGCACTAGACTGGCATTTCTTTCAGTCTCATTTTTTGTCTTCTGGGCCAAGTCTATAAATCTCTTTTGCAAACGGGTGGCTTGGATAGAGGACAGATACTAACAATTTTCAAGGCTATTTAAAACAATACTAAATGATATTTGTGTATGTGTGTTGTAGTGCCTCATGTTGTAAGTGTTAGATCCATTGAAGAAGTCAACTTAAATAAAGAAAATGTACATTTTGTAGGTTTGTTTGAAGTGTTTAACATTATAACCATATTATTAATTGCTGGGTGAATATAATTTTTTCAAAGGGATGACCTTTACTATTGTTAAAATAGACAAGCAGGGCAACAGAAGGAATATGAAAGTTATTTGTTGAGTTTACGTGACAAAGAATAGTTATAAAGAAGTTCATACCAGTGCTATTGGTGTACATTCTGGAATTTATAAAACTGCTGAAATTACTTCACAAAGATGTTTCTGGCCTGGTTTTATGTTAACATTGAAATGTCTACATTTTATGATAATTATAATCATTATTTTAATTAAAAGACTAATTTTCAGAACAGATGCAATAAAATGTTTTAATATCTCAGTTGCTGTTTGTCTGACTGTTTAATTGACTTGTCATAAAAATGTGCATCAGTGAAAATTTGGTACATCATTTGACAAATAATATTAATGTTTCAAAGTCTCATATATTTCAGATAGATAGAACTTTATTTGTCCTTTAAGAGAAAATGTGCTTCTTTTTTTTACCGAGGCTGAATGAATAAATATTAATATATAATGATAAAAAACCAAAGCCAATCCAATAACAATTTTAACTGTCTAATGTTCATTTTGCAAGCAGCAATTGAGGCTCACTACTCTGAGGCAAAAGCTCAGGTGTAGAAGTGAGTGTCTCTTTGAGTGGAGAGGACAATGGAACACAGTAGACTTGAAGGTGATGTAGAACACTTTCATCAATCTTTTACCATGGATTTCTGATAATACTACTTATCCAGGGTTCATTTTGAAAGCAGCAGACAGCGTGCACACAAGCGCATGGATCTGCTCCAGCCATGGAAATGAGTATACCCTGTAGGGGATTTGTTTGTAGTCACATAGTGGAGAAGATTATATAGAAGACTATACCTAGGAGCTTTTAAAATCAATTTTGCATAATTGTACCTCTCCGGTGTTCATTTTATAATCAGCAGTCAGTGGGCACACATTTTACGGCTCTGCAGCAGCCATGGAAATAAGCATCCCCACCAGTGGCTGAGACATGCATTTTCATCCATCCATCCATCCATTTTCTAACCCGCTGAATCCGAATACAGGGTCACGGGGGTCTGCTGGAGCCAATCCCAGCCAACACAGGGCACAAGGCAGGAACCATTTCATTCAAATAGTTTTAATGACTCATATGGCGGAGGTGAAATTTGAGTTCAACAACAAAGCCTTTCCTGTGGATTTTTTTTCCTTTTATATCCCCAGGAACAACCACCTGTGTAAATATTTACGAGCAAGCGATCACTTATAGTATGACAATGGATTGCTACATTTATTTTAACAAGCTGTCTTTTAAATGTCTTTGTAAAGTGTTACTGGGTGTCCAGCAATGTATTAGTATTACTGATATTTTACTAAATCTTACTATCCATGTTTCTTTGTTGATGAGCCCAGTTGAAGAATTTTTTGGCGACAGAACAGTAAACACGCCAAATTGACTGAAAATACAACTGACGGCTGGTATTTTTCGATATCATTTTAACAAAGTTTACTGTCCGCTGCAAATCACAGAGCACCCCGGTAAAACGTCAAAAGCGTTTAATATACCTGCGCCTTAGAACACAGACATCAGGACATTGCTACACGTGTATGTTTGGCTCTGCAAGTGGATGATAATAGGACTGATAGGACAGCATTTTACACGGAACATGCTTTAAAACAAAAGACAAGCGGCGAACAAAGGCATGCGAACAAGAGGAGTTCCGCAACAATCACATCTCAGTGCAACTAAGAGAAGGGACACTGAAATGTACGAGGCACAGATATTTAAGACTTCCTTATAGTATAACTATAAATAAAAACATTTATAATTTTGTGCATTTTAACCAGTTTACATCTCTCAACTTGTTAAAAATGTGTATATAATCAATTTATATGAACCATTACTTCAATAATATACACATTGTGTTTGTATTGCATGTGCACCTTGCTGTGTAATTATTTCAATGAACACGTGGTATTGTCAAGCACATAGTGTCCCTATTTATACTCCACTATGTAGCAGCTGAATTTGATCACGCATTCACACGTATGATAAATAATAATAATAATTCCTTACATTTTTATAGCACCATTCTTACTATCCATCCACCCTTCCATTCTATTATCCAACCCGCTATATCCTAACTACAGGGTCACGGGGGTCTGCAGGAGCCAATCCCATATAGGCCTATATATATATCTATACTAATAAAATGCAAAGCCCTCACTCACTGCCTCATCACTAATTCTCCAAGTTCCCGTGTAGGTAGAAGGCTGAAATTTGGCAGGCTCATTCCTTACAGCTTCCTTACAAAAGTTGGGCAGGTTTCATTTCGAAATTCTATGCGTAATGGTCATAACTGGAAGCTATTTTTCTCCATTTACTGTAATGGAGTTGAGCTCGAAAGCCGCAGGGGGCAGAGTTTCATGTGACATGATCACACCTCCCACGTAATCACGTGAACTGACTGTCAACGCAGTGCGTAGAAAACCAGGAAGAGCTCCAAAAATCGCTGAAGAAAACATGCATTATATAATTGAGAAGGCAGTGAAACAATAAGAAGCGAGCGAGTGACATATAAAACCATATTCATGAGTGCTGCTACTTCGGAAACAAAGCAAGGTGTAAACCTAAAGTTTAAATTAAGTTCATAGACAGGCTGCTGCTGGCGTTTGTCGTGCCCACGGGTAATGCGGGATACAAGTTTAATGAGAGGACGCAGGATATAAACGAGAGTTTTGATCACTTTGTAACTAAGTTAAAATTGCACGTGAAGGGCTGTGCTTAGGCAAATTCCAAGAGACTGTGTTTGTGGGGGGATTGACAGTTGAGCCAGGTGGGGGAGTCACGTCATCATGTCCCCTCCCATTCACCTCATTTCGCTCTGAGCTGAGCTCCGCAGCTAACGCAAACGCAGTGTTACGGAAGCGACTTTGTGACGCTGCCACCAAATGCTCACAGAAAAATCCACAAGTTAATACACACGCTGTCTCTACAGATTCTCCACACTGAATCCTCCAGGCACTACTTACAAAAGGTTACACTGACAATCATGTTACGTTATTTTTAAAATGTTTCCTTTTCTTAGCACAAGCACAGCTGAGAAGCTTTGATGCATGTGCTCCATAACGCCTTAAAAAATCACGCATTTAATCACACTTTGCAATACAAGCAAAGGGGAACTTCTGTCAATGCATGATTTCAGTGCCTCAGACGGCACTGCATTAAAAACCGTCATTCATCAATAAATGATATAACTGTGTGGGCTCAGGACCACTTCAGGAAGTCACTCTCAAGCACTACAGTACGTAGTTACATTAGTAAATGCCAGCTAAAACTGTACTGTGCCAAAAGGAAGCCCTACATAGTGTCCAGAAGCGCCGTCGACTTCTCTGGGCTCGGAGGCATCTGGGATGGTCCATTGTGCAGTGGAAACGTGCATTGTGGTCAGACGAATCGGTTTTTCACATCTCTTTTTGGAAGAGATGGACGCCATGTGCTGCGGACCAAAGAGGAAAAGGACCATCCAGACTGTACAAGTCCAAAAGCCAGGGTCTGTCATGGTATGGGATTGTGTCAGTGCCTTCGGCAAAGGTAACTTGCACTTCTGCGATGGCACCATCAATGCTGAGAAGTATATCTCAGTTTTGGAGGAACAAATGCTGCCTTTAAGACGACGTCTTTTCCAGGGACGCCCATGCTTATTTCAGCAAGCCAATGCCAAACCACATACTGCACGCATAACAAATGCATGGCTGCGTAAGAAGAGGGTGCGGATGCTTGACTGGCCTGCCTGCAGCCCTGATTTGTCTCCTATAGAGAATGTTTGGCGCATTTTGAAACGAAAAATGCGTCAGCGAAGACCCTGTACAGTTGCGCACCTAAAACGTTGTTTGCAGGAAGAATGGGACAAACTAACATCTGCAACACTTAGTCACTTGATTTCTTCAATGCCTAAACGTCTTAAGTGTTGTTAATAGACAGGGGGACTGTACAAATTGGTAAATGCTGTACTGTCCCAACTTTTTTTGAAATGTGTTGCAAGCCTGAATGGCAAGAATGGATATTTATTTACAAATCAAATGATGTTGACAAAAAAAAAACATGAATTATTTTGTGTTCATACTGTCTGCAATGAAATAAAATTTGAGGAGAATTTATAACTTGCTTTTTTCTTTTTTTATTCACATTTTCCACACTGTCCCAACGTTTTCTGATTTGGGGTTGTATATATATATACACTGGTTCAAATATATATATATATATATATATATATATAATGTATATAAATCCGTTCAGATAGGCCAGTTACATATTCTTTTCTTGTGTCAGCGCATGCATGTGCGACGCCTAAAAAAAGATCGACCTGTCAAAATATGAGACTCTTTCTCATTCTTGACGTCAATCATCTTTAAATGAAATGCTGCCAATAAGGAATACTATACAATTTTTCTTGCATTGTACGTATTTATTGCCGGTGGTCTGTCTATCGTAATGGCTGTAACATATGTGATATCGGAGACAGTGTGTTTACATACATAATTTCAATGAATCTTACCTAATATCTAAGAGAATACAAAGGGATTATGCTGTATAACTGTGCAAGGAATATTTATAAACAGTGTGGGAGAGTTTATAAGGGCTTAAAATATATAAAAATAACCATACAAACATATGGTTTCTACTTCGCGGATTTTCACCTATCGCGTTGTCTGGAACGCAAACCCCGCTATCGATCGATTGTTTTTTTATTTTGTTTTCTTATTGTGTCTTTTATTTTTCTATTCTTTATTATGTAAAGCACTTTGAGCTACTCCATCCATCCATCCATCCATCCATCCTCTTCCGCTTATCCGAGGTCGGGTCGCTTTGAGCTACTGTTTGTATGAAAATGTGCTATATAAATAAATGTTGTTGTTGTTGTTGAGGAGGGATTACTGTACTTCACTCCACAGCAGTGCCACTCGCAATATAGCGGCGATGTTGATGTACGATGCTGCTGGTCATGTGGCGTCTAGTAATTCTATGTCTATGGTTGTACAGCCGCAGTTACAGACCTGGAAGTGATGTCACCTTTGTTTCAGGACTGACTTTGTAAAATTACTTTTTGAAGGTTTCAGCAGGTCTCAGTAAAGCCCGGAAAGTAACGTCGGGTGAAGGACCAGTTCAGAAATTAAGCGATAAAAATGAGAAGGGAAAAAAAGTACATCAAACCAAATAATACGCATCATTGTGAAGTTCAGAGGGTTTCTGCCATTACGTTGTGTCATATATCAAACTAAACAATACGGATCGTTTCTGTGAAATACATCATTAACATTTACGTTGTGTTCGGGTCTTTGGGAACCATTTAACATGTCGACAAAATTAAAATTGTGTTAATTGAAAACAGTTTTTCGTTTACATTCATGAAACAAAATATACAATATAATTACAATGTTTTCACCATGTTAGAGTTAAGTAAGACGTTAATAATAAAAGTGATTACGTTTTTAAAATGTACTATGCATATGTGCAATACTGTTCTAAACCAATTTAGAATAAACATTTAAACCAATCTAATATTTTTAAACATGTGAAGAAAACGTCAATACATATTCTACACTGAATTATGCTATATTTTAATTGCCTTATATAGAACTGTTCTAGTTTTTGTCACTTATTATTTATAAATAATGGGCCATCAAAAGAAAAAAAAATATTAATAAGAACACAATTTATATAGCACACTTCCTATGCCCAAAATTCAGAAAGAACACCAGGACCTAAATAACATTGGCTACAAATAATATCTTCACTAAATAAAGATAAATACAGGATATACAAAGCATTCAAGTAGAATAAAAGACAATAAGACAGACTAAAATACAACATATAATACTACAAAAAAATCTTGAACAAATAGCATAAATTGTGATAAAAATGCAAACCCTGAGTACCTGGACAAATAAAGGGGGTAAACAGAATGTCAGGTCTGTCTTCCTAAACAAATGAGTTAAAAAAATGAATTGGGTCAGCTGATGTCATTAATTTTGGGAGGTCATTCCATAATCTGGGCACTTTACAGCTGAAGGCCCTGCTGTCACCCACAGAGTGCAGGTTAGTGTGGGGCACCTAATCGGAGGACCTTAGTGGGCAGGTTAATAACAGAATTTGATATTTAATACTATAAAACACAGGGAGCAGTGAAGGTGCAGCAGAATGACTGTGATGTGCTCACTGTTGTTGGTTCATGTCAGGACTGCTGCAGATGAGTTTTGAATCAGCTGGAGCTGTGATAAAAGATTATATTATTATAAAATTAAGATAACTTAATTATTATATTATAAATTAAGGCATAAGGGTTGCCCTGGACATGACATAAGCTACATAGTGTTTGACAGTGGGTCCAAGGATTTCATCCCGATACCTAATGGCAGTCAAGGTGCCGTTGTCTAGCCTGTTGAAGTCTGTGCATCCCTCTGTGGATATGCCTCCCCAGACTGACCATCACTGATCCCCCCACCAAACCAGTTATGCTGAACGATGTTACAGGCAGCATAACATTCTGCACAGCTTCTCCAGATCCTTTCATGTCTGTCACATGTGCTTAGGGTGAACCTGCTCTCATCTGTCAAAAGCACAGGGCACCAGTAGTGGACATGCCAATTCTGGTATTCTATGCCAAATGCCAATAAAGCTCCACGGGGCCCACTAGAGAATGTCAGGCCCTCAGACCACCCTCATGAAGTCTGTTTCTTTTTGTCAGAGGTCAGAGACATTCACACCAGTGGCCTGCCTGCTGTAGGTAATTTTGTATGCTCTGCCAGTTCTTATTCTGTTCCTCCAGTCCTCCTGATGGGAGAAGGACCTTCTCTGGGCCTGTCAAGCTCTCTTAGAGTAACTGCCTGTCTCCTGGAATCTCCTCAATATCCTTGAGACTGTGCTGGGAGACACAACAAACCTTCTGGCAATGCCACATATTGATGTAACATCCTGGAGAAGTTGGACTACCTGTGCCACCTCTGTAGTTTTCAGGTATCGCCTCAGGCTACCAGTAGTGACACCGACCATAGCCAAATGCAAAACGAGTGACAAAGCAGATAAGGAGGGGAAAATGTAAGTGGCCTCCCTCCACCTGTTAAACCATTCATTCCTGTTTTGGGGGTCGTCTCATTTTTGCCCCTCTAGTGCACCAAAGCAGCTGAAACTGATAACAGACCCTCTTGCTACTTCACTGACCTGATCAATAGCCCACAAATTTCATTGACCTGATGCTATAATTGGATTAAAAATGGTTCCTTTAATTTTTTTGAGCAGTGTATTTTAATGTAATATTGTGGTTTTATAAGTCACTACACACATTACTGAAATACACTCAATGATAGTTTTGAATAGCCCATCCCCCTCCCACACACACTTCATAAACATTGTATTTTAATTTCTCTTTGAGAAGCATGAAAAATAATTGTGTTGAATCTCAATTTATGATTATGTTTTTCCTTTGTATGTACTATTGAGGGACTTTTTTTTTTTTAAATCAGATGGTCACTTGATTTTAACAAGCAATGTAGATAACCTGTTTACTCTTTACCCTCAGATCACATTCTATTTGTTTATCAAGCAGAACTGAATATTTTCATTTTCCACACAATACTGTAATAACTGTACAGTTCAGCAGGCTAAAATAACACAGTGAGACACAAACACACTCACTATGCAGACACACTACAGGTGCTATCATTGGTTTTCCTGTGGATTGGACTGTTAAATCAACACAATGGTTGTACATGCTGGGGTCTTTGGCACATGTTGTCCCAGTAGAATGTGAGGTGTTACCAATGGTTTACCCTGCTCCTCAAAAAGGCTCTGTCTCCTTCTCCCGGTTTCAATCTTGGTTCAAGGTTGTCGAGATGACAAAAGTATTTTTTTTCTGAGATGTTCAATATGTTGAAAAAAATTACCTGTGGTCAGCATCCAGCATAATGTTTTGTCTAAATTCTCCACTCCTCTTTTTATAGCATTATAGTCCATTATCATTTCTGGCCATGGAATCTCTTATCTCTGTGCAGATCACATTGTGCACCAAGGATGTTTCATTTGTTTAGACAAATGTGAAGGTCTTCACTGGCCTATTCTGTGTGGTCAGCAGTTGAGATGGGAGCTGTGGCTTATTTTTCCTTATTGTGATAAGCATTGTTACCTTCCTCTTGAGAAGCTACTGTCCCAGTTTGTGTAAAAGTAAATATTCTTGCATATGATGTTGTGGCCATGCAGCTTATGTCATGTCCAGGGCAACCCTCATGTCTTAATTTCTCACAGGAGTTCCTCCATCTGATTTCCCTTTGTTAATGAAATTACATCCTTTGCTCTTCTGTATCTCTGTGCTTCCCCTTGAGCATGTTATTCATAGCTTTGGACTGGCTTATCTTCTTATACAGATGTAAATAAAGTGCTGTCAAATCAAAGACCAACCAAGACGGCGTATAAAACAAAACTCGACAGACAGGCATATTCTCCTTGTATAAACAATGTTGAAGTGAGAGGGAGATGCTAAACTTGGGTGGCCATGATGTTCCTGCCTATAAATCCCATCTATTCAAACTGATGTATATGTCTGAACCGACCTATACATCCAAACAGATGTATCTCAAACAATACTTACTGCATATATGAACGGATGTATCTGAACCGAGGTATATATCTAAACCAATCTATTTAAACCAATATATCAGTGCATCTGGAAAGTATTTACAGCGCATCACTTTTTCCACATTTTATGTTACAACCTTATTCCAAATTGGATTAAATTAATTTTTTTCCTCAGAATTCTACACACAACACCCCATAATGACAACGTGAAAAAAAGCTTACTTGAGATTTTTGCAAATTTATTAAAAATAAAAACATTGAGAAAGCACATGTACATAAGTATTCACAGCCTTTGCCATTAAGCTCAAAATTGAGCTCAGGTGTATCCTGTTTCCCCTGATCATCCTTGAGATGTTTCTGCAGCTTAATTGGAGTCCACCTGTGGTAAATTCATTTGATTGGACATGATTTGGAAAGGCACACACCTGTCTATATAAGGTCCCACAGTCGACAGTTCATGTCAGAGCACAAACCAACCATAAAGTCAAAGGAATTGTCTCGAGGCACAAATGTGGGCAAGGTTACAGAAAAATTTCTGCTGCTTTGAAGGTCCCAATGAGCACAGTGGCCTCCATCATCCGTAAGTGGAAGAAGTTCGAAACCACCAAGGCTCTTTCTAGAGCTGGCCGGCCATCTAAACTGAGTGATCGGGGGAGAAGTGCCTTAGCCAGGGAGGTGACCAAGAACCTGATGGTCACTCTGTCAGAGATCCAGAGGTCCTCTGTGGAGAGAGGAGAACCTTCCAGAAGGACAACCATCTCTGCAGTAATCCACCAATCAGGCCTGAATGGTACAGTGGCCAGATGGAAGCCACTCCTTAGTAAAAGGCACATGGCAGCCAGCCAGGAGTTTGCCAAAAGGCACCTGAAGGACTCTCAGACCATGAGAAACAAAATTCTCTGGTCTGATGAGACAAAGATTGAACTCTTTGGTGTGAATGCCAGGGGTCACGTTTGGAGGAAACCAGAAAACGCTCATCATCAGGCCAATACCATCCCTACAGTGAAGCATGGTGGTGGCAGCATCATGCATTGGGGATGTTTTTTAGCAGCAGGAACTGGGAAACTAGTCAGGATAAAGGGAAAGATGACTGCAGCAATGTACAGAGACATCCTGGATGAAAACCTGCTCCAGAGTGCTCGACCCCAGACTGGGGCGACGGTTCATCAGCAGGACAACGACCCTAAGCACACAGCCAAGATATCAAAGGAGTGGTTTCAGGACAACTCTGTGAACATCCTTGAGTGGCCAAGCCAGAACCCAGACTTGAATCCGATTGAACATCTCTGGAGAGATCTTAAAATGGCTGTGCACGGACGCTTCCCATCCAACCTGATGGAGCTTGAGAGGTGCTGCAAAGAGGAATGGGCGAAACTGGCCAAGGATAGGTGTGCCAAGCTTGTGGCATCATATTCAAAAAGACTTGAGGCTGTAATTGCTGCCAAAGGTGCATCGACAAAGTATTGAGCAAAGGCTGTGAATATTTATGTACATGTGATTACTCAGTTTTTTGTTTTTTTTTTAATAAATTTGCAAAAACCGCAAGTAAACTTTTTTCACATTGTCATTATGGGGTGTTGTGTGTAGAATTCTGAGGAAAAAAATGAATTTAATCCATTTTGGAATAAGGCTGTAACATAACAAAATGTGGAAAAATTGATGCACTGTGAATACTTTCCGGATGCACTGTGTATATCTTAACAAATATATATCAACCAATATATATATCTCAACCAATGTACAGTGGAACCTTGGGTCACGAAAGTCTCGGACCACGTACAGATTGGGTTACAACCAAAAACTTCGCCAAACTTTTGCATCTATTCATGACCACACACTCGGGTGACGAACATGCGTTCCCTTCCGGTTTGTACACGCCGATGATTTCAGCACGTGTTCAGTCTCTCCCTGTGCAGCGAGCGAGACAGCGAAAGAGAGAGAGAGAGAAAGAGCGTGAGAAGGCAGTTAAAGAATACACCGGGCTTGTTTTTAAAGAGACTGCATGGTTAGTTTTCTCTGTTCAAGGTTTTCTCAGTGTTATTCAATGTTTTTACATTTAGTTTACTATTACACTGTGCATTCTATGGTATAATTAACTATTTTTGTGCTTAAAAATCTTTAAAAAAATATTATTTACATACAGGTTGTACGGTCCGGAACGGATTAATTGTATTTACTGTCAGGGATGCCAGGGGCAACGACCCAGCCGGGACGCCGTGAGGGACCGGAAGAGGGTCAAAGCCCACCCTGGATCACGTGGGGGCCGGCTTCCTGGTTGTTCTGGGGGCCACGGGTACAGGGCATGGAAGCTCCACCCTGTAGGGGCCTGTGGTCACCGCCAGGAGGCGCCTCAATGCCTTGGGGACCGGTTACCCCAGAACTTCCGCCACACCAGGAAGTGCTGGGGGGAAGATTCAGGACAGCACCCGGAGAGCTGCCGGGAGGACAGCCGGCACATTCGCCACGCTGGGGCGTGGCCAAGGGAGGAATGCCGGGAACACCTGGTGCTCATCCGGGGACTGTATAAAAGGGGCCGTCTCCATTCATTCAGCGCTAGAGTCGGGTGGAAGAAGGACAAGGCACGAGTGTTGGGGTGTTTTGTGCACATTGGACTGGGTCTTAGTGACCATAAGTATTGTAAATATTGTAAATAAACACGTGTGGTGGTTGAAGAACAACATGTCCGCCTGTCTGTGTCCGGGTTGGCTCCACATCTGGCGTAGTCGGCAGGATACTCCGCCTGTTGCAAGGCGGGGACCTGAAACAAAAAATATCATTGTGGACGGCCTGGCGCAGCAGGGGATCCCACCTACGTACCGCGGGTGCTGCGTGCACACAGCCCCGCGGGGTAAAGGAACCCCACGGACCGCCAGGGGTCCGCAGGAAGGCCATATTTCCCTGATGCGGGCGGGCGGCATGCCTACAAGGAGTGCAGCGGGCTCCCACGAGCGTGCCATTGCTGGGGGTGCCCGGGACGGCATGGCGTCCAGAGAGGCCACGCCGAGGAGGTTTCCTCGGGTGGACGAGTCCAGGGAGGTGAGTTCCCTGCCTATCGGCAGCCGGCCCGTGGGGGCCGGGCGTGTGTTTTCTTTTTCAGGCAGGGACTTCCCGGATCCACGTCAGTGGCGGGCGCATACCGGTCTGTGGGGCTCTGGCAGCACGGCGGCAGCCGCGAGGGCTGCGGAGGAGGAGACGCTGCAGCTCGAGAGGCGCTGGCAACAACACGGCTGCCGGCAAGCACGTCGCCGCCGCATAAGGGGACGCAAGATGGCCGCGGACCAGAAGTCCCTCCCCCTGATAGGCACGCGATTGGACGGTGTGTCTTGCGTGCCCGTCAATGATCGTAGAGAGGCGGGCCCGAGGAATGTCCATCACGGGCAGGGGGGAGACCCGATTGGGCCGGAGGAGAAGGCCCACAGGAAGTGGCCGGCATCGGAGGCTGACAGACAGGTAGGCTCCGCGTCGGTTAACTTCCTGTCTTTGCCGGCTGCTCTAGCGGAGCTGGAGGCATGCCTTCAGCCCGCGGAGCAGCGTTTATTGCAGATGCTACGTGCCCTCCGGGCTGATGTGCAGGTACTGGAGAGGAAGGCGCTCGCGGCACTAAAGGCGTTTGCGACAACAAGACGACGCGACGCTGGAATCTCCAGCCGGAGCGGTACGGCGGAGACAGTGAGTACAGCCGACTCCGTACAGCATACAGGAGGGTCTGCTAAACATGGCTGTGATGCCAAAGATCAGCTTCAGGTAAGCAGCCCTCCGCTAGGAGGTGCGGCGCCGCAGGCTGTATGCGCGATGAGGGGGGAGTCCATGAGGACGCTGAATGGACACGGGCTGCTAAGTGCCCCGGGTCCTAGCACCCTCCGCCCCGAGTCGGCTGCAGTCTCGCGCCACACTGTAGGGACGCAGACAGGAAAGAGACGATTTCTTTTTCATAATGAGTCTCAAACCGTCATGACGTCCCAGAGTGAAAGGAGGAATAAGAGGCTGGGTGCCGATTCCTCCGATATGTTGGGACGCGGTGCTGGGTGCATGCGTCCGGGTGCTGGCCGCCCTCTGCAGGGGCAGAGAGAATCCCTGAGGCCGGCGGAGAGAGCACAGGCGGTGCCGGCGATTCCACCATCAAGAGGAAACGGAAGCCGCGGAGAGGGTGCCGAACAGGCAAGTGCCGGGGTGCCGATTTGAGGGGGGAACGCTGCCAGTCTGTGGCACAGGAAGGGTGCCTTGGCAGCGGTTCTGCCCATGTGTTGTTCTCTATTACAGGGACGGACCCCGGGCGAGCAGTAGGACCCCCTTCATTGGGGACCTGCCCTCAGATGTCGGACCGTCTGCTGAAAGTTCACTCTGCTGGTGTGCGGGTGCCACCACGGCTGGAGGAGGCTGCAGGGGAGTAAGTGACTCCGACCAAAGGGGCGCGGAGGCCTCGGAGGGGGTGCCGAACGAGGGGGCCCCGGGGTGCCGGTAAGAGGGGGGAGTGCAACCTGTGCGAGGAGCAGGGGAGCACCAAGTGGTTGTGCTCAGGCCGCGTCTCCGCCCCTCTCCCTGCTTGGAGAGCGGGACCGGACCCCGGCTGTCCTGGAGTAGGACCCGCTTCGGGGCTGTGCTGCACTCGTGGGACGGGTCGCTCTTTCCCCCGAGTGGTCTTCGCTAGCTGTGGGGCACTGTCAGAGATGCCAGGGGCAACGACCCGGCTGGGACGCCGTGAGGGACCGTAAGAGGGTCAAAGCCCACCCTAGATCACGTGGGGGCCGCCTTCCTGGTTGTTCTGGGGGCCACGGGTACAGGGCATGGAAGCTCCACCCTGTATAGGCCTGTGGTCACCGCCAGGAGGCGCCCCAATGCCTTATTTTAGGACGGCACCCAAAGAGCTGCCGGGAGGACAGCCGGCACTTCCGCCACGCTGGGGCGTGGCCAAGGGAGGAATGCCGGGAACACCTGGTGCTCATCCGGGGACTGTATAAAAGGGGCCGACTCCATTCATTCAGCGCTAGAGTCGGGTGGAAGAAGGACAAGGCACGAGAGAGAGGTGTGGAGGCGGCCCGAGAAGAAGGCATTTGTGGCCAGGACTGAGTGTTTGGGTGTTTTGTGCACATTGGACTGGGTCGTAGTGACCATAAGTATTGTAAATATTGTAAATAAACACGTGTGGTGGTTGAAGAACAACATGTCCGCCTGTCTGTGTCCGGGTTGGCTCCACATTACATACAATCCTATGGGGGAAATTACTTCGGGTCACAACCAAATTGGGTTGCAACCAGAGATTTGGAACAAATTACGGTCGTGACCTGAGGTTCCATTGTATATATCTGAAGGGGTATATTCAAACCAATGCATCTCAACCAATGTATGTACGTCAGAACGGATCTATGCAAACCAATTTATATGTATCTAAACTAATGTATCCCAACAAATTTATATATCTGAACCGATATATATACAGGTTATTAAAACAAATGTGTATATATATATATATATATATATATAGGGGCTCATCCAGGTCCTGCATAAAAGGGGCCATCTCCCTTCATTCAAGGCTAGAGTCGGGTGGAAGGAGGACAAGGCACGAGGAGAGTGTGGAGGCGGCCCGAAGAGAATGCACATTGTGGTTAGGACTGTGTGTGTTTGGGGTTTGTGCACTATTTAGACTGAACTGGGTCTGAGTGACCATTACAATTGTTGTAAATATTGTAAATAATAATGTCTGTGTCTGGGTCGGCTCCACAATATATATATATATATATATATATATATATATATATATATATATATATATATATATATATATATATATATATATATATATATATATATATATATATATATATATATACACACACACATTTGTTTTAATAACCTGTATATATATATATATATATATATATATATATATATATCGCCGCATCTCTGCTGTGGTTTGACACCGAAGAAAACAGAAAAGATCTGGATGGGTGATGCAAGGAACATTGTAAATGCAGGGAACAGGATTACTTGGCCACTAACCTGGTCACAACCCTGCCTGACTGCTGTATCTGTTTATAGGAACGTGGAAGATCCCACTACAATAAATAACCATGCTGTTACTGTTTAAAGCTGAGTAAAGCTGGTTTTGCTAAAGTACTGAGACTCAGCCTTGTGTTTTGGAGTGTAAGAAAGGGACTTATAGCACGACCACAATCTTTTAGGATTCGCTTCTGTGGCGTTTCCCTGCAGCGCTGTGAGCCAGCTGTTGCCCTGCCCCAGCAACGGACAATCTTACACAGACGAGGCAATCGCGCTTCATGACACACTTCAGAGTGACGTTCCCGATGGGTTGGGGGGATCCCAAAAGAGTTCAGAAACCTCACAATATGAAGAAGAAAAGAATGATTCGGCTTCGGATTGATAATTGTGCTGCCCACAACATGCATCCACATTTAGATAATGTTCACGTTGAATTTGTAAACAAGCTCAGGGCTCCCACTGATTCTGCATTATGGTAAGTTGTATAATTTTTATTACAATACTTTAACTTGTATATAAAACTGCCCTATGAACCCGTCCTGAATCCCCAGCCCCCTGGTCCCTGTAAAAATTTGCTTCTAGTAAAGCAGACCTTGGTGTCAAAAAGGTAGGGGACCACTGTTTTAACATACCTTAAGAAACATAACTAAAGTTAGACCTCTTACATCATTGAAAGATGCTGAGAAATTAATTCACGCTTTTGTTTTCAGTAGACTAGATTACTGTAACGCACTCCTCTCAGGACTACCCAAAAAAAGACCTAAATCACTTGCAACGAGTGCAGAATGCAGCTGCTAGAATCCTAACTGGGAAAAGAAAATCCGAACACATTTATCCAGTTTTGATGTCACTACACTGGTTGCCTGTGTCATTCAGGATTGACTTTAAAATACTGCTTATGGTTTATAAAGCCTTAAATAATCTCGCTCCATCTTATATATCGGAATGCCTGACACGTTATATTCCAAATCGTAACCTTAGATCTTCAAATGAGTGTCTCCTTATAATTCCAAAAGCTAAACTTAAAAGAAGTGGTGAGGCGGCCTTCTGCTGTTATGCACCTAAAATCTGGAATAGCCTGCCAATAGGAATTTGCCAGGCAAATACAGTAGAGCACTTTAAAACACTGCTGAAAACACATTACTTTAACATGGCCTTTTTATAACTTCACTTTAAGTTAATACTGATACTCTGTATGTTCAATTCTTCATAATAACTATTCACAGTGGCTCTAAAATCCGTACTGACCCTACTCTCTCTTCTGTTTCTTTTTCCGGTTTCTTTGTGGTGGCGGCCTGCGCCACCACCACCTACTCAAAGCATCATGATGCACCAACACTGATGGACTGAAAGCCAGAAGTCTACGTGACCATCATCATCAGGTCCTTCCATGAAAACCCTAAATACAAAGAGGACTGTTTGACTTATGTTAGGTAGATTGCCCAGAGGGGACTGGGCGGTCTCGTGGTCTGGAACCCCTGCAGATTTTATTTTTTTCTCCAGCCTTTGGAGTTTTTTTGTTTTTCTGTCCACCCTGGCCATTGGACCTTACTCTTATTCTATGTTAATTAATGTTGACTTATGTTTATTTTTTATTGTGTCTTCTATTTTTCTATTCATTTTGTAAAGCACTTTGAGCTACATTTTTTTGTATGAATATGTGCTATATAAATAAATGTTGATTGATTGATTGATACCTCCCAGACGCTACCTGAACAGATCATCCAGGACCAGTGAAGGTATGCCCATACTTGTCAAGCTTTCCGAAGATCAGAAATATTTGTTTCATTGTATAACATTCTTTTGAGCAATGACTGGACAGTTTGAGCTCTTAGTCACAGTCACACACAATTGCCTTAAAACATGAAATGCTGCCCTATTGGTGACTTTTGCAGTCTGTATTCATGTGAATTTCAAAGCCATTCATAAAGAATAGCTAGAAAATCTGAAAAAGGTAATTTGCCAACACTGTTTTAAAAAGGTAGTTGTTAAATTCTTAAATACAAGCAATTTACAGATATTCTTAAAGATTTATTTACCGTTGTTGGGAAAAGTAAAATTTGCACTGTTTTTGTTTTTCCGGATACACACTTTTAAGATTTTTTTTTCTTTGAATTGTTGCTATTTCATTAGTTTTACTTTTATTTCAGAACTTCTGTAAAATCAATATTTGGAATCTTTCGACTCCCAACGTGCTGAATCATTTTAATGAGGTCAGTGAGACATGTGTTTAATGACTTTCTACCATAATTTAGGATAGGTTTCTCTGTTTGGAATTTCAGCACAGACAAAACGATCTACATCATCAGCAGTTAATATTTTTTTTTTGCAAAGTAACCAATTAATATATCTGAGGTAAACTCCGTTTTTGAAATTCTCTTGACTTAAACCTTAAGCCTTACAATATTTACATAGTTCTGACATACCGGCTATGTCTATATATTCAATCTCTATTCACCTTTTCATTATTTCTCCGAGTAATAATTTCTCTTTCTTTGCGCCAATACGATGTTTACTTTCTTTGTTTTGACACTGTAATTTTTTCTGCTTTCATATTCTGTATCTTGCTCTGCATGTGTTTCTACGAGTCTTTTGAATTTCATTTTTTATTATCTCTAACTTGCTCTGCATGTGTTTGGTCCCTTGTTTTTTAAGCTCTTTATGATGTTTTACTTTGTTTTCTACTCTGTCTTTTATTTCTGACCTCGCTGTAACCTGCTTTTGTTTCAATGACACCTGGTCCATGGAGATTACTTTCCCTTTTTCGAGTAATAATTTCCGTTTGTTTGCGCTCCTGAGATCTGTACTTTGTTTTTTTTTTTACACTTTCTAAATTTTCATACTTTCATATTCTTTATCTTTCTCCACATGTGTATCGCTCCCACGTTTTTTTTTTTTGGAGCTTTTCGAATTCCACTGCTTTCATAATCTGTTACCTGCTCTGCATGTGTATAGCGCCACCATCCGGATTGGACGTGCTTTTTTCACTTCCACTTGTTCCGGGCTGATAATTACTTTCCTTATTTTCTGAATTTGCCCTAGATTATTCTTTTTCTTTTTTGTCTCTCCAATGCTAAGAGTCTGTTTTCTCCACACTGATTTCTGCCTTTGTTGCTTCGCTCGCCCACCCCCATGTTTGGTTTACCGGATATACAATTTAAAGAGATTGTTATTTTCATGTGAATTGTTACATATGCATTATTTTCACTTTAAAATCTTTTGTAAAAACAATACTTGTCGTTCATTTCTGGCCCCGTGAGTGGTTACATCTCTTTCTCACCAGACGTATAATGCTGCTCGCCTTGTGAGGGGAGGGGCGGCAGCTGAATGCACGCTAAGGATATTCCATTGAATCATTTGCTGTCTTTTTGCTGCTTGCGAGCTGCCTGTTCTGATTCTCACATGTCATTGTTTTAAGAGCTGGGAGCACATGATGCTTGTCTGCCAAATGCAATCCAACAACTGCTAGGTTTGATGTCTATGGACTTGTTTTAAATGATGACTCACTCCCTTGTCTCGCGTCACTTTGTAAAGACAATACTTGTCCTTTATTTTTGGCCCCGGGCGTGGTTAAATCTCTTTCTTGCAGGATGTATAACGCTGCTCGCGTTGTGAAGGGGAGGGAGGGGGGGGGCAGCTGCTGGCGTTTGTGCATTGAATGATGCGAAGGCAAAAAGACTTTGTTTTGCCTTTTATTGCCGACCTTGCTTTGCCCTGCTATTTTTTCAATTACACCTGGTCCTGATTATTAATTTCTTTTTGTTTGCGCTAATGTGATCTTTTATTCGTCAACGTTTTATTTATAGCTTATTGTCTATTATTAGCTTTATATGCACGGAGACCCCTGTATCTGTGTGTGTTGCGTGCCTTTACACTACTGATTTTTTTTGGCCATTCTCTTTCATCTCGCGGTTCTTTTATTTATCTTCCGTGATTTCAATGTGAAGATCACTTATCGTCTCCTAGTCATTTATTCCATGGGATTTTTTCTTTTATAATTGAGAGACATTTATAATGTTCATTTAAATGAAAAACATTGACAACTGTTATGAGCCAATATTAGAAAGTTAATGTAAAAGTCACAATGTAGTCTGCTAATTTCAACAGAATATCAGTTTCTGTTACTTAGATTACGGTACATCTTTTATCCCCTATAAGTTAACATAAAATAGAACTTTAACTATTCCTGTAAAAACAGAGTATTAATTAAGATATAAAATAGTCTCTAGATTACCTTACACATAGAACATTAGCATTCCGTTTTCTGATTGTCTCCTCATCTACTACTTCCCCTTGGGATTAATAAAGTATCTATCTATCTATCTATCTACTACAGCCTTTAAAGAATATATGAACGTTTGTAGAGAAAATGTAGAGAGAGAAATGAATCAAGATAAGTAAGCTTTAAACAGAAGTTTCTTTAAATAAGAACCTTTCTTTGAAACATCTGTTTTTTTCTCTATTTCTGGGTTAACTGCTTGTTTTGAATTTTACAAAAAAAATTTAAAATGAAGGTATTTGGATTGTAGAATTATTTGAACATGTGTCACACTATTGCTTGAATTGTTCTATGAAGCAAGCTACAGCTGCAGAAACCAGGAAATTTTGGACAAACTCAGCTAAGGCAACAGTACCTTTACAAACACCAACCAATCACCTCACAATGTCGGTATAATTGTCTAGCATTGGTATTTTTTTGTTAGTTACTCACATATGATCAAACAGCCTGCCAGCACACACCTGTGTAGATACTAGGTTGAGAAACAGAGCATCCACAACTTCTAACCCATTCAGGAAGACTGGAGTGTAGGAGTGCCAGCTCTGAGGGAAGTCTATAAGCTTTTCATTTGATGTTGTGCTTTTAACTAGGGATGGTCCGGTCAGGTATTTTAAGGCAGATACAGATCACCGATTTCATGTTAATTGATCATCTTATTCAGATGCTGATTTTTTTTCCTTTATCCTTTCTGCATAACTAAACATTATGTTCTATGTTAAATTGTATTTTTAGAATTAAACTATAAACCATGGGCCCTATCTGTTCATTTTTTATTAACAAAATGAAATTCTGTAGGGTTATTGTTCAGTGACCATAAAAATACTAAAATAAATTTCCCTTAAATTACATACTTTAACTAATACAGTACATAGTATCCTAAATACATATGGCATAAAAAATAAAATGCTTTTCATAACTACAAACTGTCATGTTGTTTAATTTTTTCTCTGTAATGCACTTATCTAGAATAAAGCTTAATTTTTAAATAAAAGATAGTTTTCACTATTTCTCTAACAGCAACAACAAAAAAAAAATATATATACACACAGTATACATACACAGTATCGCACAATTAATTGATATTGCCAATTAAAAACTGCTTAAATATAAATATGGATGCACTTAAAGGTTTTAATCATTTTTAATCATTAATTGCACTACAGTTTTTTTATATTAAAATATGCATTTACTATATTTATACAGTACAGGTATGCATTTTTTTCTTCAATGTATCAGCCAGACATTTGTAGTACTAGGGTGTTGTACCGTGTTAGCCATTATGAATGTAGAGAAAAGCCAAGCAAAATGACACCTTTTTGGGAACATGCGGTGTGGCATTCGACTGGGTACCATCTAAATGACTGAGAGACTATCATGTACTGAGAGACAACATCATACCGGGAGGTCATGATTAGGAAGAAGGGCCTGATCTTGGGCCATACATTAAGTCTCTGGGCTGGTTGTGGAATGTCCATGATGAGCAACATGTTGGAATGCAAGACTACTAATAACGTTCTGTAGTTGTATTTTTTGATCAAAAAGCTTGTATGTTCAAGAAAATTGGGTAAAGAGAGATACGAAGCATTCCTTGGTTATAATCTAGCTCAAATGATGTATGATCTCTTGACCTTTATTGATACTGATATTGGCCTCATTCGATTTCCTTTCTGTAATGTCCCTAAAAGCTTTGCATTTGATTTCTTTTTTGTAATGAATGTTCCTACACATTTCATACTTTGATATGTTATTATTTCCCCCTTTGATCATCCCACCCCTCTGTACTCTGCAATCTTAGACTGGCACGGACACCAACTTACTTGTTGACATGTTTCTGCTTTGTTTCTTGGTCTTGTAAATTTGGAGCTCATAAAAATAAAACCTAAAAAGAAATTATTTTCATACCCTAAAGCATATCTTGAAGGAAGAATTAATTATTAGAAATACATAGCACAGATCAAAAAAATAAACTTACTGATCTGATGGAATTGCCAACATTTTAATGTTGAATTGAACCTTACATTGACTTGTAAGATACAGTAATAGTATTGCCATGTTCACAGAGTATAGAATGAAATTCTAGAACTGTGTTAAAAATGCATTTGCAAAAAAGTCACACTGTAGACAACCACAAATAAAGCTACAATTCACCAAGATGTGTAGAGTTACTTCTCAACTTTGATGGGTGCGATATTTCTTTAGAAATATGTCAGCACGTTAAATTGGAAATCCTGCGCTTACCTGCTTGTTTTTTTGGCTAGTCGCTTTCTGTGGCATTCTGCATATGGTACAAACTACCAAATTCAAACCTAAGTAAAGAAAAAGAAAAATCAATTAACCGTTTTGTTGCTAAGACAACAGTTTAAATGCCAAACTATATGCATATACCCTCCCATAATTACGAGTTGTGTTTCCTGCCAGCGACTCCGGTATATATAAAAAAAGATGGCTAAAGTCTTTTTCACAAATGAAAGTTACACATGTGAGTCACAGATAACAAAAAGAGCAATACCCGTCACGCAGAGTCGGGCCTGAGATAGAGAACTATTCCTGCACTGCAGCATCCAGAACACGACTCGTTATCTATGACCGCCTGTTGCAAAGCATTTAAAAACTGCTAACAATAAATAAACATAAACACACAATGGGCATAGGCTCGGACATAAACTGAACGTTTGCTGTCTTTGCTTACAAAACTTGCAACACACTTAGAAACAGAGGTACCTGATAGGAAGAACTAATCCCAACACAGATTCGACGTTTAGGTTGTTGAATTTTTCTCAGGTTTCCACTCCTCAGTTACAGATCGATTGTTTAAGGCTTCACAACCTTCAACAAAAAAAAAACGATGCAGATGACAAGCTATCCACTTCAGTATGAAGTGTGTTCATGTAAATACGTTTCCCACTGTTACGTATACAATCGCGTCGCCCAGGCAACAAAACACTGAGCGTGCTTGGCGACGGCAAGACAGGAAGTGCGTGTTTTCATTACACCTTTCCATTTCTCTGTGAAACACTTATTTTTATTGTAATCTGTTTCTACAAGTAATGCAAAATGAGAGCACGTGCAATTTTCTAAGGTCAACACAAATGAGCAATTGTACTGCTGCTCACTTGATTGTTAAAATCCTTTATTATTTTCAAAATCTGCTACTTACAATCACTTGCTATTACCCGTGTAGAATCCGTAAAGAAGTGAGAATTTTACAAATTATCAATCCACTCCTCCATTTTCAATAATAGGGCGAAGGGTGTATGATTTTTATTACAATCATTATTTTATATATTTTATAGTTTATAACCTGCGGTGGGCTGGCGCCCTGCCCGGGGTTTGTTTCCTGCCTTGCGCCCTGTGTTGGCTGGGATTGGCTCCAACAGACCCCCGTGACGCTGTCGTTAGGATATTACGCGTTGGATAATGGATGGATTGATAGTTTTTAACTGGTATTTATTTATTCTTTTTCTGACTTGATCCAAGGACAGAAAAAAAAATGTGTTGCCAGTTGCTATGATTTAGAGTATACTCACCTTAACCCAGATAGCGTGAAAATATACATAACTGAAATGCAGAAGGCATTGTTTCTGGGGATACTGTATATGAAGTGAATCCTGTCCAGAACTATTCTCTAATCTCTAACCTGATGATGCTATTCTGGGATTTCTGTAACCATGTACTTGAATTAGTACTGTATATTAAATATTAGGAATAAATGTACAAGGCACAAGTTTGGCAGTCATCCGAGGTTGGCTACACTATTCTCCTATATGTTTTACATTCGACTTGCATTTATGACTACAAGATGGCTGAAGCCAGATTTACATTTTTACATTTTATCATCTTCTTTCTGCTGCCACAGCGGATCATCATTTTCCATATCTTTCTGTCCTCTGCATCTTGCTCTGTTACACCCATCACCTGCTCTTAAGCTTTCCTATTTTCCTCTTACCTTGCTGCTCTATCCTTAACATCCTTCTCTCCTCTGCACATCTCCAAACCAAGGTTATTATAGTTAACGAAAATTAAAATCAAACCTGAAACTATTATTTAAAAAAAACATTTTCGTAAACTGAAATAATATAATTAATAAAACTGAAATGAAAAACTAAAATTAAACGAAACTATTGATGTAGCTGGGAGGACTAACTGAAATAAAATAATAATTTACCAAAATAATATTAGTTTTCGTTTTTGAATGAATATTCTTGCTGTTCGTTTTTAACCCTTATACTGTAACTTTTAACTCTAAAACTGAAAGTCATCTACCACGAGCCACCCGCACATATTCATCCAGTGAATGGTGGCTGGTGACGAAGGGCGGCTGTTCACACAGCATTTGTGGTGACAGAGCAAGTACAATACGCGTGTAAAGTGTGTGAAATAGAAAGTGATTTATGTGCCGTCTTTCTTTGAACTTCTTGTATATCAAGATGTAATTCAAACACATGAAATCAGAATACTAATATAAAAAGGCAAAACTATAATAACCTAGGTCCAAACCAATGCAGTCTCGCCTCTCTGACTGTATCTCCCAACCATCCAACTTGAGCTGAGCTTCATTTTTAATCCTATCCATCCTCATCACACCCAGTGCAAATCTTAGCATCTTTAACTCTGCTATCTCCAGCTCTGTCTCCTGCTTTCTGGTCAGTGCCACCGTCTCCAATCCATATAACTTAAGCATTCAGCTCCATGGTATAATTCAGAGCTATGAAAGCAACTGGCCGACGCCTTGAGAGACACACTGTTCACATCCAGACTTTCTTTAACCATCAAAGGGCATACAGGGATGCACTAACTGGAGCCAAGAACACGCATTATGGCAGAATAATAGAAAGTGGCCATGAAAACCCAAGGGTTTTGTTCTCTGTAGTTAATAAATTACTTCAACCTGTATCTGTCCCAATTACCTCCTCGACTGAAGTCTGTGAAAAATTCCTCCACTTTTTCCACAATAAAATTAAAGATCTAAATAATTCAACTAACATAAATCCATCATCCATTTATATCCTTCCCTGTCTTCCCACTCCATCCAGCTCCTTTTCTAAATTTTCACCAGTCACATCGGCATTTGTTAATGACTTGCTTTGTAAGATGAGGCCAACTACATGTGTACTGGACCCCATCCCCACCATACTTCTTAAATCCTGCCTTAATGCCATAATACGAACTGTTATGACAATAATCAATACATCCCTCGACACTGGGTTTGTGCCAGACACTTTTAAAATCACTTCTGTAACCCCCATGTTAAAGAAGTCTGGTCTTGATGGTGACGATCTTAACGATTTTCGGCCTATTTCCCATTTACCTTTTCTGTCAAAAGTTCTTTAGCATGTTGTAGCCTCCCAGCTCACCAATTACTTAACCTCTAATAATTTGATGGAACCCTTTCAGTCTGGTTTCAGGCCGCAGCACAGGTGTGAAACTGTTCTTCCTCGGGTAACCAATGATTTGCTTATGGCAGCAGACTCTGGACAAACCAGCATATTAATTCTGTCAGACATGACATTCTACTGTCCAGAATAGAGAACATGCTGGGCATCTCTGGCACTGCCCTCCAGTGGTTCAAGTCCTATCTGACTGATAGGCAAGAGTTAGCCTTGGCAACAGCAGATCCAGGTCAGCGCCAGTCACACAAGGAGTTCCTCAGGGCTCTGTCCTTGGCCGTCTTCTCTTCTGTATTCAGATGCATTCCCTTGGCCATATTATTTGTAGCTATAGACTGGGTTATCATTTTTATGTAGATGACACTCAACTCTATTTTAATGTCAAAAGTGCAACTTCATCAGAGTTTTCTCAGCTCACAACTTGCCTCAATGAAATTAAAACCTGGATGGAGCAGAACTCCTTAAAATTTAATTGCAACAAAACTGAGCTCCTGCAAATTGGCACTAAAGTGCTACTTAAGAAAATTAGCTCCTTTTCAGTCACTCTTGACGGTGCTCTCATCAGACCTTCTTCTGATGCAAGGAATCTTCGTGTCATTTTTGATTCCTCCCTTTCTTATTCCGCCACATAAACTACATTAAGAAAGTTTCTTACTTTCACCTCCGTAACATATCCCGTGTTCGCTCATTCCTCTCCTTTTCTAATGTTGAGAAACTTGTCCATGCTTTTATCACATTCCGCATCAATTATTGTAACTCACTGCTGGCAGGTGCTTCTTCTAATCTTCCATCACAGCTCCAGTTGATTCAAAGCTCTGCTGCAAGAGTCCTTATTCGAACCAGCAACAGTGAGCACATCACAACCATCCTGCTTCGCCTTCATTGGCTCCCTGTGTCTTACAGGATTGAATATAAAATTCTATTAATAACCTAGAGAAAAGCCAAGCAAAATGACACCTTTTATTGGCTAACTAAAAAGATTACAATATGCAAGCTTTCGAGGCAACTCAGGCCCCTTCTTCAGGCAAGATGTAATCATTCCTCTCCTTGACACCTACCTACTCATCACCTTCTCAACTCCTCTGTTCCCTTCACGAACATGTCCATTGAAATCCGCTCCAATCACAATTTCCTGTCCATTGGGTACACTGTTCATCACTTCATCCAACACACTCCAGAAATCTTCTTTCTCATCCATCACACACCCAACTTGTGGGACATATGCATTAACAACATTCATCATCACACCTCCAATTTCCAGCTTCATAATCACTCTTTTCACTTCCAAAACACTCTTGACATACTGTTCCTTCAGAATAACCCCTACCCCATTTCTCCTCCCATTCACACCATGATAGAACAATTTGAATCCACATCCAATACACCTGGCCTTACTCCCCTTCAATTATGTCTCCCCCCTCTTTTTCTCCTTCTTCGGCCAACAGTAGCCCAGTTTCCACCAGCATCCTGTTGGCTAACAGTACAGTATGGAAATTTGTATTGTTGTCCACATATTGATTTGGCAAAAGTTTACATTTATCTCCTCATTTATCTGGACTTGGGACCGACACGAAGAAACACTGATTTGTGAACCCCTGTGGCTGGGTTACATTTTTACATCTTATATGAAAACATTTAAGAATTTTCACTGTCTGTCTCAGTTTTTTTTTCTCTGATCATGTCCTTAATTTGTTCTTTTGTGCCTAGAACCGTGGTTGTACTGTATTTCATGATATTTTACATTTGTTTTTACATTCGGATATATATATGTATATTACATATTAAAGAAAAGAAGTATACTGTAGATGTATACTTGTTTATGTACTTAATAGTATTTTTTGTATGTACTAGATACTTTAGTTCTGATGATGAAGATAACAATATGCTCTTTATGTGTGACATCTTATACTCATATGTTTTAAGTCAAATCAACAATTAAAATCCCAGCTAAGTACAATTTTATTTAAAATGTTTTAGTGTTTTGTCCTCCACTTTTTGTTTGAATGTGTGCATGCAATAAAAGAATACATTTTTAGGGAGTGGATGGTCTTTGCAACATATATGCTTAAACATTTATTAGAGGATACAAGAAATTGGTATTTCTGGAAGTGAGTGGCAGCAATGCCTAGAAGAATGCTATTACAATGATGAGCATGCACTGGAGATCCATAGGCTGCAAAATAATGGCCCACTGACTATCTTTTGAAAATCACCATCACAAAATGAACATTGAGAATTAAGGCAGAATGCACTGTGGAAACATTGATTCTTGGAATAAGATGCAGAAGTGGAGAAATGAAAAGGGAAAATAGTGCAGAATAGTAAATAAAAATAAAAAAACATAAATATAACAATAGTCAGATGTTATCCCTGAGGATCAAAATGTGAGAAATGAAGAATAAAAATACTCATTGGGGTGGTAAAAAAAAGAAAGAAATATGGATCAAAAATGGAAAAATATATAATTTGAGGTCCCCAGTACAGCCTTGAGATTACCAGTAAAAGGACACAGCAGCAGTGATATTTAATTGGTAGATGGCAGATGCAAAATTAAAAATTTTCTCCATAAATAGAGATGTGATTGTAAAATTACCAAACAACTCTGAAAATATTAAATTGAAAAAGTACAGGACAGTTCACTGAGGAAAGTATATATGGAAAATGAATAATGTAAAATAGATTAAATATTAGTGACACAATTAATGTATTTATTTGAAGTGTCAAGTAAAATAAGGGGCTAGATATTATGAGAAGACAAAAAATGAAAAGAAAATAAGAGTACAAAAGATATTTATCAACAATACTCACTGTACAAAAGCTTACTAAAACTAGAATTATGGAAATAGGTTAAGCATAAGAATGGCAAAAAGATATCAATGGACTTATATTTAGATTTACTTATTAAGCAGATGATTTCAACCAAAGTAACTTACAGAACAGGTCAACATAATTGAGTAAACATCAATCTGGAAACTGTTTTGAAACAAGTGTTACAGTACTAGTTCACAAAATGGAAAAATACAAATGAAGAACTCTAAGTCAAACAGAAAAATAAAAGACTGGTTAATCTTTTCTTAACTACAAAGAGCCTAACATCAAAACAATCATCAATTAGAAAGATATTCACAGAACTAGAGAGTCTTCAAATGTTTATGCCCATCAAGGATTCAGCAGTTTGGATGGAGCACCTCATTTCACTAGCTACAGTAGGAGCTATACGTGAAAAACTCTGGACTGAGATTAATGCCACCTGCTTCTGGAGGAAACAACAGGTACAACTCAATGTCATTGCCATAGCAGTGATATGAGAATTCACGGAACTGGAAAACAGAACCACCTTTTTGTGAAAAAGTTAGCAAAATCATCAGCAGTCAAAGAAGCTGGACGTGGAGTGGAGGTGGAAGAAAGGGAAAGGAGGTGAAAGAAGAGCAAGCTACATGTGCTGGTGGTGTTGATAATCCTGTCCTGGAAGAAATGTACTTTGGTGTGAATAGTTGCAGAAGGGATAGATTAAAGTCATCAATGCTTATCTAGATCGGCCATTTACTTTCGGCTGTGCAAGGTTCAGTCATGGGCAGAAGGATCTTTCATATACAGACCTGAAGGGGAGGATAGATAAGAGTCAAGGCATGAAAGCAGAGTTGAGTACAGGACGTCAGTGGAAGAATAGTAAAGAGCAATAGTAAAGAGGAGGGTGAACAGTGGATACCAGGGAGGAGAAGCAGGTGGGAGAGAGGAAGCAAAAATTTCATTAAAAAAATACACACACAAGTGGAGGAATGGCAGTGGGAGAAAAGGGAAGAAGCAGAGAAAACTGAATGAAAAAATTGGTTGGATGCGCATGGAGAGTTGACAGTAGGGATTGTGGGGGTGGTGGTGGTGGGGGGGGGGAAGTTCAGTAACAAGACAAACTCTAGAAGTTTATCCGGATTTTGAGTTGGTGGGGTGTGGAGCTGTATCATTCTGAAAGATGAAAGAAAAGCAAGGAAGTCTGTAGCCTGGTTGGACAGCCAGGTGGATGTTCTAGTCTCTTGAGAATTAGAAGTGGGCTGTGTAATGGCAACATGTCCGTACGTCACCGTGTCCTTTGAGGGATCGATTTAACCAAATATAATATAGCAGGGAATTAACAAACGCTTAATATTCATGCATTATTCTAACACAAATTAGACTTTTTTATTTCATAAAATGTCTTCACTTAAAGGTTTGGCGGTGTCCTTTTCTGTACTGCAATTGCAGTCAGTTTACGGACAGATTTCCCAAGTGTCTGCTTACTCCCCTTCGCTATATGATCTGCTTGCCTGTCTGATTCGCAAGCGCACTTTTATTGAAAGCCTACATGCCATAAAGTGTTCATGCATGCATTAAACAGATTGGGCAGTGTCACTACCCAATCTGCGTACCTGCCCGATCCATGCACGCAGGCATATTGAAAGCCTAACATGCCGTAAAGTGTTCATGCATGCATTAAACAGATTGGGCAGCACCATAAAGTGTGCGATGACGATGCCTTTCAATACGCATGCACGCGCAAATTGGGCCGGCAACGGGTACCAGGTGGTGACACTCACCGCATGCGCTAAATGAAAAAAACAAAAAATCCACTTTACGGCACGGCCCGATTTGAACTGTGCATGCTGATTCACAACTTGACATTATGGTATATTCATTTTAGTTCCATATTAGTTTACCATAATGAAAATATTCATCCTGCAAAATAAACAAAGTAGCTTTTGTGGTGTAATATTGATGTCCAATTTTCGATTGCCATAAGGGGAAGCATAGGTGCACACACTTGATGAGCCCCAATTAGGGTGAAACACACATTGTGTACTCTTTGGTAAGTACTGTCTGTGTACGTGTATGTATATATATAGATAAATAATACAAGTATGTAGTGTTTTTATTTTTCCACTCACATAAATTATATAAAGTCCCCTTTCCGTTTTGATCTATTGTTGCAGTTTCCTTCTATAGACAAACCGTGTTTGTTTAAAAATATCTTTAGATGTCAATTATCTATACTAATAAAAGGCAAAGCCCTCACTGACTGACTGACTGACTGACTGACTGACTGACTCACTGACTCACTCACTCATCACTAATTCTCCCAACTTCCCGTGTAGGTAGAAGGCTGAAAATTGGCAGGCTCATTCCTAACAGCTTACTTACAAAAGTTGGGCAGGTTTCATTTCGAAATTCTATGCGTAATGGTCATAACTGGAAGATATTTTTCTACATATACTGTAATGGAGTTGAGCTCGAAAGCCGTGGGGGGGCGGAGTTTTGTGTGACATCATCATGCCTCCCACGTAATCACGTGAACTGACTGTCAACGCAGTACGTAGAAAACCAGGAAGAGCTCCAAAAAGCGTTGAAGAAAACATGCATTATATAATTGAGAAGGCAGCGAAACAATAAAAGCGAGCGAGAGACATATACAACCATATTCATGAGTGCTGCTACTTCGGAAACAAAGCATGGTGTAAACCTAAAGTTTAAATTAAGTTCATAGACAGGCTGCCGGTGGCGTTTGTCATGCCCACGGGTAATGCGGGATACAAGTTTAATGAGAGGATGCAGGATATAAACGAGAGTTTTGATCACTTTGTAACTAAGTTAAAATTGCAGGTGAGGGGCTGTGCTTATGCAAATTCTGAGAGACTGTGTTTGTGGGGGATTGACAGTTAAGGCGGGTGGGGGAGTCATGTCATCATCTCCCCTCCCATTCACCTCATTTCACTCTGAGCTGCGCTCCGCAGCTAACGCAGTGTTACGACTTTGTGACGCTGCCACCAAATACTCACAGAAAAATCCACAAGTTAATACACACGCTGTGTCTAGAGTTTCTCCACACTGAATCCTCCAGGAACTACTTACAAAAGGTTACATTGACAATCGTGTTATTTTTAAAATGTTTCCTTTTCTTAGCACAAGCACAGCTGAGAAGCTTCGATGCATGTGCTCCATAACGCGTTAAAAATCACGCATTTAATCACAAGCAAAGGGGAACTTCTGTCAATGCATGATTTCCTGGTACACCGATTACATTGATGAGCGCTTCCTGATTCATTTTAGCCTCGCACCCCCTTGGTTTGTGAAGAAGTATGAAAAAATATGAGGTTAACACAGAAAAACAGATCACCAATTGAAGCTTTATGAATAATCGATTCGCCATCAATAATTGTTTTGGTAAAGCCATACTCAGTGTAATCCTCCTTCCATTTTATAATTTTTCCGCCACTTGCCACGATTAAATGAACGGTAAAAAAGTAAGAGCGACTCGAGGGTGATTTATTCAGGCAGGCAGGCAACAGCTCAATAGCTCGAATTTGGATATAAGTAGCTTCTATTTAGTCGCCAGAAATATCTTTGTTAGGAATGGAAGTTGAATTTAGTCTTTAAATTTCTATGGTAAAGAAAACGTTATGCAATGATGACTACATTTAACTATATAAAGTCAAAACTTGTATATATAAAGTCATTCGCGAATATATAAAGTCAAAACTTGATTATATAAAGTCACTGTCGGAATAAAGTCAAAACTTTAATATATAAAGTCAGCGTCAGTATATATAAAGTCAATACTTGTTTCTGAATATATAAAGTCAAAACTTGAATATATAAAGTCAGCGTTGGAATACAGGCTATAAAGTAAGCTGCAATATATAAAGTCAAAACTTCAATATATAAAGTCAGCGTCGGAATATACAAAGTCAGCGCAGGAATATCCATCCATTTAACATGCACCTGTGGAATGGTCGTTAAGACCTTAACAGCTTACAGAAAGTAGGCATTTAAGGTCACAGTTCTAAAAACGCAGGACACTAAAGAGACTTGTCTACCGACTGTGAAAAACAAAGAAAGATGCCCAGGGTCCCTGCTTATCTGCGTGAACGTGCATTAGGCATGCTGCAGGGAGGCATGAGGACTGCTGATGTGGCTAGGGCAATAAATTGCCATGTCCGCACTGTGAGACGCCTAAGACAGCGCTACAGGGAGACAGGAAGGACAGCTGATCATCCTCGCAGTGGAAGACCACGTGTACCAACACCTGCACAGGATCGGTACATCCGAATATCACACCTGCGTGACAGGTACAGGATGGCCACAACAACTGCCCGAGTCACACCAGGAACACACAATCCCTCCATCAGTGCTCAGACTGTCTGCAATAGGCTGAGAGAGGCTGGACTGAGGGCTTGTAGGCCTGTTGTAAGGCAGGTCCTTACCAGACATCACCAGCAACAACGCGCCTATGGGCACAAACCCACCTTCGCTGGACCAGACAGGAGTGGCAAAAAGTGCTCTTCACTGATGAGTCACGGTTTTGTCTCACCAGGGGTGATGGACGGATTCGTGTTTATCGTCAAAGGAATGAGCGTTACACCGAGGCCTGTACCCTGGAGCAGGATCGATTTGGATCGATGGCTAGGGCCATTCCCCCCAGAAATGTCCAGAAACTTGCAGGTGCCTTGGTGGAAGAGTGGGGTAACATCTCACAGCAAGAACTGACAAATCTGGTCCAGTCCATGAGGAGGAGATGCACTGCAGTACTTCAAGCAGCTGGTGGCCACACCAGATACTGACTGGTACTTTTGATTTTGAGCCTCCCTTCATTCAGGGACACATTGTGAAACATTTTTAGTTTATGTCTTATGGTGTTGACTCTTTTAGTGTTCATACAACTATTTACACATTAAGTTTACTGAAAGTAAAAACAGTTGAAAGTCAGAGGACGTTTCTTTTATTGCTGAGTATATATATATATATATATATATATATATATATATATAGATATGAGAACACTCATATCAAAGACAAAACAATTACATTAACAATCATGTTACGTTATTTTTAAAATTTTTCCTTTTATTTTTCATAACTTATTTAACACACTACTTTTCCGCTGCGAAGCGCGGGTATTCTGCTAGTTATTAATAAAATTACCATTTGTCTTAAGGCATCAGGTTTACAAAACCTAATGTGGCCAACCAGTTTTATAGAAATAAATGGTCCTTTTTCAACAAAAAAAAGAAACACTGTGTTGCATGGCATTGTGCTGACTGCCCCCCTTAGTGTTAACTGTGACAGTCCACGTGTTAAAATTCTTTAATTCATTCTCAGTTGTGCAATCAGGTCAGATGGTGAAGAAGTCAAGAGCATAAAGCCACCGGTTCAAATCCTCATTTATTCCAACAGCTATTAATCTTACAAAGAAGTTCAACTTCACATCCACAGACTTAGATTAAGTGAGTTATCAGTTATCACTTGAATCAATCTATATGAGTGCATGCTGCTATAGTTCATATCTGTAATACATTTGTTCTTAGTGATGTTTTTAATGTTGTTTCAAGATGTCTCTGTAAAACCTCCCAAGAAACAAAACTTAACTATTAAGACATCTTGCCAGAAGGGGCCCGAGTTGCCTCGAAAGCTTGCATATTGTAATCTTTTTAGTTGGCCAATAAAAGGTGTCATTTTGCTTGGCTTTTCTCTACATTCATAAAGGCTAACACGGTACAACACCCTAGTACTATTAAGACAATAAAACTGAACTGAATTTAACAGCTGTAAAATAAAATATTCTTCACCAACTGAGCAGAATTTAAACAACATGAAGTAGTTCAGTTTATGATTAACACCATGTGGACAGAGTGCAGTGAAATTCTTTCTTACAAGTTTAATCAACATAACACACCATTTTTTGTGTTCAGACTCCTCATCTCATGTGAATAGTTTTATTCACCCATATTGATACAGAGCCAGTTCATCTTTATAACTTTAAAAAAGGGAAATACAATACACGTTTTTATACATTTTTTATTGAATAAATGGTATGTTTAAAAATAACAAAAGTAAAATATCTGTGAACAATGTTTCTCAAAAAAAATTACACACACAAATTTTACATATGAGTAGAAAATTCAGTAATAATAAAGATGTATAAATGGTAAATCCATTTAACTAGAACACAAATACTATGAAAATGGCCAAGAATGGGGAAGTTTTAAAAACTATTAGGGAAAGGGAACACAAACATATTTACAGATCTTAAAAAAAAAATTAGCCAAGGTTTTCAACACAATAAAAGTAAATCATTAAATATGTCAAAAAAAGGAAAAATGCCATTTATGAACAAGATACTACTCACAGTCAGAGTTACTATCCAGCAATATTCCATAAAAAATGTGTTCTATTTAAACTGACATTTTTCCTGATCTGTCCCTTAATATTTGTTCAGAATATTTGTTCAGTAATAACATTTCTATGTCACCTTTCCTTACAAGTGTAGCTCAAACTGCTCTACAAAAATATACAGTTATAAAGCAAATTGAAGGCATTATAAAAGTAAATTAGAAGCAAATGAAGGGGTCCTTGTCCTTTGTAATAAATACACTGCCTGGTCAAATGGCCAGGGACAAAGACAAACTTGCAACCTTCAAGGATACAGTACTGGAGATAATAAACCTCTGGGGGTCCCAAGCCAAAGCCTACACAGACCTCCTTTGCACATCCCAGCATACATAATTGTGACCGTCTCAGTCCAATCACAATTCCATTTCAGGACGTCTTGTGAACCTTGTTTCTCTCCGGTATCACAGGCAGTCTGAGTTGATGTAACAGACAGTGGAGATACGGGGGGGGGGGTGTATTTGGGGAGTGGGGGGGCACCATTGCAATAAACTGGAAAAAGACAACAGAGAAAAATAGCAGAAGTTAATACCCAGTGAAGAGCTTACAAAGTGTACACGGTACCATTTCTAATATATTACAACCAATGCAAATAATTAATAAAAAGCAAAATTAGAAAAGTGGGCTTGTTGAAGTATTTTGAAATGCTTGACATTTGTAGCCTAGCACTTCTCTATTGGCAAAGCATTTAAGAGTACACAAAGCTGCCGGTTTTTATGGTTGATCTTGAAATAAAAAGCAAACCAACGTTTGAGAAAAGAATTGTTGGGAGCAGACACTCCAAAATACAGACAGAGTCTAAAATACTCAAAGCTTTCTAATTACTTAATAGAACCTTGAAATCAATTCTATGTGAGACGGGCAGCCAGTGTAATTAGACCAAGACAGTTTTCAGAAGAAAAAAAAACCAAAAAGGCCAATACCTCGTGATCACTTGGCAAGGGCACAGCAGATCATAGCAAGGATTGAGATGGAGGATTCTAGAAGTGAGGGGCAGTCGCTATTTCAACATGGAACACATCTCTCCATCCTTCTTCTTTAACTGCTGCCCCATATCACGACCAGACTCTTCTACTTCACTGTAACTGTTAAAAACATAAACAGAGTAGATAAACGATGTTCACTCATGGAGTTCAAATATTAATAAATTGTACCCTTCTTCTTCTGCCTCCTTTCTTGGTTCACCTGTAAACCATCACAATAGATAAAGGTCTGCTTACAGTAAAGTCTAACTAATATTTTTTTTTTAATTGCTGTGGTTTTTTTGTTGGATGTTGAAAGAACCCCAACTTAACTGTCATTATATGTAGCATCATTTTTTTCCTTTTACATTATGCATACATTAGACGTTGTGTTACAATCTCTGAATATCTGAACTTCTAATGTGATGTCGGTACTTACATGAAAACATCTTCATTCTTCTCTCCTGCTTTAGTTTTGTTTTAAGTTAAAATTAAGTCTCAGCTCTTTTAAATTTCCAACAACAAAAGCACAGTAACTTAAGAAAATAAATGTTATTTTGCAACATCCCTGTTTAGTTACTGCTGGGACTGATGTGCCTCAGTCTCTGTGTTTGTGAGGATTCACACTTTGAGGCTTTCTGTCTAAAATTAAAAAGCCTGTGTTAGTTACTGGACAGAGTGAGCAGACATACAGTACAGTATTCAAGGCAGCAAAATATTACAGATCAAGTCATAAATATGGGGAGGCTTTGCAGGAATTGTGCACAAATTACTTCTGAAACTGGAAGCCTCAGTAGTCTTACCTGTAGAAATAGCAAATCTAACATGAACTGCACATCATTTTGAATTGTGAATCTTAAAAGCAGAAGAAAACAACATCCAGTTGTGTTTCAGAATTCAGGAACACTGGCATCTGTTCAGCCACATGGAAGGCTGGTCACCACCGGGCATCCTGTAGGGGCAAAAAAAATACAATGAACGGGCATTGTACTTCTAACTGCAGCAATAAGAATTAAGTTATTTCTAAGGATCAAGCCTTCTCCATTATATTCAGTTAAATGTATGTATGTGTACTTCTATAAGCTTATAACACGTGACAACAGCAGGTGCCCAGCCTGTCACTGTGCCACATCAGACGCATACCAAACTTCTCTGATGGCTTTGGACATAAATTTTAAAATTGCCTGTTTTGTGCGATAGAAGTTTTTTCTACCAAACAAGGTTAAAGGAATCCATTTCAAAATTATGAATAAATAGTAGCCAAATAACAGATTAATATGTATGACTTTAATACTGTATATCCCCGAAATGTAGTTGTACAAATGATGACAAATCAGCTTTCACATTTCTTACTTCTGCTCATATTCCAAAATGTTTCATAAAGATTTACTTCTGTTACTGTCTTGAATGACAAAACACTATGTCAATCTTTAATTCTTGTTATTCTTCTGTATACAGTTTTGAGGACTATATGTTAGAAAATGCAGTAACTGTGGTTTCCTTGTTATGTAAATTTCCTATTCATAAGTGTAAAGTTCAGAATGTTAGACCCTCTATTACATCTTTCTGTATAAACATTAATATGCTAGAAACAGCTTTAAAAAATGGAAAACACACTAAAGCAATTAAAACGTGTAAGATTCTGAGCTGCTTCATTAACAATTTGTAATGCTATTATCTACATCCTTCTTTCTTGTAATAAGTTAGTTGTTGCTATTCTCCTATGTAATTTAGCCTTCATTGATATACCCTTGTATAGTATTGATGTAATCTGATATCAACATAATAAAAAATACCGATGGCTTTGGAGAGCACACTTTACACCAGTCGAGTGTCAATCGTGCATTCCTAATTCTTTTCCTAATTCGACACCACGATTACATTGCTTTGCTTAATTATTAGCATTTAAGATAAAAAAATGTGGACAAATGTTAAAAGAAACACACCACAAAATGCTAATAGGGTGTTGTGAAATAAATTACATACATCCATTAATCCAGTAACCCAAACACGGAAAATGCTGTGATTTTTACGATTAAACCACGAGATTACGAAGTATTGCAACTAAAAATAATGTACTTACAAAAAGCTGTACACGTCCATTACAAAGTTTACTGACACACGTCGCATTTCATTTCGCTCCCTCTTCATTCGACAGGAGTTAAATTTTTCAGGCGACATATCTTCCAAGACGTTATAAAATTCAAAAGCTGCCATCTTTTCCAGTAAGAAGTCCACTTACAGACGGAGATAAACGACAACACAAAAATAACTTGCATGTACAAGTCAAACCTGAATAATGACGTATCTCGTAAAACATTACACATGCGCAAAACAAATCGGGCAGCGTCGTGAAATGAGACTACATTCGGGAGCTAGTGATGACGTATTTTTACGGCGCCGTTTACTGTAGTTTTAAACGCAGGCTCGGTCATTTTGAGGTTGTGGTGAACAGCAAGGATGCAAAGAACTTATTCAGCAAGTCGATTCCTTCTGAGGAGGGTGTGTAGGGGTGACACGACCTTTGGGAAAGTAAGTAGGTCGTTATATAAAAATGCGACATCTCAAGGCTGTGTCTGTTGGCTCATTTAAGGAGAGCATGTGGAAGTGTGTTGTTGCTCTGTGGTTCGCATTGATTGAGTCTTTTAGTATAAGGGTTCAGTAGGAGTCTTTGGAGCTACTAGTTTTTCTCCTTTCCACTTTTTTGCACTTGAATTTCCTGTCGGATTTTTTGGGAGAAACGCAAAGTTGTTACTGATACGTCTTTCCAAACTCAAGCTATTGAAAGAATGGCATAATTTACGTGAATGTACAAGACTAATAACACGTTAAAACGTACACTTCGAGCTCAAAAACACACCATCTGGTAAACCAAGTTATTATTATCTTTTATTTGATGTCATTTACAGTATATGAGTTGGAGACGGTGGCACTGACCAAAAAACAGGAGACAAAGCTGGAGGTGACAGAGTTCAAGATGTTAAGATTTGCATTGGGTGTGACGAGGATGTACATTAGAGGGTCAGTTCAGGTTGGACGGGTTGGAGACAAAGTCAGAGAGGTGAGATTGCTTTGGTTTGGACATGTGCAGAGGAGAGATGTTGGGTATATTGGGCAAAAGATGCTAACGGTAGCGCTGCCAGGTAAAAGGAAAAGTGGAAGGTCTAAGAGAAGGTTTATTTGGATGTGGTGAGAGAGGACATGCAGGTGATGTAACAGAGCAAGATGCAGAGGACAGGAAGATATGGAAAAAGATGATCTACTGTTACAACACCTAATGGAAACAGCAAAAGGAGAAGATTATTGACAGAGGTAAAAAGGTCAAAACTAGGTTACGGAGAATTCAGGTAGCATTGATATTCTCCAAACATGAAGAATTCAAAAAAGCGTGATTTCAAGCCATAGATATGGACTGTGTTAACGATACTCTCAGACTGTTTAAGAAACTGTTCAAAGAATCAATTTATCATATAATATTCCATTCATTTTTTAATAATCTATAGATTACCATCTAAGATGTGATTTTGATTTAGCATTACTGCCAGTCAAGTTAGCACATTTTTATCAACCAGTGTTACTATAATTGAAAATACTGAACAGACACAATTTGTGTCTTTGCAACACTTTCCTATGGAACTACCTTTATGTGTTGATTAGAAGTAAAGTGCTGTTTAGTAAAAATTTGTTAGCAAAGGGGATATGGTCTGTGATGCACTTTTTAGATCAGAGAGGAAACTTTATTTCTGTTTGAAATTTGAGATCTCAGTTGATTGTAAACAGTTTAACAATGTCAGTAAAGCAATTCTCCAGTCAATAGTCAGATATCCTATAACAGGCATGTCAAACTCATTACCATTGGTGGGCTGCTTCGACTGCCAGACGTGCGTCACCGGGCTGCACTGTAACAAATACTATTATACAAAGATACTGTAGCCTTTTTTCCAATACTGAAAATTTTAAAAATGTAACACTTAAAGTTTAAAGAAAAGCAATTTATTTCCATACAATGTCAGTACAACAGTTTACAATTAGAGTCTTAGCCTCTTAGTTAGGTCCTTATATTGGAGTCTTACAGTCTGAGATCTATTTCTTTTCTCCTGACACTTGGCAACTCTTGTTAGTAACCAGTTCGTCAATATCAGGCTTGAAATCTTGTGCAGCTGCAACTTTTATGAGGGATGAAAGGTGCTCGACAGTAAGTCTTGAGTGATGTGGGGTTTTGGCAGCTTTCATTAACGAAAACAATTGCTTACAAAGGTAAGTGCTTTCGAACATAGACAGTACTCTCAATTCCAACTTACGGATTTGCACATAAGAGGGTTGCAGGTAAGCATACAAGCCTGGCACACCAACTTCATTGTATTTTGCCTTCAGAATAGAATCTGACTGCAGTTAAATCAATTCCATTTCAATATTCTCAGGCGCGTTCTCAGCGTTGTAAGAGTATGGTGATGTAAACAGTGCAAAGTCCTGTTCGTGTGAACTGAAATCATGAAAATACTCACTGAATTCATTGCTCAGTAATTCAAATTGGAAAACAAATCCTCCAAAAATCTAATTTTACTTTACTAAGTTTACTTCAAAGTTTTAATTGCAAAATAAGCCGATATGCAAAAAGCCTTCTGACCTACACTAATTTTACAAACTCAAAATCACAAAAATTTGTTAATAAACAACTCACCAACTTCTCGCGTCCACTTCAGATCTTTAGCTGAAGTCTGCACTAAGTGTTCATTACAATACTAGCACAAACTTAAATGAAACTAGAGCAAAAAAACGTGAAAATATCCAACCGTCTATCCATCCTCTTCCACTTATCCAAGATTGGATCGCGGGGGCAGCAGCTTGAGCTGAGATGCCCAAACTTCCCTCTCTCTGGCCACTTCTGCTAGCTCTTCTGGGGGAATCCCGAGGCGTTCCCAGGCCAGCCGAGAGACATAGTCCCTCCAGCATGTCCTGGGTCTTCTCCTGGGCTTCTTCCCGGTTAGAAGTGCCCGGAATACCTCACAAAGGAGGTGTCCAGGAGGCATCCTGTTCAGATGCCTGAGCCACCTCATCTGACTCCTCTTGATGCGGAGGAGCAGTGGCTCTACTCTGAGTTCCTCCTGGATGACTGAGCTTCTCACCCTGTCTTAAAGGGAAAGCCTAGACACCCTGTGGAAGAAACTCATTTCAGCCACTTGTATTCGCGACCTCGTTCTTTCGGTCAGTACCCACAGCTCATGACCATAGGTGAGGGTAGGAACATAGATCGACCAGTAAATTGAGAGCTTTGCCTTATGGCTAAACTCCTTTTTCATCACGACAGACCAATGCAGAGCCAGCATTACTGCGGATGCCACACCGATCCGCTTGTTGATCTCCTGCTCCATTACGTGAAAATATGCAAGCTATTACTACTTGTGATGGTCAGTTCTGCCCAGTGGCCAGTCTCAGCAGCCCAGCCAGTAGTGAGACCTGCCAGGCTGCTTCAGCCTAGCACTTCAGTTGTGACGTCGGGGCTCATTAACTTTGGTCAAGGCTCGTGAAGGGGGTGGTTGGTGTCATGCCTAGGGGATCAAAGAGCTAACAACGCAGCTGCAACTATACTAGCAGATGACTTTTCCGGTACCGTAATGCCAAGGGAAAACACACTTTTGTCAGAAGGTGGAATTAAGAAAAGTCAATAAGTAACGTCAAAGATGCAGAATGATTCAATCACAAACGATAGTAATCATTTTGTACAAGTTTAGTGCTAACTAGGATCTGTCATGTGGGCCACATAGATTTCTGTTGCAGTCACATGTTTGACATGCCTGTCCTATAATGAATCACAAAATTCTTTTAAGTTTATTTTCTTCTCTTCCTAAGCTTTCATTGGAAGGGGTATAACTTCACTGGCCAAATACCACAATTAAAATAATTTGAAAAATTCTATTGCTTATTCCTTATTCAATCAAATAGAATTTAAATTCCTGATATTTATGAAATTGAAAAATTAAGAACAAATTATATTACATTTCCAGTAACACCAGAAGTAAAGAAAATGCATTTCACAAACCTTACAGGGATATGTCCTTCTGGACAATGTTTAAGAAAGAAGTTTGGCTTTTATTAAAATGTTTGTACCTTTTGTGATGAAGAAACTGAAACAACATATTGTCTGTTTTATTAATGTAAATTTGCTAAAAATTCTTTGGAATGACATGCATTAATTATTTTTTCCAAAGATTTCTGGATTGAATGAGTTCCGTACAAAAAATATCGTTTTTGCTATTAAGAAAGACGAACTTGATTTAGTCATTAATACGATCATTATTTTAGGAACATTCTTTTTACATAAAGCTAGGTTTATGGAAATTGTGCCATCCTTTATTTCCATTCATAAGAATTTATACAGTTTCTTTTTATCTCTGCAATTCATGAAGAAAAAAATGGCAGTGGATTATTCAGTTTGATTAATGAACTCTATTAAACTCTAGAATTCTTCCTATCTCTCCCTCCCTCACTCTCTCCTGTATTTTTATCTTATTTCCACATTTTCATATTTCATACGCCTAAAAATTCTAAGTATTTTATTGTTGTATTGTTATTGAGTAAAAAGGAAGAAAATTCTCGGAATTGTCCCACTGCTAAGAGCATTCATGTGAAATTTTTGAAGGAAAACCTCTGTGTTTTGGCTCTGTGAAGGAACGTGAATGCAGCAAAAAAGTCAATTTGAGTTACTATTATTTTTCTGCTGTACCCCAGAAATAATTTTGATTCCATTTATTGGTGGTTCGTCATATGGTGGTGGTGTTCCCAAGCTCTCTCTCTATTTATTCCGTTAAATACTAAGTTGTTGTTAACCCGGGGCTCAACCGACCTGGTATGGAAATTTGTATTGTTGCCCGCATATTGATTTGGCAAAATTTTACAGATGCCCTTTCTGACGTAACCCTCCCCATTTATCTGGGCTTGGGACTGGCATAAAGAAACACACTAGTTTGTGCATCCCCTGTGGCTGAGTTATTGCTAAGTGGCCAAGTAATACTGTTTCCTGCATTTACAATGTTCCGTGCATCACCCATTGATGGCAGGTGATGATAGCTTGACCACGATCTTTTTTGGATTTGTTTTCTCGGCGAGCTACTTCAGTGCTTTAGAGCCCATGGTTGCCATGGCAAGCAATAGGCTGTCTTCCATGGACATCGCCATCTCACTTTGGGACGCTGTTCGGCGTGTCGTCCCAAAAGAGTTTAGAAACCTTACAATGTATACATTTATAAGATATGTATATGTATGATATGTATGAATAAATGTATGAATACAGTGTAAGAGGCTTGCACAGACAGACACGACATCGCAGTGTCCACAAAACACACGTTTATTCACAGAACAACTATTTACATATATTTACACAGTCCAGTCCTTGGTTTTTCTGGCCTCCTCCACTCCTGTTTCGCAAGCTCCGTCCTTCTACCCGACTCCAGCTCTCTGATTGGAGTGAGGCGGTCCCTTTTATCCTGTCCCGGACGTGCTCCAGGTGGGCCTGGCGATGAACTTCCGGCAGAACTCCCAAGTGTGACAAAAGTTCTGCCCTTGCACCCGGAAGCACTCTGGGTATAAACCATCCCTGGTCTGTCAGCACGTACTGGTGCCCTGGAAGTGCTGTCCCCCAGGGATCAAGGACCGGCCGGATGCCCAGAGAAAAGAAGTGTTCCTCCTTTCTCCAGGCATCCCGGCAGGGCAGGGTTCCTGGCTGTCTGTCACACTGCCCTTCCCCCAGCTGAAGCCCGTAGGGTGAAGTGGCCTGTCCCATGAGTGCTGTCCTTCAACTGGTTGGGGCACCGGCCTGTCTTGGGTCACAGTTCTGAAAAAGATAAACACAACAAGGAAGGGGATGTGCGTCCACGATGCCACTCCATGGCGTCATCGTTCAGCGCATACGGATACCGCCTTCACCTGTGACCGCGGTTATTACAAATAAACCACCGGCGCTTCCCTCCAGACATGGCAACAGGACGGGTTTCTGTGCTTTGCCTTGTCCCCAGCCAGGCTTAGGGCTTCCCTCTGCACCCACAGAGGGTGGCTCTCGACGGCAGGAGGGTGCACAGGCCCAACCTGCCCCTTGTCAGGAGGTCTGTACCTCTTTTCACGGTTCTTACTCCTTCTACTCTGGGACGCAAGGACGGTCTGGGTCTCCTTATGGGACAAAAAGAGACCCCATGCCGTCTGTGACCCTGTGGACCTCGGTGGGGCTGCCGTTGGCTTTTGGAGCGGTATGCTTTGGCAGCCAGCACTCGCCACCCGGCTCCTCACACACCCCCGCATTGGAATCGCCCCTACGGCACGATCGGCCACTCGCCCCGCATCCACTGTAGGAGGCCTGGCTACTTGGTGACCAGAACAAAACGACACCGGCCCCACTTTGCTCAGCCGTCCTCTTTCATGTACGGTACAGGTCTCACTTACCTGTACCGACGCGCCACTCTGTCTGGAGAATTCAGTGCCGCGCCGCTCCTCCCACTCTCGCAGCATTCTTGGAGCCGCGAGCGCCTTCTCCTCCAGCTACTGGATGGTCTCTCGGAGGCCGCGGATCACCTGCGAAAATGATCGGATGGGCTGAAGGACCTCCTCCAGCTCATGTACAGCGGAAGCACAGAAATTAAGTCAGCCGGCTGAGGACTCGCATACCGCTTGCCCTTACCTGCTGGTCGTGAGCCACACCCAAACTGCGCTCCCTGTGCAGACTCAGTCAGGTTCTCTGAGGAGGGGGAAGGTTCACCGCCCCTGCTCGCATTACGCTACTTGCAGGGCCTTGGTACACACCCCCTGCCCCCTCGTGTGTAAGATGGGACCTCCAGGCCCTTCGCAGCAGCCTGCTTCCTCAGGCCACTCCCCACGGGCTTATTAAACAAGGGATCTTCTCCACAACAGCGGGCTCCGGTTCTCCTCGGACGTCGCCCCGCCCTCGGCTCCAGGAGCGACGTCCTCCGGCCAGACAAACACCTTCGGATGGTTTCCCCTTACGATGTAGGCCCCCAGAAAAACGCGATACACGCCCCAGGACAACCCTCGCCTGGGTCCGGTACCTACCTCGGGAAACCTCTTGTCCGGAGGCAGCTTCCATGCCCTGGCTGGTTCTTTAGGCCCACCGATCCTGTCATCGCCGACGGGCTTCTTTAGGCCGCCCGGGCCGCGCCTGACCATCTTCTTGCCCATCGGGTGGTGCGGTGTCACCAGTGTACTAACGCGACCAACCATAGGACTGTTCTTCTCTTCAAACTTGTCTGTGTCGTGGGAGCACGCTTTCCTCGTGCGGCGCTGGAACCGTGTGTGTCTCGCGCTGCTGTGCTGGCTACTCTTACAAATTATTTAGTGACGGGCAGAGCATTCCATCTGGGATGCCAATGTAAGAGGCTAGCCCGGCCACAGACAGACACAACAGCGCAGTGTCCACAACACACATGTTTACAACAACAACAACAACATTTATTTATATAGCACATTTTCATACAAACAGTAGCTCAAAGTGCTTTACATATTAAAGAATAGAAAAATGAAAGACACAATTATAAAACAAAATAAATCCATCCATCCATCCATCCATTTTCAAACCCGCTGAATCCGAATACAGGGTCACGGGGGTCTGCTGGAGCCAATCCCAGCCAACACAGGGCACAAGGCAGGAACCAATCCTGGGCAGGGTGCCAACCCACCACAGGACACACACAAACACACCCACACACCAAGCACACACTAGGGCCAATTTAGAATCGCCAATCCACCTAACCTGCATGTCTTTGGTTTGTGGGAGGAAACCGGAGTGCCCAGAGGAAACCCACGCAGACACGGGGAGAACATGCAAACTCCACGCAGGGAGGACCGGAAGCGAACCCGGGTCTCCTAACTGCGAGGCAGCAGCGCTACCACTGCGCCACCGTGCCGCCCACAAAATAAATCAACATTAATTAACATCGAATAAGAGTAAGGTTCAATGGCCAGGGGACAGAAAAACAAAAACTCCAGGACGGCTGGAGAAAAATAAAATCTGTAGGGATTCCAGACCATGAGACCGCCCAGTCCCCTCTGGGCATTCTACCTAACATAAATGAAACAGTCCTCTTTGGATTTAGGATTCTCATGGAAGGGCTTGATGATGATGATGGTCACGTAGACTTCTGCCTTTTAATCCGTCCATCATTGTTGGAGCATCATGAAGCTTTGAGTAGGTGGTGGTGGCGCATGCCGGAAAAAGAAACAGAAAAGAGAGTAGGGGTCAGTACCGATTTTAGAGCCACCATGAATAGTTATTTTGAGGAAATTGAACATATAGAGTATCAGGATTAAGTTAAATTACGATTAAAATGAAGTTATAAAAGGCCATGTTAAAGTAATGTGTTTTCAGCAGTGTTTTAAAGTGCTCTACTGTATCAGCCTGGCGAATTCCTATTGGCAGGCTATTCCAGATTTTAGGTGCATAGCAGCAGAAGGCGCCTCACCACTTCTTTTAAGTTTTGTTCTTGGAATTCTAAGGAGACACTCATTTGAGGATCTGAGGTTACGATTTGGAATATAAGGTGTCAGACATTCCGATATATAAGATGGGGCAAGATTATTTAAGGCTTTATAAACCATAAGCAGAATTTTAAAGTCAATTCTGAATGACACAGGTAACCAGTGTAGTGACATTAAAACTGGAGAAATGTGTTCGGATTTTCTTTTCCTAGTTAGGATTCTAGCAGCTGCATTCTGCACTAGTTGCAAATGATTTATATCTTTTTTGGGTAGTCCTGAGAGGAGTGCGTTACAGTAATCTAGTCGACTGAAAACAAGCGCGTGAACTAATTTCTCAGCATCTTTCAGTGATATAAGAGGTCTAACTTTACTTATGTTTCTTAAGTGAAAAATGCTGTCCTAATGATCTGATTAATATGTGATTTAAAATTCAGATTACAGTCAACAATCACCCCTAAGCTTTTTACCTCCGTCTTGACTTTTAATCCTAATGTATCCAGTTTATTTCTAATAGCCTCATTGTATCCATTATTGCTGATCACTAAAATTTCAGTTTTCTCTTTATTTAACTTGAGAAAATTACTATTCATCCATTCTGAGATACTAGTCAGACATTCTGTTAGTGAATCAATAGAATCAGGGTCATCAGGTGCTATTGATAAGTACAGCTGTGTGTCATCAGCATAGCTGTGGTAGCTCACGTTGTGCCCTGAGATAATCTGACCTAACGGAAGCATGTAGATTGAGAATAACAGCGGACCCAGGATAGAGCCTTGTGGAACACCATATCGGATATCATGTGTCTTGAGTTGTAATTCCCACAACTAACAAAAAATTTTCTCCCTGTCAGGTAGGATTCAAACCAATTTAAGACACTGCCAGAGAGGCCCACCCATTGACTAAGGCGATTTCTAAGAATGTTGTGATCAATGGTGTCAAATGCAGCACTCAGATCTAAGAGGATGAGAACAGATAAATGGCCTCTGTCTGCATTTACCCGCAAGTCATTTACTACTTTAACGAGTGCAGTTTCTGTGCTGTGATTTGTTCTAAAACCCGACTGAAATTTATCAAGAATAGCATGTTTATTTAGGTGGTCATTTAACTGCATAATGACTGCCTTCTCCAGAACTTTACTTAAGAAGGCAGGTTAGAGATGGGTCTAAAATTTTCAAGAGCTGAGGGTCAAGATTATGTTTCTTAAGTAGGGGTTTAACTACAGCAGTCTTAAGACAGTCTGGGAAGACCCCAGTATCTAGTGACGAATTTACTATGTCAAGAACATTATCAATTAGCGCCTGATACTTCTTTGAAAAACCTTGTTGGTATCGGGTCAAGGGCGCAGGTGGAGGGTTTTAATTGAGAGATTATTTTTTTTAAATCAGGTAAATCTATCCTAGTGAAAGAGTTTAATTTGTTTATAACAGGATGCTGGGGTTTAGGAGGATCCTTAGTGTTGGAGGGATATACTATGTTATTTCTAATATCATTAATTTTTGATTGAAAATACAGCGACAGCCTCACAGGTTTCACTGGAAGCACTTAGGAGGCATTCCTTTGAGCTACCTGGGTTTAGTAGGCGATCAATTGTAGAAAATAAGACTCTGGGATTACTAGCATTGTTATTTATAATCTTGGAGAAATAGCAGTGTCTCTCAAGACGGACAGTGTTATTGTATTCTGTTATTTTGACTTTTAATATTTTGTGGTGGATAGTAAGTTTAGTCTTCCTCCATTGACGCTCAGCTCTACGGCATGTTCTCTTTAAATCAGACACTCTTTGGGTCTTCCATGGTATAACAATGCTAGAAGATTTTTTCACTGTCTTTTCAGGTGCAACTATGTCAACAGCAGCTCTTACTTTAGAATGAAATCTTTCCACCTTACTATTTACATTATCCTCGCTATTATAGCTGGCACTATAAACGGACTGATTGCTTAAAATGTTTGTAAGTTTTAAAGCTGCTGCCGAGTCAAAGAAGCGTTTTTTAACAATATGCTTCTCATGAGTGTTTTTTATCATTATTTTTATATTAAATTCACAGAACAACTATTTACATATATTTACACAGTCCAGTCCTTGGTTCTTCTGGCCGCCTCTACTCCTGTTTCGCAAGCTCTGTCCTTCTTCCACCCAACTCCAGCTCCCTGATTGGAGTGAGGTGGCCCCTTTTATCCCGTCCCAGATGTGCTCCAGGTGCCTGGCGATGAACTTCCGGCAGCACTCCCCAGTGTATTGAGCAAAGGCTGTGAATACTTTCAGTATGTACATGTGATTTCTCATTTTTTTTATTTTTAATAAAGTTGCAGGGGCCTTAGGTGGACTTTTTTCGCGTTGTCATTGTGGGGTGTTGTGTGTGGAGTTCTGGGGAGGAAGGTGGGTTTAATCCATTTTGGAGTGGGGCTGTGGCATGGCAGGGTGTGGAAAAAGTGATGCGCTGTGAATAGTTTCTGGATGCAGTGTATGTCTCTTAAATATGTTGGCATGCTTTGTGCACTGATAGATTTGCTTTATATATATATATATATATATATATATATATATATATATATATATATATATATATATATATATATATATATGTATATGTATATGTATATATATATATAATAAGGCATGAATTATTACATTACATATTTGTGATGCGATCCAAGAGGACCCCCTTATCACACCTTCCTGGACTTCCAATGTATGCAATCCTATAAATAAATCAAAAGAATCGATTCACTTAAATGGGCAGTTCGAAAAAGTGCTACCCTTGCACGCCTAAGCACTCCGGACATAAACCATCCCTGGTCTGCCAGCACTTCCTGGCCGTCTGTCACAACAGTTATAGTGTAAGTTAAAATTGTAAACACATAGTGAGATATAGGTTTACATTTATAGGTAAAATACACACAATCACTTGTATCATTACAGTACACTTTACTCTGCACATAAGGGAATACAAATAACTGCATGATGTAGCATTTACTTGGGTTATATGGGTTAAGAGGCAGTATAGCCAAATAAGTTGGCTTTATACTACAGCATAATACTTCTGGTTTAAATCTTTCAAGGCAAGATTAGAGGAATCTGAGTTGATTCCTGGTTGTTGACTGTCTCAAGCAGGCGGAGTCTTCCTTTGGCTAATAAATTTTGTATTTTTAGTGGTTGAAAGGCAGCAGAATGATAATCCTTACTCTAGAGTATATGGGAGGCAAATATACAGACATCACATGTATAGTGACTAAATCTGGAGCTTAGGCAAAAGAGAAGTAACTATTATGCCACTCAGTCCTGAAACAACCTGGCTAAGTGTTAATCCTTTCAGAAAATAAATAAACTCCTTTAAAAAGCAAAGTTTAAATTCAGCAAACAATTCTGCCATATAATCGCACCACTATATGGTGCAAATGTACTATAAATTACAGGCAATAAATCCGTTTTCAATTTTTTTTTTCCTAGTGCAGTCTCACAAGTAGATAAAAAGCCCTTTTTGGCAGCATTTTGCATTAGCACACCCATGAATGTGTAAATTGTATGCAAAGCCAAGAGTTTTTGTGGTGGTTTGAGTGTTGTGACCTTATAACAGAAATTTACACATGACTGCTAGTTTTACTTTCAGCGTGAAATTCAACATTCCCTCTGTATCTATATCAGTGATTTTGGTCAATTCTAAAATTAACTCGGTATGTAAAGAAATTTGATGATGGTGGATGCCAGGGCATGTTACTTCCTTGACAAATAATGCCGGTCACTGCCTAAATGTTCTTATGTTTAATGCAAAAAAGTTATTGCTTGATTTCAGCAAAATATTATATGTTCACATGTGAAGGGTGGGCTTTCTGTATCTCATTTATAGCTTCCTGAAGCATTTGTTTTGCACGTTCATGCCTTTCTCAATCCTGCATTATATTTCTGTGGCAAATAAAACCATTATTTCTGTGGCTCCTATGCAGTGATGCTACACCAGAATTTCCTAGTACTTTATTGGTGCAGACTTCTCAAACATTAACTTACCTAATTAATAATAATAATAATACCTAATACTAAAAGTATCTGTCTTTTGCTATTGGCTAGCAATACATGCCACCTTATTCATCTTCCCTGTCATAAAATAACCAATCGAGCAATGGAATACTGGGGCCCGGTCTGTCTCAACAGGTTTCAAATCATTGTGATACACTCTGCCATTGTCCTCATCTGACAAAATACTGCAATATGGACATAAATGCTAAGTAAACCTTGTGCTTTTTCATCCATCCACTGTCAGGAAAACATATTAACTATGAACTGTATAAACTGAGATGTCAACACCTTAATCAAAAGGCTTTAAGATGAAATTGGTATCCATTTTGGGTTCGGTTATCCAGGCTATTCCACTGGCTTTTCTTAACTCTTTGTGGACTATTGCCAGAATCACAGTTTTCTGTAACCTTTTTTTAGTTATCCTGAAGCAAACAGGTCTTTATTATAAATAAATAAATAAATAAATATATATATATATATATATATATATATAGTGGAACCTCGGTTTCTGAGTAACTTGGTTTACGAAAGTGTTTTGCAAGACGAGCAAAAATTTTTAATAAATTTTGACTTGATAAACGAGCGATGTCTTGCAATACGAGTAGTATGGATACACTTTGTCTGCTGAGGGTCATGTGATCACAACTGAGCTGATGGTGGTTCTCTCTATCTCGCTCGCTCATCGCGTCTTTTTCTCTCTCTCCTTATCACTCGCTCGCCCAGTGCGTCTTTTTCTCTCTTTCTCCTTATCTTGCTCGCTTGCTCGCCCAGTGCGTCTTTTTCTCTCTCTCTCCTTATCTTGCTTGCCCAGCGCTTCTCTCTATTTACAGCGCTTCTCTCTCTTCTTATCTCGCTCGCCCAGCACCTCTCTCTGTTTACTACAGCATTGTGACTGTGTGTGTGTGTGCGCTGTGAAGTGCGAGTCCTCATCTTGCTCCCCAAAACACGAAGCTGAGTCTCAGTACTTTAACACCAGCTGAATAAACACCAGTTTATTCAGTTTGAAACAGCAACAGCGCTGTTATTTATTGCAGCGGGATCTTTATAATGTTCCTTGATCTTTTTGCTTATACGGCGAACTGCTACAGCGCTGGGAGACTGCAATTGCTTTGGGACACTCTTCAGCGTGTCGTCCCGTTGGGTGGAATTCCACATGAGTTTAGAAACTCACACCAGCCATGATTCTTTTTAAAGGTAAATTGCAGGTTAATTTATATTATGTATTTTACTTTATATTTTGTATTAATCCTTTTTATATGAATAGTTTTGGGTCGTGGAACGAATCTTCTGAGTTTCCATTATTTCTTATGGGGAAATTCGCTTTGATATACGAGTGTTTTGGATTGCGAGCACGTTTCCGGAACGAATTATGCTCGCAAACCGAGGTTCCACTATATATATATATATATATATATATATATATCTCTATCTATACTAATAAAAGGCAAAGCCCTCACTCACTCACTCACTGACTCATCACTAATTCTCCAACTTCCCGTGTGGGTGGAAGGCTGAAATTTGGCAGGTTCATTCCTTACAGCTTCCTTACAAAAGTTGGGCAGGTTTTATATCGAAATTCTACGCGTAATGGTCATAACTGGAAGCAGTTTTCTCCATTTACTGTAATGGAGATGAGCTTCAACGCCATGGGGGCGGAGTTTAGGTGTGACATCATCACGCCTCCCACGTAATCACGCAGTACATAGAAAACCAGGAAGAGCTCCAAAAAGCGCTGAAGAAAACATGCATTATATAATTGAGAAGGCAGCGAAACAATAAGAAGCGGCGAGTGACATATACAACCATATTCATGAGTTCTGCTACTTCGGAAACAAAGCACGATGTAAACCTACACTTTAAATTAAGTTCATAGACAGGCTGCGCTGGCGTTTGTAATTTAGTGCCTGCCCATATAAGGCCGTCCGTCAGCGGCAATCCAATAGCAAACTGCCACGGGTAAATATTCACGGGTGAAGGACTGTGCTTATGGAGAGGAAGATGAGATGGTCAGGGTGGTGTTTGACACAAACTCAGCGAAACTGCGAGAGAAAGTTTTAAGTGCCAGGACTAAGGTAACATTAAATAAAGCTATGGACATAGCACGAGATGGCACCAGCACAGCTGGGAACCTTCGATGCATGTACACCGAGTGGCTCACGTGAACTGATGCAGTGCACAGATAAAAAGCAACAGTTCCAAAGAGCGCTGAACAAAAACCGAATTACACAATTGAAAAGGCAGCAAAAAATATGAAGCGTCTGATAAGCATATTCATAAATACAGCTACTGCGGAAACAAAGCACACGGTGGAAAAAGTCAATGTCCCGCTAAAGGAAGACAGTGTAAAAAAAACCTGTGCATGCAGTCTGTCAGGTCTCAGATAAAGAAGAAGACGAGCTGTTTATTGATGCAGTAAGAAACGAATCGATGAGTGAAACCTGTCATCTTTACAACGATTGACAAACACGGAATGTAACTTGAACACAACACATCCTACAAATACGAACCTGATTGAAAGAAATAATGATAATCAAATCCTTGATGACAGCAACACTCAGTAACACTCACAAAACAAATACTGTATATTGACAGTCATGTTACGTTATTTTTAAAATGTTCCCTTTTCTTTTCTACCTTTTTAACACACTACTTCTCTGCGATACGCGGGTATATATATATGTATATATATATATCCCGCTCTACATACTCGAATAATGGATACTTTATTCGCCATCAATGATTGTTTTGGTAAAGCCATACTCAGTGTATTCATTAGATGAACGGTAAAAAGTAAGAGCGAGGGGAGGATGACTCATTGAGGCATGCAGGCTGTGGTGCGTCAACTCTATCTGAATTGCGCGATCACATTTGAAAAATATATCTTTTCAAGTTCAATTTAGTCCATATGTGTCAAACTCAAGGGCCGGGCCAAATCCGCCCGGTGTAATTATGTCCGCCCGCGAGATCATTTTATATACTGTATTATTGTTATTAATGGCCCGGTATATGAAGCGCTGGTAACACAATAAACTACAGATCCCATAATGCAGCGCTTCAGCTGCCTTGCCAACACTTACCGTTAATCAAGTCTACCTTATGATGCTGCAAGTTATTGCGAAGCTAGAGTTATTAGCACTGAGTTTGCACGGCGCTTTGGTGACTTTGAAGAACAAAAAGTCCGTCTACATGCGGCTCGAACCTTGTGCATGTTTGGTAGCACATATCTGTGTGAGAAGCTCTTCTCAGTGATAAAGACTAACAAAACAGCACACAGGAGTCGCCTCACTGATGAGCACCTGCAATCCATCCTGAGAATCTCCACAACACAGAACCTCACACCAAACAGAAACGAACTTGTGGCCAAAAAAAGATGCCAGGCGTCCAGCTCTAAAATGACATATGAGCAAAGACAACTGAATGATTTGATTTGTTATTGCACGTAAGAGCGGAGTCAACCGTTTTAACAAACAGCGTATTGCACTGATCTGAAATAGCTGTGTGTGTATATATGTAGATATGTATGTATATGTATATATATGTTTATATATGTGTGTATGTATGTATGTATGTATGTATGTATATATATATATATATATATATATATATATATATATATATATATATATGTATTTGTGTGTATATATGTGTGTGTGTGTGTGTGTGTGTGTGTGTGTGTGTGTATATATGTAGATATATATGTATGTATATGTGTGTGTATGTATAGATATGTGTATATATATATGTTTATGTGTGTGTGTGTGTAAATATATATATATATATATATATATATATATATATATATATATATATATATATATATATATATATATATATATGACAACATCACTCACAACAGTGACAAAATAATTACATTGACAATCAGGTTACGTTATTTTCAAAATGTTTCCTTTTCTTTTCATTGCTTCTTTAACACACTACTTCTCCGCTGCGAAGCGCGGGTATTTTGCTAGTATATATATAATTTGAAAACATCAATATCATAAACATTTAAATAAGTAAATAACAGACTTTAATAATGTTTTTAAACATTCATTGGCAACCCTGTAATAGATTGTATTGTTGGCCTTGCATTTGCTTTTCTAGTATAGTAAGCAAATCATCCCATTGGCACAGAGACAGCAGCGATTGGCATCAAATCTACCAATGAACACCGTGATCCTGTTTGTCCCACAGCAAGAGGCCTGGGTTGTGGAGAGAATGGGTCGTTTCCACAGAATACTTGATCCTGTAAGTACTTCACAGTCAGTGGTAAGAGGGTGATCTGAGAACGATATCCTGTACAAGTCCTTTCCTTTTTAGGCAGAACATTTTCTGGAGTTAGCTGTTTTATTGAAATTTAATAACAAAAAACAATCTTGAAATCTTTTAAAACCTCTTTAGAGTAATTTGTAACATGTATTATGAGTATTGGGGCGGTACATCCAAATCTAACTTTTTAAACAAGTAATTTGTTGTTGGAATGTCATTTTTTTATTAATATACAGTACAGTATACAGTGGGGGAAATAAGTATTTGATCCCCTGCTGAATTTGTAAGTTTGCTCATTAGAAAGAAATGAAAACTCTCATTTTTATGGTAAGTTTCATTTTAATGGAGAGAGGCAGAATATCAACCAAAAATCCAGAAAAAAACATATTACATAAAAGTTAGAAATTGATTTGCATATCATTGAGATAAATATGTATTTGATCCTCTACAACACAGCCAGAATTCTGACTCCCACAGATTGGCTGTATGCCCATAACTTTTTGTCACATTAGAATATGTTGTGTAATTGTTTTTTTTTTTTTTTGCTTATTTTATCAATAAGTGGTTTCTAATAATTGGTTTATGTTCAATAAATATGGTAATGTTCAATAAATATATGTTAAAGCTTTGTGGTTTCTTGAAATTGGTTCTGGAAGTACTGCTTTCTTTGGGTCGTGAAGCTTAAGTTTCTGTAGCGCATGCAATATTCTCTATATTTTTAATATTTTTTGTATTTTTAGGGTCTCAACATACTTGTTCCTGTTTTGGATAGAGTACGTTATGTCCAGAGTCTAAAGGAGATAGTAATTGATGTCCCAGAGCAGTCTGCTGTCACGTTAGGTGAGTTGTACTACTCACTTCAATATTTTATGATGTCTGTTGTTTTATTTCTATCTTACTCATTCATGTTTTCATTACCTCTTATAGATAATGTCACACTACAGATAGATGGAGTTCTGTTTTTGCGCATATTGGATCCTTTTAAGGTAATAAAACAAAGCTGTGCCTGTTGTATATTATAAACTTTTCAATGCATAAAATCATTATTCTATATTCTTATCCAATTTTATGATCTTTAGATTTAACAGTGAAGCATTAGAGCCACTGAAACAACTTCCAGCATATGGTACATTGATGTGCTCCAGAATAATTTATGTCCCAGTATAAACAGCAGTGGTATTCTTTTGATTGTGAATTTTTTTTTCCTTTATTTTATTGCAATCCATACAAAGCAATCAAGTTTTTACAAAAAGAAAAATTGAGTTAAGAACAGATCGATCCCCACCCCTGAGAGAGAGAGAGAGAGAGCAAGCCAAAAGGCGTGAAATTTAAGGCTTGTAAACATACCTAAATTAATAAATTCTCCATGCTTTATGAGAGGAGACTGACATTAATGATTACTTTCTGCAGTTTCGCTTCAGTATTGTTTTATTGCATTTTGCATATCTTTGTTTAGTACTATCCAAAGTGCCTGGTTCTGTTTGGGTAGATGGTGATTCCAACAGAGATCACAACAAAGTTAAAAAGTGACAAAATAGTTTTGCAGTCTGCATCATTTCCTCCAACAAATAACTTTCTCATCCATCCACTTCATAACTCACTGACACAATTAAGGATATGTTCAGAGAAACATCATTTGGTCTAAATAAAGATATAATTGGGTGACATCTGTACACAAATGAAACTTAAAGTTATACTTTCTAATGATAGTTACACCCTCCACTTTCTGATAAAATTTTTGAAATGACATACAACCTATATTTATAGGTGGACTACTGACAACCTGCATGGAAAATTTAGTAAAAGCTGGTGTAGCCATCTATGTGTGATTGGTAAACAAACTGATGATGTGATTTGATGGTTGAAATGAGTGTGCAAAACTGATAAAAGGCCTCAAATGAATCCAAAAAATTCAAAAGACAGAGAAAAGGTGTTATTTTATTTAGATGATTTGTATGACATTCTGAAAATGACATTTTAGACTCGGTAATTAATTGTAACAACAGATTGTTTTCCTAAATTTGCTAATAATGACATGGTTGTCAGGTGTGATTTTTTTTTTTTTTTCCCCAAAAAATTTAATAGTATTTAATCATTTTTGTTATTTATTATAGTCTGCTAAGATACTAGTCTTCCCTTTAATTAACTGTAACAGAACTGATTAAACTCTTAAATGTTCAAATTTTATGGTTAATTTCTCAGAAAAAGTTCACCCAAGTATGATACTGATAAAAATCTGTAGCTGGGAAAGAGTAGTAAACATTTGTTCAGAAAGTACTTTGTATGAGCTTGGTTGTTTCTGATACTAGTCTTCTGTGGTGTTACTTTAATATTGGCTCTCTTTCCTAACATCACATTATGTAGCCTTTGAGCATCAATATATCTTTTTCAGTTTATCCAAGGTAAACTACAAGTAATGGAACATAGTACTTTTTACTGTGCATACACTATGTAAAGCAGTACATTTACAGTATATCTTGACAGTGAGTATGGATCAATACAATTACTAATGTTCATCTTAAGAGATGCAGTTCTTCAGTTGCAATGATTGCTTAATTAAAGTACTAGAGATAGATGTATCTACTACAAACCATGGCTTGCAGATATTTCAGACTGTACAATGGAAACCAAGAATCAAGGCTTTTGTTCATGTTGTTGTAATGGCTCTCAGTTCTGGGCATTCACTGCAAGTTTTTGTTGCAGGCAGTTTCACAATTAGTGATGAGTAAACCCTGCTAAATTCATTTTGCCTCAAGTTTGTTTTTGCAAACTTGGCAAAATGCATTTAGGTCAATGGGGGAACTGAAAACGTTTTGAGTGGATTATAAAGATGGAGTTGTCTTTTTAGTGTGCCTAAGGGTTAGGGAAGCATCTGGCAACTATGCTGAACCAATTATTGTAGCCAAAAATGTGACCTGAGCTGTGAGGCAGCCGTACAGACAACTGTGCCATCGTGCCTCCCTGAGATAAAATCGTACTCGGAGTCCACAATATTCTGTATCCTTTTCCTCTCTCTGTATCTCCCAAGCTCCTAAAACTACAACTAACACACACTTATAGCCTGTTAAGCAGGGGATCAGTATTGTATACAGGGGGCTGTCCCTGTTATACCTGATCTGTACTACATAGCAAAGAGTATCTATATATATATATAATTCACTAAGGCAAGACAACCATGAAAAGCACGCCGGAAGGGGCGTGGATTCACTAAGCCGCCGACAAGTGAGACACCTATGGCACACGAAGGAAGGAACCACGCCCACCAACTCCATTGGATACGGCGACAACTCGCAGGGCCACGCCCACCAAGTCGGACGCGAGGACACAGAAAAAGTGGCGTCATTTATATTCGTCTGTCGAGGAGGCCACATGCGGTGCAGGGCAGGTTAATGTCATGCACCTCCGAGCTACGTTGACTGTTCATAGAGGCGAGTTTCTCACGGAGGTGAATCGCCATATGCAGCAGGTGAGGGGTATCTCATGGGATCTTTAAAACAATCCTTTACAACTGAGGTTAAAACACAATGAAGTAAGCAGTCTTTAAAAACCGATTTTTCGGTTACAACGCATGACCGCTTGCACCATAGCAAACTGTTTTACACACTACATACAGATTCGCATCCGCGACAAACATGCGTCTTCTTAGATGCTCCTGCAGGAACACGGAAGATGTTTTCCTACCCACCAACACTCCTTTTTCACCGCCCGCGCCCCTCGCTCTCTAGGCATTCACACTGCCTGCCCATGTGCCCGGACGCAAAAACTCACCGACCACCCAGTTAGCCTCTTTCGTCTTTGCTAGGAGTCCACATGCACGTCTAAGCCACGTTGACTTTTCATTATTCTTTTTGGTTTCGACACCATGAAAAACCATGCGAAAGGAACAACGAAGCCCCGCCCAGAAATTCTACCCCTCCTCCCACGTGCTCAGGAACGCACATCAGACCACTGCCCGCCAAATCAAACAGCTCATCAAACACATACTCACATGCTTTGGTCTGTGCTCCGGTCCAAACTCAGCTGTGAGCCACGTTGACTATTCTTTTGCCCTCCATGGCTGCCGCTTCAAATGTATTTCATGGAAACAACAATTCTTTCAATGTTATGGAAATTCCTGCTTCAGGTAATTGTTTGTTTCTGTCAGTCGGGTTTTTTTTGAAGAAATGTCATTGATGAAACTGTTGCTCTCAAACTTCGTGACATGGCTCTTAGCTTTGTTTGCCAACATTGGGATAACTTCGGTGACGTGGTGTCCGTTGTTCTTAGTCACAGAGGCATTATTATACAGTCTGCTCAACAATACGCTGATTACATGAATACGTCCGGACTCTATGGTGCAGCGTGTCAAACGGTTTTTGAGGGTATCCCATGGGATCCTTAAAACAATCCTTTACAACTGAGGTTAAAACACAATGAAGTGAGCAGTCTTTAAAACTAAGTTTTCGGTTACGACGCTCCACCACGTGCTCCATGGCAAACTGTTTTACACGCTACATACAGCAATTCGCATCCGCGACAAACATGCGTCTTCTTAGATGCTCCTGCACTTTGTTCACACCCCTCGCTACTACCGTGGTCAGGTGTCTTGGTGGATTATATATAGAAAGGCAGCCGAAACCGCACAGAGCAATGAAAAGTCTACAGTTCCATCTTTTCATTCACTTTCTGTTGTATCCTCAAACCCTCCCTTTTAGACAACGGTGTCTTTCCAGAAGTGTTTAGCATTCAATAAATAATTATGCATGACATTGACCGTGTGTCTACCCGCGTGGGTAAGCCGTTGAGCCCCATTCGGGCTGCAAACCGTGGAATTCCCACTAAGTGCAACTCATACGCTCCCAGGGCCGATCCTGGCGACGGGCAAAACGCGTGCCCGCGCGGGCGCCAAACTCAAAGGCGGCGTTGAGGAGATGCAGCAGCCGGCGACGCTGCGACCGGCGGCTGTCCGCCTTTGAATTTTAAAGTCTGAGCGCCGCCGACGACTATAGCAGCGGCGGCGTTTGCAGTGAGCAAAGTTTGACAAAGTGGCGTGTATTGTAGTCGATGCGTTGATGCCTATTAGGGACTCCACATACATAGCGATTTGCTCGCTGAAGCGGGCAAAAGCCTTTGATGGTCGCCGCTCATCGCACGCTCTGTCTGAACGGTTCCATTGCTTACCATGTGTTTACGCACGCTCTCTAAATGTGTGTAGTCCCTTAGTCAACGTTCAACTTGCATGTTTCATAGTTGCGTCGCGGCGATAGATTTCATGTGAGGCGCTTACGTTCCTCAACGGGATTGCGAGTCAAGAGAAGCGGCAAAAGACAGCGGAGCTGCGCGATCTCTGAATTGACTGTCACTGTGTGCAGACCTGCCTGTCGCTAGAACGATTAAATAAACCGCTTTCTAATCTAGGCTGGTTTGATTTGAAATTAATCGTTTGAAATTAAATTTTATTTATACATCCCGACTCTAACCCTAACACCGTCATAATCCTGTTTGAAGTAGTACATGTAATAGCAATATCCGTCATATCATAATAGAAAATAGGTACGTAGGGCGGCGAAACCACATTCGCACAAAGGCGGCCGTCTACCCCGGATCGGTCCTGACGCTCCCACTGGTTGCGTCGCGACAAACGTGCGTCTTCTTAGATGCTCCTGCACTTTCTACGCACCCCCCTCCCACCTCGCTACTACCGTGGTCAGGTGTCTTGGTGGATTATATATAGAAAAGCGGCCAAAACCGCACAGAGCAATGAAAAGTCCACGTCAGTCACATGTGCATCTGGACTGTGTAAAGACGACGACACAAGTAACAAGTTGGAGGTGGGCACGTGACCGGGCAGTACATACTGAACGAGAAATTAGCAGACTAGCATGACGGACGGAGCTGAATGGACGTCCTTCTCTCCTCCGTTCCACTCTCCGTGCGTGAACCCCCATCCCTCCGCCTGGCAGCAGAAGGCGCGAGGACGATCCGCCGGTTTTCAGTCACGGACGATTGTGTGTTGGTTCGTTCCGTGCATTGTTACAATGTTGCTTTTCTTGCTGATTTATTACTTTACCGGTGTTTCAAATGTTAATTTTCTCCCTGTGCTTAAAATTCAATAAAAAACCGGCCTGATTATGCGGCGTATGGTACGCCGCGGGTTGGCTAGTAACAATTAATTCAGCAGTGAAGACAATTTACTACCAAATTTATACAGAACAGTGAAGTATTTTCATAACATTCTCACGGTCAAGTAATGTACTTCTAAAATGAAAATACTGTTTTTTTTTCCCTTCTTCTTCTTGCTGGAGTGTTGATCAGGTAGTGACATCTTGCATAAATTTATATGCTGAAATTTATTAGCATGTGTGAAGCAGATCGGACAGTGCTGTAAAAGTTCTATGCGTGTACAACACAGATTGGGTATTGACATCCCCATCCAAAATTAGTTGCTGTAGCTCTGAGATATCAAGTGGTCTCACATAGCATCATAGGGAACTGGGGAAGAAAAAGAGTTCGCACAAGCTGGCTGCACTGGAAATTTTCACCAACTAACATTATACACAGTCGGTGAATCATTTTATCTCTGATGAATCTCCTAGTTTAATTAGCTTGTGTGAGACAGTTTTCAAAACAGTTTATTTTTGTATAGCGCTCATCACTGAGTGTAGGTGCAGTGTGTTTAGACTAAGTCTCAAATTTTTTACAAATTGCTAAATACGTAAACAGTTCACATAAAGACAGACATTTCTTAAAGCACAAAGAATACAAATTAGAAACTGATTAACTTAAATGGAAACCAGCTATATCTGCTGGTCCCTGGAAAAGAAAACCTCTTGGGGAAGTCCATGGTTAATTGTAACCATGGGAAATGACTGGCTGTTGCTTGATTAGGATCACTGTTGAGTCCTGCCTCTGCTTGCTGAATTTGGTGTGCTAGACCACAAATATTGTGCAAGACATCTGGAATGAAGGTGCAGCAATTTGAGCCTATTACTGCACAAGTGTCTTCTGGGAATCTTGAAGCAAGTCCATTGCCATATATTTTCAATGAGTGGTGGTCCCTACAGTCAACAGTTCAGCAGATGATTCTTCCAAAGCAGAGGCAGTGGAATTAGCAAAATTTTAAAGGTGTTGCCTACTTTTGTGAATTCCAACCCAAGAGTTATGCCCACAGGCTGGCTGTCTGTTTTCTTCTATAATAGGATGGCAACTGATTGTGAGAGTTGCATGTAAAATTAATACAATAGAAGAAAATATGCAACATCCTTTGTACAATCTTTAATAGGCATTCTGTTCACCCTCCCAGGCTTAGGTTTAGTTTGTTTCAGGTTGAACATGACATAAATACATATGGACTATACAAATATGCTGTTTAGGTGTTTGTGATGCTCAGGTAGATGGATATTATCATTAGCTATGTGCCCTTGCTATGAGATCAAGTCTTTAAGCGTGCTGTGCTTTGTGATGTCATTGTGGGCCATTGCTAGTAACGGTGCCTCCGCAAAGATTTTAAAGATGTGGAACATCTGGAAAGTGGCCATCATACAGGAACAAGATGACAGTGATCTGAGGAAATTTTGCTTTTGGCATTTTACATCAGTATGAGTAGTCGGCGATTGTTTGGAAAGGTCCACTCCAATGAGAGGTGAGAACAGATTTCTGTTGATGCACCTTTTTGTGGATAAAATCTCTAGACAAAGGAATGATATGCTCTGGGAGTGGTCTTTAACTTGTAAGTGGAAAGAGCTCAGAAGTCTAGTTAAAGCAATGCAACAGAAATTCATTCCTTCAGTTAGTGACTGCAAATCCATCTGTTTGCTATATTGGCCTGTGCATAACAATCTCATGAGGTGATTACACAGTCTTCAGGGCAGGTGTTGTTCTGATTGACATGAAAGGGAAAAGGCAAATTGAATCTTATTTTAGTGTAGTTTTTTTTATCTTATTTTTGCCAGATCGTTTTTCAAGGTAGCATTAGTTAATCCTATGAGACATGCACATTGTGAATGACAAAATATGGAATTACTTCCTTAAGTAAACATTTGTTCATAGTTTCTGCTTTGGTTGTCCAGTAGTAGAAAAGCCTCTACCCATTTACTGAATATGTTTACATCACTAGAACATATTAATACTGCAAAGGTAACTGAAAAAAATCTATGTGTATATATACAAAAGTTCCCAATGGCTTGGAAAAGGCTATGATAGGCTAATGTGGTATTTTTTAAACATTAAAGAACTATGCACTTGCAAATACAGTATTTCACAAAACTGAGTACACCCCTCACATTTTTGTAAATATTTTATTACAGTGGTATCTGGGTATACGTCCAACTTGGTATACGTTCTGTTTGGACGCAAAACATTTTGCTTGGTATACAACCTTTGTTTGAATACGACTCACATGCTACCCTTGTTTACCTCTCTTGAGACAAAGCCACGACTGCCCATGAGTGTCAGTGCGCCAGTTGCTAGCATTCAGTGAACAACCGGTGCTATAACTCTCTGTGAATTTTCACGTGTATGGTATAGCGGGTCCACAGCTCCTGTCAAAGGCCAGTTTTAAAATAAATAATCGCCGTACTCCCGGCTTGGTGAGGGGGCGTGGTGGTTGTGTGGCTGAAGCGGTTCTCAAGGCGATTCGCGATGTGGACATTTCTCGCCTAAGTGCACAGGTGAGAGACCATCCGCATTCGTGATTGTTCCTGGGGCTGCTTATCTTGATAAACAGAAGCGTGAGTCGACAAGAAGGGGGAGGAAAAAGAGAGAACGGATGGGAGGTTGAGAGAGAGAGAGAGAGAGAGAGACGGTACAGGAGAGCATTATAGCTGAACAGGGAGCCTGGGTATTGGGCCGCCAGGTAAAAAGGCACTGGGCTTCTTGTTGTGGGTTTTTTTTAAAAGAATGCGTCCTGCTGTATCTTAACCTTGTTGTTTTTAAGAAGACTTTTTTCTATGGTTTTTAACCTCCATGTTTCACTTCTGATTTTATGGATTATTTATTGGAACTTTGGTCACTGCACTAATTTGAACACCTTGTTTTGTTGATTGTTTTAATAAAAGCACTTTGCACTTTTTCACCATCCCCATGCTTTGTTGTGCCTCACTGCTAAGCTCATCGGTAACATTGCCGACGGTGGAGGGTTCAAAGGCTCCCCGACAGCAGATGGGAGCATACAGCAAACCTGCATCGTCGCAATGTGATTTTGTGTTTTTTCACGTAAATTTGAATTGATTGTTGAAAAGTATGAAGGTGGCATGCATATCCGGGACATGGCTGTTGCATACCGTTTGCGGAGAACGACAGTATCTACGATTGTGAAAAACAAAGATGTTATAAAAAGTAAAGTGAGGTTAAATTTTCATTTATTTCATCTAATTGCTTTTGTATTTATGTATTTTAATATTAATCAGTGTTTAAATTATTTTATACAACCCCATCAATGTATAATATGCCAATAACAATAGGATTTTTTTTTTTCATGGGAACGGATTAATAATTTTACCATTATTTCTTATGGGAATAATTAGTTTGGTATATGTCCTGTTTGGTATAAGTCCAAGGATCTGGAACGGATTAAGGACATATACCGAGGTACCACTGTATATCTTTTCATGGGACAACACTGAAAATGTGACACTTTGATACAATGTAAAGTAGTCAGTGTACAGCTTGTATAACAGTGTAAATTTGCTGTCCCCGCAAAATAATTCAACACCCAGCCATTAATGTCTAAACTGCTGGCAACAAAAGTGAATACACCCCTAAGTGAACAATGTCCAAATTGTGTCCAAAGAGTCAATATTTTGTTTGGTCACCATTATTTTCCAGCACTGCCTTAACTCTCTTGGGCATGGAGTTCACTAGAGCTTCACAAGTTGCCACTGGAATCCACTTCCATTCCTCCATGACAACATCATGGAGCTGGTGGATGTTAGAGACCCTGTGCTCCTCCACCTTCCATTTTAAGATGCCCCAGAAATGCTCAATAGGGTTTAGGTCTGGAGACATGCTTGGCCAGTCCAGCACCTTTACCCTCAGTTTCTTTAGCAAGGCAGTGGTCATCTTGGAGGTGTGTTTTGGGGTTGTTATAATGTTGGAATACTGCCCTGCGGCCCAGTTTCCGAAGGGAGGGGGATCATGCTCTGTTTCAGTATGTCAAAGTACATGTTGGCATTCATGGTTCCCTCAATGAACTGTAGCTCCCCAGTGCCGGCAGCACTCATGCAGCCTCAAACCATGACACTCCCACCACCATGCTTGACTGTAGGCAAGACCCACTTGTCTTTGTACTCCTCACCTGGTTGCTGCCACACACGCTTGACACCATCTGAACCAAATAAGTTTATCTTGGTCTCATCAGACCACAGGACATGGTTCCAGTAATCCATGTCCTTAGTCTGCTTGTCTTAAGCAAACTGTTTGCGGGCTTTCTTGTGCATCATCATTAGAAGTGGCTTCCTTCTGGGACGACAGCCTTGCAGACCAATTTGATGCAGTGTGCGGTGTATGGTCTGAGCACTGACAGGCTGACCCCCCCACCCCTTCAACCGCTGCAGCACTGCTAGCAGCGCTCATACATCTATTTTCAAAAGACAACCTCTGGATATGACCCTGAGCACGTGCACTTCTTTGGTCGACCATGGCGAGGCCTGTTCTGAGTGGAACCTGCCCTATTAAACCAGTGTTTGGTCTTGGCCACCGTGCTGCAGCTCAATTCCAGGGTGTTGGCAATCTTCTTGTAGCCTAGGCCATCCTTATGTAGAGCAACAATTCTTTTTTTCAGATCGTCAGAGAGTTCTTTGCCATGAGGTGCCATGTTGAATTTCCAGTGACTAGTATGAGAGAGTGTGAGAGTGATAATACCAAATTTAACACATCTGCTCCCCATTCATGCCTGAGACCTTGTAACACTAATGAGTCATATGACACCGGGGAGGGAAAATGGCTAATTGGGCACAATTTGGACATTTTTTCACTTAGGGGTGTAATCACTTTTGTTGCCAGTGGCTTAGACATTAATGGCTGTGTGTTGTTATTTTGAGGGGACAGCAAATTTACACTGTTATACAAGCTGTACACTGACTACATTGTATCAAAGTGTCATATCTTCAGTGTTGTCCCATGAAAAGATATAATAAAATATTTACAAAAATGTGAGGGGTGTACTCACTTTTGTGAGATACTGTAACTTTGCATGTTGCATATCTTTGACAATCTTGTTAGGATAGGATGAAAGTATAAAAGGAAGGAAGAGAAAGGAATTGAATAGCAGAGCCTTAATAATGTGCAAAGGCCTGTGTCATCAAAAATATCTCCAAGGATAGAAATGTCTTGATCTGACTATGCTGGAAAAGCTATAGGCTTGACTTCAATAGAGCTGGGTTTTGGGAAATCCCAATGCCAGTTGCTTCTTCACTTAGTGCTGAATATAAGTGTACAAGTTATCCCGAGCCAAGATATAGTACCTGAGATTTTACATATACAATTACTTATTTGGCTGACGCCTTGATCCAAGGCGATTTTATAATATTTATGTTACAGTTGGTTATATTTTGCTTTTCCATTTGGAGCACAGTCGGGTCAAGTGACTTGCTTACGGCCACACAACGTCCGTAGCAGGATTTGTACCCACAACCTCGGGTTTAAAGTCTAAAGCTTTAACCACTACACCACACTGCCTTTTTAATTTTATCGAAGTGAATAGGAGGGCTGATAGGGATCTGGAGCCAGCCATTTTAGTCTCTATCGACAGCGATGAAGCACAGTTGTCAGAGTTGTAGAACCAGGTTGAAATATGCTGTAGCACATTTGTGTTGCATGTGTTAACACTAGAATCCCTGAAGCCTACAAAAAAACTGTTAATCCCGGGCCACCTTAAATTTCTTTGCACTTCTACTCATCAGCGTTTTTTGTTTTGCAAATGTATCAATCAGCACAAGCAGCCTGCTATCCCCCTGACGAAGTTCTCCCAGCTAAAGTCTCTTTATTGTGGTGTAAAGTGCCTGGAGTTGTATTGGGTAAATAATATATTGTTTTTTGAATTACATACATTTCATGTGTGTTCTGCATCTATAAAAAAAGTCTTAAGTATAGGATGACATGCTGAGCACATACAATACAATACAGTTTATTTTTGTATAGCCCAAAATCAAACAGGAAGTGCAGCAATGGGCTTTAACAGGCCCTGCCTCTTGACAGCCCCCAAGCCTTGACTCTCTAAAAAGACAAGGAAAAACTCCCAAAAAACCTTGTAGGGAAAAATGGAAGAAACCTTGGGAAAGGCAGTTCAAAGAGAGACCCCTTTCCAGGTAGGTTGGGCGTGCAGTGGGTGTCAATACAATATACAGAACAGAACAAATCCTTAATACAGCATAATACAAATTTTAGAAGCATAGAGCATAATTTAACAGTAGATGATATCACATAATAAGATTTGTATATTTTTAAAGTCGTGGAGACCTCATCCATCAAGCTTCCTCCCTATTTGGCCATTCCACGGCTGAAACATTGGCCAGCCAATCCGATGAAAGGACCCCTTTTTCCCATGATTCCTGTGATCCTCCATCAGGGATGACTTTACCATAGGCAGGCAAACAACTTGGCAGGTGGGCTGTGGCACCAATTGCCACATTTGAGTACTGAGAACAGAAACAGAATAGGTGAGGGTTAGTAACAAATTATAACAATCATGTTACTTATGTTTTAGTGCTAATGACTAACAACAGAGATGCAGTCTGTACAGTTAATCAGCAGCTCTAGTCAGAATATGCTAAACTGAAGTAGTGAGTCTTCAGCCGAGATTTAAAGGCTGAGACCGAGGGGGCATCTCTTATAGAAGCAGGAAGACCATTTCACAATTTAGGGGCCCTGTAACTAAAAGCTTGAACTCCCACTGTTGTTTTATTAATCCTTGGAATCATAAGCAGACCGGCATCTTGAGATCAGGTTTGTAAGTCATGATAAGTTCAGACAAGTAAGCCGGACCTTGGCCATTTAATGCTTTATATGTTAAAAGGAGGATTTTGAAATCTGCCCTAAACTTAACCGGGAGCCAGTTTAAGGATTTAAGAACTGGAGTTATGTGTTCATATTTTCTTGTTCTTGTAATTAAGTTTGAACAGCCAGTGAACACCGCATTGCAGTAGTCAATCCTACTAGAGATAAATGCATGAATTAATTTCTCAGAATCCTGTTTATTTAGAAAGCGCCTTAATTTCCTAACATTTTTAAGATGGAAGAAACATGTTTTGGACAACTTTGTAATATGTGCTTTAAATGACATGCTAGAATCAAAGATAACTCCTAGATTGCGGGCTGATTCAGTAAAATTAATTGGGATTCCAACTGAGTTAAATGATGACAAAATATTGCTGTGATCAGCGTCATTCCCTCCAACAATTAACATCTCTGTTTTATCTGTATTTAAAGACAAGTAGTTCTCATTCATCCACTCCTTTAATTCACTAACACAACTAATTAAAGACAACATCGGAGAAACTTCATTTGATTGAAATAAAAGGTATAACTGGGTGTCATCTGCATATGAGTGAAAATTAACATTATGTTTCCTAATGAGAGATCCCAGTGGAAGCATGTAAAGTGAAAACAGTAAAGGTCCCAGTACTGAGCCCTGAGGGACACCATATTGAACTTCTGTGTATAATGATGGAGTACTGTCAGCACATTTCTGTACATATTGGAATCGATTTGATAAATAAGAACTGAACCAAGCGAGCACGGGCCTGTAAACCCAACATCGTTTTCTAGCCTGTGCAGTAAAATAGAATAGTTAATGGTGTCAAATGCTGCACTTAAGTCTAACAACATAATTACAGTGGAGTTTCCTTCATCAGAGGATATCAGAATGTCATTTACAACCCGTGTTAGTGCGTTTCTGTACTATGACCAGTCGAAAGCCAGACTGGAATTTCTCAAATAAATTGTAATGCTAAGGTGTGACTGAAGCTGACTGGCGACTACTTTTCTAGTATTTTAGAGAGAAATGGTAAATTTGAAATAGGCCTATAGTTATTTAGTATGTGTGGGTCTAGGTCTGACTTTTTAAGTAAAGGTTTAATGACTGACACTTTTAGTGCATCAGGTACGTGCCATGCAGTAATGAACTATTGATAATGGTTAGAATAGGCTGCAAGAACATCCATTGCACTTTTACTAGTTTTGTTGGCACTGGATCTAGGGAACAAGTAGTGGGCTTCATTTTAGTAATTAAAGTTAAGACTTCCTGCTCAGTTACAGGATTAAAATTATTAAAGTGCTGAATGCAATGTGAGCAGGGTCTGCTAAGCTAGTATTTGGTTTGTACTGTGATGCTTTTAATTTTCTCATTGAAGAAGTTCATAAAGTCTGTACTGCTAATATCTGTTGGTATTTTGCACTATTGATCTGAATTCCCATTTGTTAATTTAGCCACTGCTCTAAAAGTACCCTAGGATTTTTATTATTGCTATCTATTAATGTAGAATAGTATTCTGAGCGAGCTTTAAAGAGGGCTTTTTATATTTATTAACACTCTCTGTCCATGCAATTTGAAAGACATGTAGCTTTGTTGTTCTCCATCTGCTCCAGTTTTCGACACTCTAATTTAAGAGCTCGAGTATTTTCATTAAACCAGGGAGAGTTTCTATGTGCTTTGATCACTTTTGTTTTAGGGGAGCCACTGTGTCCAGAGCATCTCTCAAGGTCACATTATAATGTATATATCTAAATTGTTTTCCACTTTACATTTGATGTTAACTGATCTAAATGGTTTTCCACAATTACACTCGACTTACTCAAGGTATCTATAAATTTTGAAGCAGAATTACAATCTAGATGTCGCACTGTCTTTGTTTTAATCTGTGAGTGCTTGGCATGGGCAGAACTAAATCAAATGTAATTAAGAAGTGATCGGAAATAACTACATTTAATGGAGTAATATTTAAATTTTGAATTTCAACTTTGTAAGTTATAATTAAATCTAATGTGTGGTTATGATTATGAGTTGGACCTTTGACAATCTGACAAAATCCTACTGAATTTAACAAATAAGTAAAACATTTGCTAAAAGTGTCAGTTTCCACATCAATGTGTACATTAAAATTCCCCATCAGAACTACGTGATCATAATTTATAGCCAAATCAGACAGAAGGTTGCTAAATTCAGTCATGAACAATGAATATGACCCTGGTGGTCTGTAGACTAGCACTATAATTGTGTTGGAATCTGTTTTAATATTTAAAATGAATGCCTCAAAGGATGTAAAGTTGCCTAAATGTTTAGGAGTGATTTGCATTTTGTTACAATGAATTATTCCAAGGCCTCCTCCTCGACCAGAATCTCTAGACTTATGAAGGAACGAGTATCCATCTGGTGACGCCTCAGCTAGGGGAACAGTGTCACATTTACTAAGCCAGGTTTCAGTAAGAAGACACAGATCAGATTTTGTACTTAATATCATTTACCAAAACAGCTTTAGTGCCAAGAGAGCGAATGTTCAATAAACAGCATTTAAAACTGCATGGTTCTTTCTGAACTGCTGATATATTTTTGTTTTAATTTGAATTAAATTTCTATTACAGATGCCCCTGGTGGAGTGTCTGGTTTTATCCCTTGGTCTAATTATACACCTTATTTTTGGTTATCAATTAATTTATGGTTTGTATCAAGACTAAATTTACTGGATGCCCCACAACAGGGATTATGGGTAACAGCTTCAGGAAAATAACAGGTGGGATAAACAACAGCCTGTGATTTAAGATCACATGACTGCGGCCTGGATGGTGCTCTAATCGGTCAACCAGGCAGTTTTGCTTCCATATTTTGGGATAATACATAAGATCCCTCCAGTTAGGATGAAGACCATCTCTTCTGAAAAATCCAGGCCTTTCCCAAAAATCATCCCAATTGTTCACAAATGCTATGCTTTTATTTGCACACCAGGTTTCTAGCCAGCAGTGAAAGGAATGCAATCTGCTATAAATCACATCCCTCTATATAATCTTGGTAAGGGACCAGATACAATTAAATTCCGACATTTTGTTTTAGCTTTGGTGCATAGAGATGAAGTTCGCTTTAATACCTCAGATTGCTGTAAATAAATATCATTAGTGCCGACATGCAGCAATAAGGTAGATACTTCATCGTCGGCAACACGGTCCAATGCGCCTTTATGCCAGAAATCTTGGCCCCTGCAAGGCACTTAACATTAACTGCTGGTTTAACATAGTTTGGAATTCTAACATTCCGCACTATGGAATCGCCAATTATGAGCACTTTATTATTCTCAGTTTCCACAGGCGCGCTGCGAGAGCTGAGAACCTGTTCTGGGTCCGAATTGGTGACCTGGGTGCTGGGGGACTAAATTTTGGATTCTTAGACCCCGTCTTACTGTTACCCACTCGCCCTGTGGCTGAATTGGTGCTGCTAATTTCGGCCGGCACTGACTACAGTGGGACCTGGAGAGACTGAAGCTGAATCAGAAGTAGCCGAATTGTCTAAACAAACCGAGTCGATCCAATTTTCGATTTGCCTAATCGCTATCAGATTCCTAACGTGGTCCTCCAATTCGCGTATTTTCCCAACCAACTCTAAATTAACTAAACATTTTGGCAGGTGAAGCTATCTGCAGTGTCGACCGGAAAACCTGAGCTGTACATACTGCAGGACACACAACATATAAACGAGCCCTCGACGGGCAGAGAGCAGATAGAACTTACGTTAAGTGTTGAAGTCACCTTTGCCGTTTTATAGGTGCTTCGCGCTTTCCGTGTTCAGCTGAATCACCACCGTCGCTTTTAGTTTCCACCACCCACTGAGCGATCGACTTTAATTTCTCACTGCCGGTTATTTCTACTGGTCAGCTGCCGGCTTTACCTCAGGTGAACTTGCTCGGGTGCTTGCAAAGGGCTATGTGCCTGTGGGAGACGCTGCTCTCTGCTTCTGCTCTCTGCTTCCGCTCGCTCATCCGCTCTCTGCTTCCGCTCATGAGATGGACAGGAAAACTATACGTAAAACCATATGTAAAATAGAAACTTTTTCCATGTTATACTAATAATGAAGTGAAGTATATAATGTTTGAAGACTTTAGTCCAAATATCAAATAAATACGTGCGTCTTTATTGAAGCCTGGAAGTGAGAGGTGGAGTTGGGATTAAGGACTTCACCTCCGAGGATACACAAGTAAGGCCAGCACTTCTGCAAAACAAAACCTCCGAAGAAAGAATCACTCACTAAGCCACTAAAACAGAAGGAAGATGCGCATATCGGCAAAACGAAACTTCCTATGAGAGAGATGCCCAGAGTAGTTCCTTTCAATTACCTGACATATCTACATTTCAATTTTTTCTGCTGATTTCAATAGTTTCTAGGACCCTGTGCTTCTTACAGCATGGGCTTACACAGCTAATATTTTATATTCCAGTAACCTCTTGAATGAGATAAAATCTGTCTGTGCCTCTCTTGTGCATGATCACACACATTCATACATGAAAATGTCACTATTTGAAAATGCATGAGTTGTCAATTGAACTTTTTTTTTTTTTGATCTTGCCTGTACTCTGCGTTATGGTGCATGGTACTGAAAATGCAGACGGATTCCTTTTTGGACACATATACCATCAGTGTAGAACTTCCAGATCTAAACATTAGCCTGGCAAATTGACAGTGACTTTAGCTGCAGGTGGAGGTCCCATTTTACTTATGGTGCCAAGCAGAGTTTTACTGCGGTGCAGCAGTCTATTAGCCAACTAAAGCGCTATGAAGAAGCTGTCTGTTGGTACAGTGGTTATCGCTGCTCTTGTGAAAAGAATAGAGATAAATGACATCAACTAAGAGAGGGAGAGTCAAGATTGTTATACCACGTGAATGTCACTGACAGAATAAAACTAAATAATAAGAAAAAAAGCTCTAACTTTTATAAGCAGCCAAAATTTAAACTGGGTGTTACAGACTCAAATCAAATGTATGCTTTTATTATACATTTTATTAATGTATTACTTTTATTATTATTATAGTAATAATAATAGCAGTTCACTACTCCCCAAACGCGGTGTGCTCCGACTCAAACCTGGAACCTTTTGGTTATAAGGCAGCAGTTCTTACCTGTGCTTCATGCAAGAATACGTATCAACTTTCTGTTGTTTGACATTTAAGCTTGGGTTTTTAACTCGTCAACAGCAACAAGTAAATTGATTTATTTTCTTTGGCTATATTCTTGAATAAAAGCGGATATATTTATTTGAAATTTGGACTAAAGTCTTCACACATTATACACTATGTGTTCAGCATTTTTTACCATGCATTTCATCCTACACTTGCACAGATCTTTGTAGACAGGGAACATACATAAAATATATGTATTCCAAATAACAATATACAGGTAAAATTCTGTTACAACGAAGGGACCTAAAAAATATTTTGTTATAATGAAAATTCCATAGTAATGAGATTCTGTATTTTATCACTATAGTGATTTCTTTAGCTTGTGTCCAGGCGTTTGCAATAATTTCAATGGCTTCTTTCGGGTTATTTTAATCTCCTCCTATCTACAAGTTATGCTAACAAGAATTTTTCTCAGCATTTCCTTGCGATGATGCACTGTCTGGGTGGGAATGATGCCCAAATCCAGTGGCTGAAGCACTGCTGTGCAATTGAGTGGGAGGAATTCAACACAAACTTTATCTAAATGTGGAAACATGTTGTGGGCAGCACAGTTATCAATCAGATGCCCAATCATCCTTTTCTTCTTCTTCATATTGTGAGGTGTCTGAACTCTTTTGAGAACCACCCCCCACCCCTCCAAATGGATGACACACCAAAGTGCGTCCCGAAGCACAATTGCCGTGTCTATGGAAGATTGTTTGTCCGTTGCTGGGGCAGGGCAACATCAGGCTCACAGCGCTGCAGCAAAACGCCCCAGAAGCAATTTGTAAAAGATTGTGGTGGCGCTATAAGTCCCTGTCTTGCACCACAAAACATGAGGCTGAGTCTCAGCACTTTAGCAAAACCAGCTTTATTCAGCTTGAAACAGGAACAACAGGGTCATTTATTGTAGCGTGATTTGCCACTCTCCTATACAGAGACACAGCAGTCAGGCAGGACTGTGACTAGTTTATTGGCCAAGTAATACTGTTCCCTGCATTTACAATATTCCTTGCATCACCCATCGAGATCTTTTCTGCTTGCTTTGGCGGAGAGACGCAGCACAGCTGTGAGCCTGCTTTTGCCCCGGCAACAGAAAAAGTCTTCTACAGACGCAGTGATTGCACTTCGGGACAATCTTTGGCGTGTTGTCGAGTTTAGAAACCTCACATTTTCTTGAATGAGTGGATCATTAATAGGGATGTCTCATGAGTGAGAATCACTGAACCACATAAAAACACCTTTTATCATGGAGCTAAAATCATTATGCCCCACACACTCGTCTCACAGCTGGCATCTTAACCCACTGTTATTAGCAGACAAAAACCGTACAGAATTTATATCCAATCAAATTGATTTTCATTTTTAAAGACAAATACATCCTCAGAGGTTTCTGCAGGGATACTCTGGGAAACTTTGAAGGCTTTAAGAGGCCAGTAAATTGAAAACCAAGAAGGTACCAGAGCTAATCAGTGAAATTACCAGAATAGATCAAGAACATGCCAGGTGTCCAAATGAGGCATGTCATAGGAAAAGACAGGCTCTGCATTCAGAACTCAACTTCTTAACATCTAAAGAAACAGAACAATTCATTTTTAAATCAAGACATCATTATAATGAATATAGAGAGAAAGCTAATAAGATCTTAGCTCAACAAATCCATAAGCAAGAAGTTTGCAGTTCAATCCCAGCAATCACCAACACAAATGGAGACAAAATAATTGACCATAAAAATATAATGCACACATTTAGAATACTATAAATCCTTATATTCTACAGAGTTTAAAGAAGACAAGACACAATCTAATGCATTTCTGGAGACATTACAGATACCACAAATAGATACTCTCAGTGCAGAGGAATTGGATAAACCTCTGGAGCTGTCAGAATTACTAGATGCTATAAAGTCACTTCAGAATGGGAAAGCAGTAGGCCCCGATAGCTACCCTGCTGAATTTTATAAGAAATTTTCCACTCGGCTAGCTCCCCTCTTATTAGCAACATTTACAGAAACTAGAGACTATAAAATTTTTCGCCAAGCATTAATCACCATCTTTCCTAAACAAAATAATGACTTATTACAATGTGCATCATACAGACCAATTTCACTTCTGAATAATGATGTTAAGATACTCTCCAAAGTCCAAGCTAGAATGATGTAGAAAGTACTGCCTTCGATAATATTGCAAGATCAAACAGGATTTATTAAAGGCCGACACTTGGCTTCCAATCTTCGATGCCTCTTTGACTTTGTGGGTGAATATATTATATTAAACACCCCAGAGATGATGATATCGTTGAATACAGAAAACACATTTGATATGATTGAATGGAACTACCTTTTCACTACATTGGAGAAATTTGGGTTTGGCCCGAACATTTATGTGTGGATCAAACTATTGTACTGTAGACCAATCCAGAACCTTCTGTTTGCATTAACATTAATTCAGGCTTCTTTAAACTAAAACGTGGTACCAGACAAGGATGGCCCTTGTCACCACTGCTTTTTGTAATCACCATTGAGCCACTGGCAGTTAACTGTAGAAAATGCTTATCTGATAAAGGGGATACTGTGCCTGCAGCCTTAGCAGCACTTACAGAATTTCAAAAGATCTTTGGTCTCAGAATTAATTTGAATAAAAGTGTGCTCTTTCCAGTAAATTCTCAAGCACACTATATTAGATTGGACACCTTCCATTTTATCATTGTAGATCAGTTTAAATACCTAGAGGTAAACATTACAAGTAGACATAAAGCTCTCTATCAACACAATTTCTTGTCTGTATGGAAACAATTAAGTAAGACTTGCATAGATGGTCAACCCTTTATCTCACTTTAGCTGGAAGAATTAGCATTGTTAAGATGAATATCCTTCCTAAGCTTCTCTTTCTATTTCAAAACATTCCAGTATACATCAATAAATCATTTTTTAAGAAATTAGATTCAACCATAACTTAATTTATTTGGAATTCAAAACAATCACATATCCAAAGAGCGACCCTGCAAAGACCTAAAGGGGAAGGAGGCATGGCTCTACCTAACTTTTCAATTTTATTACTGGGCAGCGAATATACAAGCTATTAAAACCTGGACATGGACACAAATAGATGAACATACACAAGCTTGGTCCGCAATAGAAATAACATCCTGTAATACTACTTTATATTCTTTGCTTTGTACCCCAATAAATGCAAGTTATCGCCAATATACTAACAACCGAATTGTGCTTCACTCACTCAAAATATAGATCCAATGTAGGAAGCATTTTAAGATAAAGACGTTTTTAACTGTCGCACCTCTGCACAAGAACCACCTTTATCCACCCTTGCAAACGTATGTAGTTTTTTAATGTCTGGAAAACATTTGGGATTAAATCACTTATAGATCTGTACATAGACAACATCTTTGCCTTCTACGAACAATTACATTTCCAATTTAACTTTCCAGCAACACATTTCTTTCAGTACCTTCAAATCAGAAACTTTGTTAAACAGAAGCTGCCCAATTTTCCTTACCTCCCACCTACCTCTATGCCGGAAAAATATTGATTAGTCTTGAGGACTTAGACAGCATTTCTGTAATATATAAAACAATTTTATAGTCCCACCCCCCCACTCCCCCCCTTTCAAAGATCTAAGAGAACAGTGGGAAAAGGATATCTCACTCAATATCTCAGAAAAGGAGTGGAAAGTAGCAATGCAGAGAATCCACTCAAGCTCCCTCAAGTATACAATTTTTCAACTCAAAATTATGTATCGAGCACTGTGTCTGTGTTGCTTAAAATTGTCCAAAATGTTTCCAGGGCAAGACCCAACCTGCGACCGTTGCAATCAAGTTCCAGCCTCACTAGGCCACATGTTCTGGACCTGCTCCGAATTAACATCATTCTGCCCCAAAATCATTAAATGCCGATCAGACAGCCTTGGTGTCACAATCCCTCCTAACCCATTAACTGTGTTTGGTGTACACCCAGATGGGCTAAAATGAAGGACAAACAAACTGCAATTGCCTTTACTACACTCTGCTGGCTTAGCTATCTTTTTCAGGGATGGGAGTTAATTTGTTTTTGATCTTATGTTTGTAAAATTGATTTATTTGTATAGAATGTTTTAATAAAATAAAAAAATATAAACTGCTTTTTCAACGTCTTCAAATGCAGCAGTCCGCATACATTTTCAACCCAAGATTTTTCTTTCTTTTTTTTTTCCAGCCTTTCAAGAAAGTTGACAGTGTCAATGGCGAAATTCCGAATTCACTGGCAACGTCTTTTTTCTTTTTACCGAAATTGAGAGCCGCAAAAATGTAGTTTTTTTTTTTTTCTTTCCCTAATATGAACTGTTGTCGTTTTTTCAAGTCTGCCATTTCTATAGGAGGGTGACATTGAGTCATATTCCAATGGATGTTTTTGATATGTTGACATGCAATAAGCAAAAGGTATCACTTAAAACCTCCGAAAACAAAAACGACAAAAAAAAAGTAGTATGAGCAAAGTTAGAAGGGCACTTTGTTGTAATGAAATTATTTGCTGAATGTATTTCGTAGTAACGAAAGTACATACAACTCCATCTCACTTACCTTATTTTTGATACTTCTAGCATTAAGGCAAGCTATTTTTAATGTGTTACTCCTTCTATATTTAAATTTTGGGTTAGAATTTACATTACTACGCACTTTTATTTCTACACCATTGTTTATTCCTCCATGTGTAGAGGTAAACCTGGCCTGTCCAAAGCTCACTAACCCCCATTAAATAGTTTAAGCAATCCTCGACTAACTTACTCACACGCCTCCCCCAATACATTGTTGCCCCTCCGGTTCAGATGCAACTTGTCATGGCGGAACAGGCACCATCTGTTCCAAAAGGAGTCCCAATGCCCCATAAACCTATACCCTTCTACTCTGCAGAGCCACACCTTCTATTCTTCTCAATCTTACCTTGACTGGCACATGGCACAGGCAGAACTTAGAGAAGATTACCTTGTCAGTTCTGCTGTTCAGCCTGGCACCTAATTCTTTGAATTTGGATCATAGAACTGACAGACAACCCTTATGTATGTCATTTGTTCCAACATGGACATTGACAACTGCATCCACCTCTGCCTGGGCCAAGAGCCTATCCACCCTTCCATGGTGGTCCTGCAGTTCTGCACTTGGAAGACAACAAACTGTGCAAGACTCTCAATCTCTGGAGGACACCTGAGCCTCAATCTCCCTAATGATTGAGCCCCCAACTATCACTACCGCTCTCTTTCTGGGAACTGGTTTTCAGTTGGCCTGTTGGGACACCCTTTATCCCTGACTACCACCTCAGAATCGCCTGAGACGCCGTCCACCTCTGCAAGGACCTTATAACGGTTTGACACTTCTAATTTTGGGCTTATGTCCCCGGGCAGTGTGCACCCTTTATGTCGTTCTTATTCTAACATGGAAAGTTTCTATTTTATGTATGTGTTCAGCATTTCTTCTTGCCTTGCATTTCATGTCATCCTACACTTACACTATTTTGTAGATGCAGAACACACATGAAATGTATGTATTCAAAATAACGGTATGTTATTTACCCTATTTAACTCCAGGCACCTCACACATTGATAAAAAGACTTGAGCTAGAATAACTTCAGCTCCGTCAGGGGTTAGAGGGGTGGGATGAGATAGCAGGCTGCCTGCAGCTTCTGCTGATCAACACATTTGTAAAACAGAAGACACTGATGAGAGGTGCAAAGGAATTTAAGGTGGGCCGGGTTTACAAGTTTTTAGCATAAATCGGCTCTGTTGCCAGTTAACACCCATTAACACTAGAATCCCTGAAGCCTACAAAAATCTCGTATTATGTGATGCAGCAAATGAATGTAAATTATTTTGTGTAATTTTTAAAGTTTAGGGAGGTAATAATCTAGTCTATATAAGGAACATGGCAAGCGTCTCCACAGAACATATCATCCTCCCAATATCCCTTTCATTCATTTGTTTATTTATTTATTTTCATATCGGAGAGCATGCTTCTTATTCACAAGTTTATAGCTTCATTTACTTTTTCAAATATTAAAAAGGAAAAGCTGTATCAAGGAATAGTTCTGCTTTCAGTAAAGGTTCAATCCAATCACAGAGCTCTATAGCCATAAAGTATTAATTGACATATTAAACTGTTTTGGAAGCTATATGTTTAGACTGTGGTTTGTGTGTTTTTTTGTTGGGTTTTTTTTTTTTTAATTACCTTTTGCTGTAATATACTGCTTTGAAAACCATTTCTTAGTTATAAGTATGTTTTATATTCTGCAAGAATTGCTGACACTAGGCTAAGGGATGCCAGACTCTGTTCTTGGCTGGAGGTTTCTGTCCACACTCACTGTCATACTGAATATGTTAATCAATTACTGCCACTAATTGAAAATATATTCCTTTGCCTTAATTTTAGCCATCAGCTTCTAGGATCAGAGTTTGACAGCACTGTCTTAGATTAACCAGAATACAGTGTCCAAAACAATAATATTTAAATAGTCTTGTGATTTAACATGGAATTTTAATTATCTGCTGATGCAGGAGAAAATATATAGTTGGTCTGTGTCAGAATTCTAAAAATTATCCTTTATGAAGGTACTGTATATACTTGATTGTGGAATCTGGATGTTGTTCAAGCTGTTACATTTGCAAGCTTTAATAATCAATTGTAAATATATTTTTGCATAGTATGTGTACTTTACATTTGCAATAGAATCCTGACCAAGAAGATGGATTTTTTTCATCTGTATAGATAAAATTGTAATTGTTTGTTTGTGTTGTCAATCATGCAGAATCAGCTGAACTTCTTTTTCATTATCTTTTCCAAATTCTCTGTTTGGTCGATGTGCTTGATCAACATTTTCAAAACATCTTGGTCCTGCACATCCTCACCAAAGGTTGCATATACTCTATGTTGTTTTTGGTCCAACTTAAAATACAGGCTATATGGAGTATCTGGGAGAGGGGTTGTAATGGAGTGGGTAACTCAAAAGCCAGTGCTGACACAGAGACTAAAATTCCCAACATTTCTGACTATCTGCTTGGTCAGATAGTAGAACACCATTATTAGTGTACACAAATTTTTATACCAGCCAAAAGTGGATCTTATCTGAGACCTCTGGTGCAGTGAAATTGTATGTGAAAGGAAGTTTAGCTTCAGTATTGTAATATTGAATATGAAAAAAAAAAACTTGTAATATTATTATATTAAACATAACCAGTAGAGTTAGAGTTTGGCCTTTGGACAAGGGCAGGGGCAAGGGGCAAGGGCTTCTTTCTCATCACCCTGCCATACAGATGTTCTTTGTGCAAATTGCACTGAATTGTAGAATGATGTACAGATACACCATCTGCAGCAAGATGTTCTTGCAGGTCTTTGGTTGTCTGTGACCATTCTCACAATCCTGCACATATGTCGCTCCTGTATTTTTTCTTGGCCTGCCAGACCTGGGTTTAACAGCAACTGTGCCTGTGGCCTTCCATTTCCTTATTACATTCCTTGCAGTTGAAACTGACAGTTTAAACCTCTGAGATAGCTCTTTGTAGCCTTCCCCTAAACCATTTAACTGAACAATCTTTGTTTTCAGATCTTTTTAGAGTTGCTTTGAGGATTCCATTCTGTCACTCTTCAGAGGAGAGTCAAAGGGAAGCACAACTTGCTATGAAGTTCAAGGCATAATGAGATAATCCGATCAATTTGGTGTTGCAAATAATCAGTATTGAGCAGTTACATGCATTCAAATCACCAAAATTACAAGGGTACCCACATTTCAGCACAGCCAGTTTTTCACATTTGATTTAATTTCAAACCGCTAAATACTGCTTCACTAAAAATCTTTGTTCGTAAAACACCCCAGTACTCAGATGTTCCTAGGAAATGAAAGACATATCACTGTTATCTTTTTTTGTTGAAAGTAGAGTAAATGATTATGCAGGCTGTGGGATTCCCAAACTTTTTCATATGACTGTATAATTGGGTATCATCTTTATATGAGTGAAAATTACTATGTTTTCTAATGAGTTCCCAATGGAAGCATATAAAGTGAAAACCGCAATGATCCCAGTACTGCCCCCCATGGAACATCATATTTAATTTCTGAGTATAATGGTGTACTGTTTTTTGACAGCAATACATTTTTCAGTCAATGCTGTAAAACACTCCATGCATATATGAGACAACGCTGGGCTTCTCTTATGCTGCTCAGTTGTACACCTGCATATTGATATTAAGGACGATAGAGATAAGCCATGATATTTTTTTTTTTTGTATGTGTGCCGAGTTGCTGTTTAGAATGTGGTAGAAAAAGCATGACATTGTAACTTTTAAATTATTGATTCAACTCTGTTTTATGATGACACACTTTTTGGTTTTGATGCCAATCGGCGTCTTGATTTGGGATTAAACATTTTTTTTATGAAGCTGCACTAAACCAGGAAATACAAAGACATACCAATCATGGTTCTAACCCAGCAGGTAGTAAGAGAATGGAAATTGTGGAATGCAGTCATACACTTGTGAGAGAAGAGAAATTTATAGTTGTTAAAGTAGTAGTTAAATGATGGATAAATGTTTGCATTTCAGCAAACCATGACAAAAAGGTAAAAATTCCAAAAAGCACATAATTGTTTGCCTTCTTAACCCTTTATTCAGATATACCCAGGCAGTGTAGTTTGGCAAGTATTGAGTCAGGTAATGTTATTAAAGAGAGATGATCTTCAACTTTTTTTGACAACACCCTATAATTAATTTTGAATTCTACTTTATAAACTTTCTAAGAAAACCTGAAATGAATAGTAATAAAAATAGAACTGTCAGTTCCACAAGTCATGTTCAAGAGTCAACATACTATAAAGCATGCTCTGTTTGGTGTTTAGGCTGTTTTGATTCAGCCTTTTCTTGACTCTTGCTTGTGAGGTCTTTCATGTTGATTATTATTTAGATTTTTTTAATTTTGATATACTTTGTTAATTCTGAGGGGAAATTGTCTTTTTATATGATGTTTGGAGGGTGGCGTGCAGGGTCAGCCATATTGCAGTGCCCCTGAAGCAGTTTTCAGGTGCAGGGACTTGCTCAGGGGCCCAGCAGAGTAGAATCTCTACATGGCAACTGGCAACCTTCTAGATAATAGTGTAGATCTTTAGCTCCAGAGTTATTTTTATTGTTATTTATTATTGTTTGTTTATTTATTATTATTTAATGATATTTATTTATTATTTGTATCATGTATTGAGTAATAACAGTATTTTTATTTTTCCTTACTTTGATATTCTTCCAGTTCACATTTGTTCTGAAGTTATAGTTAAATTTGCGTTGCTCCTTATAGGCCAGCTATGGTGTTGAAGATCCAGAATATGCTGTTACGCAATTGGCTCAAACTACTATGCGTTCAGAACTAGGAAAGTTAACACTTGATAAAGTCTTCATGGTAAGTAAATATGAATATGTTTCTGCAATTTGTGTTAGCATTTAGACAAAAGGAAAAAAAAATATTTAAAATTATTATTTTTCTTGACAGGAAAGAGAATCTCTGAATGCCAATATTGTTGATGCTTTAAACCAGGCATCAAGTGAATGGGGTATACGATGTCTGAGATATGAAATAAAAGATATCCACGTCCCACCAAAAGTGAAAGAGTCAATGCAAATGCAGGTGAGAAACTAGGAATTTAAAAAGAGTTTAAAAGCCCAGTTTTGTGTAGGACTGAATGATTTGGGGAAAATATCTAATTGCAATTTTTCTGACAGATATTGTTGTGATTATGATTTGAGTTGTGATATAATTTTCAAAAGACAAGCTTCGGTTCAATATTATCTGTGTAATAGATTTTAAAAATTGGAGCATTACCACGTGCACCTTTTGGACACTCTCAAAAATGCATAATAGTCATGGTATCATGTCAAGGTGTACAATCAGTCCACTTTTTCTCCTTCAGTCTATTCAGATGCAAAATTATACTTTTATATCACTAAAGAAGCATTTTGAAAAACTTCCCTGAGTACGTATGTGGCAGACCCATCACGCAGACCAAGTCTTAAGGCGAGCCTTTCCATTTCTGTGATTGGACACTAATAAAGTTTTAATTTTAAATGTAATGAATCCTTTTGCACCTTTTTAACAAAACACTGATTTCAAAATAAATGAATAGCAGAGATGCTGACACACTAATCAGTCGAGCTCTGTTTTAAAGAGTTGATTTGTAAGGAGGTGTCTGTGCCACTTTGAGCAGCAGATGAGCTTGCATCACCAAAGCGAAATCTCACTTGGATGCCACCCAACTGAAGAACAGCATTAAGCTAATGCCACCAGATTAATAATAAAGTCAGCCAACAAATGCATTGCAGTGTTTAGAATATTTGCTCTATTAATAGCACACTGGGCCTCAGAATAATGCATCATTAAACCAGACAGCACACAAGAATAAAGTAAAAGAGACAACACAAAGACTGCGGGACACATGGGTATGTGCAGCTATACACAGAAAGCGATCAAAAGTAAAAACTTAGTCTGTATCGAGCTCCCTCAGTATAACTTGGTTAGGATTGTCCACACGCAGATCATCTACAACCTTGGTACATGTTATTCAGTCCGACTTTGTCACCTTTGCACATAACATTTGATAGCTGAATTCTGTTGCCAATACAAGGATCTTCCAGTTAAACATTAAGTAGATAGCTGTTTGGTGGCTATGTGGCTAAGGATCTTCGCTGGTATCTGGAATGTTGCCGGTTCAAATCATAGAAGGTAGCAAGGCCGTTAACATGAAAATTGATCCAGGAGCACTGTACAATGGCTGAGCCTGTGCTCCGACTCCCAAAGGTTATGAAAAAAGACAATTTCCCCTCAAGGATTAACAAAGTATATTAGATCAAAAGGAACAGGGGCAATGCCATGCATTTTACAATATCTATAATGTAATTTTTTTTTAAATTGGCGTGCAATGCTTTGTAATTATTTACGGTCCGCATTGGGTACTCTGGACATGTATGCACCCTCCTCCCCAAGGTAATGTGGAGTTATTGTGCCATTTAAACTGCTTGGATATGATATGTATGATTCTTGCTTTGCACTTGTCAATCAAAAATCACTTATTTGATTCTTTCTGAATCAACAAGTATGTACAATATTTACATTTTATACTGGAGTATTTTTTCTTCATTAAAACAAAATTATTAATGTTTGGATGTAGTGGGACCTGTCCATAGTGATAGGTCTGACTTATGTATCATAGAGCACAGCAGTGATGCAGGAAAAAAAACATTTTGAAGCTGTAACTTTTACTAATGAAGAAAACAAGCCAACCATTCAAAATAACAGAAGGCAGATCATGGAAGTAATGCGCAAAAATAGATCTAAAAAATATTGCAGCTTTGCACAATATTACACAATACCAAAATTAGTTGAGGTAAAATTAAACAACCTTTTTTTTTTTTTGTTTTTTTTTTTACTGTTGATTTTCAGCTTTTGCCTTTGAATAAAACCTTTTGTAAATTAATTTTGAAGTACATTCAAATAGCAACATTCAATCTAACTGCCCTATTGGTCATACACTCTGCATAATAAATATCCTAAATGACATCCTTTGCGATTTTCTAATTACATTGTTTCAAATCACAATTACAATTTGAACTCAATTAATCATTCAGCCAGCCATACCTGGCACACATATTAAAGTTTTTCGGATATATTAGGAAAACTAGGGTACCCAGAGAGGAATAGCGCATACATGCACAGGGACAATGTACAAATTAGAGATATTTCAGGAACTGATACTTAAGAACTAATTCGCTTCCAAGTTCAGAAAATTTAACATTACCAGCTTTTTACAGCATGCATTGGTACTGTGCTCATGTGTGACTGTGAGTAGATGAATTATGTTGGGAGAAACAATAAAATATGAGAAAAACATGAGCAAGAACTACATTTACAAATGGCTGACAATGGTGATGCTGTCAATGCATGTTGAAAGAATGCAGAAGTCACATCGGTGAAACACTGTCTTTTCATGCAGGGGTTACACTTGTTGTTTTTTTAAAAAAAAAAAAAAACAAAACCCAAAACCATACACACAAACATGTTTGTGTCATTGCCATTTCAACCCCATTATGAAATTAGTTCAGAAACATATTTATGTGTGCTTTGAAAGGGATATAATGTTACCAATCTAAAGAAGTGTAATCATTTAACTTGTATTGTAATGCATTTGTAATAGGAGATTAAAAAAGAAAACAAAATTCATTGCTTTTAATAGTGTCCTACACAGTCCTGATAATTTGAGTGATGGCTTAATTTTCATTCTCTAATTTTAATGAGTGTGTGTACTGATGTTCAAGCATCCATTCATTTTCTGACCTGCACATGTAGTTCAGTGTTGTGGATCAAGTAGAAGGGCTTCATGCACCCACAGAGATGCATATGCACTGTTGGACCATGGGATGTGGAAGGACTGTCAGTACTGACAACAGTCACAGTTGGTAAACATGCAACAAGATTCAAATGAAGTCACTATTTCACTTGTTTACAGCAAAGTTTACGAGAGATGCTCCCATTTGTTAATATCAAAACATAATTTATGTAATATTTCAGTGTTTGAAAAGACAAGGGACAACTCCCTATTAATAAGACTTGTACTGTTTTAACAGAGATGCATAATTGGCAAAACACACAGTTAGTAGGACAAGTAAAATGGCATACCTCATTGTTAAATATGAATATGCAAATACAGAGTTTGTGTCATTCATTTGATTTTTGAAGGCAAACTACCATTCATTAGTATAACTCTTAAGTGAAAACACACATCATATATTTGAATGGTATGTTGAAGAATATAATGCTGTATCACGGTTATACATTTTTTGAGTACAAGTAGACCACCTAAAACAATTTTTTACTTCAGAATTTGTACACCGGCAATAACTATTCACTCTTGAGAAAAATCAAAACATCAAAACAAAGGTTGTTTAACAGGAGTTCTAAAATAAAAGATCCTTGTAAAATGGACAAGTTTGATTTCACACAAAAAGCTTTAAAGTTCATACAAATGCTAAAAAAGGAAGGACAGACTTGGAAATTTAAAGCACCTTGAGTTTCATGTTTTTAAACCAGCTAATAGTGCAAATATAAATCTTACAGTTGCAAATGTAACAAACTTTATTAAGGCGATTCAGTGAAAAACCAGACTTTAAAAGCATGTTGTTCTAAAAATAGCTTTAACGATTTAGTTGAAATGGAAATTGTCCTGGAATTCATTAATTCAACAATATATAATAACATTTTGAATTTTGGATTTTAAGCAGTATTTTTCGGATACTGCACAGTAAATCAGAATAAATTCAGAATATGCACATACTAAAATAAATCGGGTAGTTTATAATGATACCTTTTCTTTATAGCTGTGAAATGGCCAGTAAGGAGGGGAGGCAGCTTTTTGGCCACGGTCTCCAGTACTCTAAACAAATCTGAATCCTCTCATGTGATATAATTTACAAAACATGGCAATCTTTGTACATAGTGTAAATAAATCTAGAAAAAAACTAGCATTAAAATAGCTTATTGTTGCTATCAAAAATTGTTTAAATAATTTTGTAGTTTAAAAATATTTTTCTTCCAACAATTTAACTCGCGTGTCTATTAGGTAATATTTTAGAAAAATTCAACCATTCTATCGACGGATAAAATAACCCCACCATGGAAATGACTACTGAAAAAAGGGCCCCCATTAAAGGGGTTAATAAAAAGTCCTCAAATCGGATTAAAGTTGTGATTTTTGTTACTATGTCATTAATACTACTTTTTCTGTTACAGTTCATGCTATATTTATTGGTCAATATCATATAATCACTATCATGAAATGAAGTCACAAACGTGAAATTAGGTGAACCCCCAAGCACGCCAGGAGCTTCACTAGCCATCCTAAAAGAGAACCTTCCAGTCCTGCTTACTTCAGTTGCAGCAGTAGACTTCAGTCTAACTAGACCCAAAAAAAGAAAAAACTGGATTAAAGTTCAAAAGATAAAGTTAATATTCAAATGTTTTGCACAATGCCTCTCAAGTTGGAGAAGTCAAGCAAAACTCCTGTTTGTGACAGAAAGGCCACAATAATTCTTTGTAAAATGAAAGAATATTTATTTAAATGAAAAAAGGAGTAACACTGGGTGGTAAAACAGCAAAAAGCAGTTGCCAAAAGGCAGTTCCCTATACAAGTTCCAGAAAATGAGGAAATAAGTACTGAGAATTATCAAAAACCGGACAATCCAAACTATAAAAACAGAAACAAACACAGTACTTTCAAACTTTAAAAGACTTCAGAGAAAACATTAACTGAAGTCCTTTCCTCTGGGCTTTAAATAGCCAAAGAGCAGGCTTGTGAGACATTACAGTGGCTCCATCTCTTGGAACAACCCATGTAAGCACATGGAACATAAAGACAGTTAAAGAAACAGTACATAATTACAGACATAACAGAAATGTCATGAAAGTATGACAAATAATTAAAAAACAGACACTTTGATACATAACAATTTAATTAAAGCAAGGCTTTGTGGGGACTAGGTGTCTTAACAAGACATTTAAACTGTATTCATTTGAAAACTTTTGCTTTTGTCTTTCAAAAACCTATTCTTATGTTTGGTTTCCAGGTAGAGGCAGAAAGACGAAAACGTGCTACAGTGCTTGAGTCTGAGGGGACAAGGCAAGCAGCCATCAATGTTGCAGAGGGTAATAAGCAGGCTCAGATCCTAGCATCAGAGGGACAAAAGGAAGAGCAGATCAACAAAGCTGCAGGTAAGGCAGAGATTGAGTTTAATTTAGGACTGTTTTATTTGTTTGTTTTGGACACAGCGTGTGTGATCTGTCATAGGATCTAATGATAGCTATAGGCCTAAAATGTATACTGATGAATATAGTTTTTTTTTTCTGAACTAACACCAAAAGAACATTGGTTGCAAAAGAGTAAATCTTACTCAAGTATACACATATTTAGATTGAGTAACAGCAGAAAACCTACAGCATAGGAACTTTAATCTGCACGACTGAGTAGCAGTCAGGTCCTCGTCCCTAGAATTATCAGACAGTTAGTGTGCTGAAATCCTGCCCTCCTGTCCCCTTTTCAATTATTTTTATGTTGAAACTTTCAAGTGTTTTTATTAAATGCCATTGATATTAATAAATTTAAATAACACTTATGTATAATTTGCTTTTCAAAATTTTGAAACAAAATAAAACAAAATACCTAAAATGGTTCTTATTCAAACTGAAAATGTTTTATGAAGTTTTACTGAGTGTTTGTTTCTTCTTGTTGCTTAGTGATCCAAGTAGCAATGAACCCACTTTTTTTTTTTTTTTTTTTTGGTCAAGGCTTATGAAAGAGGAATCAATTTAATGAACAATTTAATATATTTTTTTTTAATTTATTTTCAAGTTGAAGATATTTCTTTACCATAATCATGGGTTTTTTTAATTTACCACATGAACTTGCATTGTAAAGTAAAGAATATTTTATAAATTAAAAAAAAATAATAATAACTAGCTTGCTTCTTGCACTTGACAATGGAGGTGAAAGGTACCGGAGTCCTATTATAAAGAAAAGCCTTAAAATGTAGCAAATACATCCTTTCTGAAGTGGCAAAGTTTTCAATTTAAGAAAATGTACCTTCTGTGTTTCTAAGACGTGTTTGTGAGAAAATGTAAACTGGAAATAATTGTTTTTATAATTGAATCGTGGTCCTATTTTCAAGAGGTAAATATATGTTTCTTGCTTGTTTGCTTGCATCATACATTGTATTGTGTTTTTAGTAATTATTGAATTTTTTATTATTTTTTTAATGTATGATGAATCTCTCACAATGGTTTTAAGTGAGTAAATGCATGAACATTCACTGATACTAATCAGTCAGTAAATACCCGTGGAGTACATGCAAACTTCATGTAAAACCTGGTGCTGTGATACAGAATGACAGCTCAGCACTCACTCTGCCTATGTTAAAACATTTCTCTCTATTATTAAAAAAACAAAAATCTTGGCAGGGAGATGAGACGTGATCTTCTCGGAAGACAATTTAACGTCCCATGAGAGACACTTTAATGTCCCGCAAGACAAGGCAGTGAGACAGAAGGACAGCTGCTGTACAGGCTTTTAAATGATCAACGTACAGCACAACAAACAGAACACGCACCTCGGCAGCAGAAGCACAAAACCAGCAGCTGATCCATCTGCATCTCCTTAGTGTGCTTTCAGCTCCTCCCCTTCGCAACGCAAGCAAAGTGGCAGGAGCGTAGCACGATTTCGGAGGGGTTTGAGCGAAGCGATCCAGAACTGATCATCTCGGAGAGACACTTTGACGACACGCGAGAGTAGACATTACAACCTTAGGAAGCAAAACCCATGAGGCGGTGATTTTTGATCGTCACACCCTACTTACAAACAGTTTAAAACAAGTTCACGGACATCTGACCTAGCAGTTGTTGGAATGCTTTTGGCAGAAACACTTCATGTGCTCCCAGCTCTTAAAACAACGACAAGCAGAACACTCAGCTCATCAGGAGCAGCTGCAGTAAGCCAGCAGATGATCTGACCGCATCTCCTAAGCATGTGTTCAGACCCCATCCATCTCCAAAATTAACAATGCGAGTGGCAGATACGCAAAGTGGCAAAAGGACAGCTGCTATGCATGCTTTTAAATGCTTGACGCAAAACGCGCAGCTTGCCAGAAGCAGCAAGACAGAAGTTGGGTTAAATGTTAACATTATTCAAAGTTATTGTCTGTTTTTACCTGCATTTTTATTACTCTTTAATGTTGTTTTTTGTTTAAGTTTGCTGCTGCAGGATTATGTGAATTTCCCCTTGGGGATTAATAAAGTATCAATCTATGTGTGTGTTTGCCTTGCAGTAGACTCAGGATTGTTCTGGTCTTGCAGGGATTGGACTGCACCACAGTTGGCTAGGTTTTTTTTTTTTTTAACATTAAATATGTTTCACTTTAGAACACAATTTCATTTAACAAACTAATAAATTGTTTGTATTTATATAATGAAGAAATAACTTCATCTTAAATACCTAATCTATCCTTTAGGTACTTGCACCATTTAGCTAAAAGTCTGTCCTGCTGTTTTGTGCTATGACATTTAATTTTGATAGCTAAGAGCCTCGGCTAAGTCATAAGAACTTGAGATTACACTAATCAGTCACAACATTAAAACTACTGATAGGTGAAACAAGTAACATTTGTTAGCTTGCTACAGTGACATCTGTCAATGGGTGGGATATATTAGGCAGTAAGTGAACAGTCAGTTCTTGAAGGTGTTGTGTTGGAATCAGGAAAAATATTCAACAATAAGGATCAGAGCAACTTTGACAAGTTGACAAGGGTGTTCCATTTGTGCAGTGGTGAGTATCTACCAAGGAAGGACAACCAATGAACCGGCTACATAGCCACAGATTTGTAAGAGTGCCCATGCTGACCCCCGTCCACCACCGAAAGTGTCTATAATGGGCACATGAGCATCAGAACTAGACAATGGAGTATTGGAAGAAGGTGGCTTGGTCTAATGACATATTTTATTTTAGGTCATGTGGATGGCTGGGTGTTTGTGCATCATTTACCTAGGGAAGAGATGGGAGCAGAAAGCATTGTGATGCTCTGGGCAATGTTGTGCTGGGAAACCTTTTATCCCGGCATTTGATATGTACCAACTAACTGACTCAATTGAGAATGACGCATTTGCTGAAGGACTTAGTGCTGTGGGCTTAGCATAAGCAAGACTCATGCTTGTGACCCAGAAGTGGATGAGAAATACTGGTTTAAGTGTGTGTATGGTGTAACATTGTAACATTCCTTTCTATTCATAAATTACAGGCGAGGCCAATGCTGTTTTAGCGAAAGCAGAGGCACAAGCAAAAGCAATTGAGATTCTGTCTGATGCCCTCACAAAACAGGTAAGAAAATCAAAATTAAGGTAAAACTGTTTGTTCCTGTCATGGTAAGACAGTTTGTAATTTTATTCTCAATGTTACAGTGAAACAAGTTTAAAGTATGTACACTAAGCAAATCGTTATTGTCATCGTATTGCAAATATTGTCTGAAAAAGGTTGTGCAACAGATAAGAAAATGTGAGATGGAGTAGGTCTCCTGGTTCTCTCTCACTTTTTCTCTTTATTTTAGATTGCCCATGCTAATTTAGTAACTTTAAGATTATGGAAATGCATCCATCACCATCTTTCTACACATCCTATTTACTATATCATAAAAAGCTACTTTCTGTGTATGTGTGCTCTGTTGTTCTGAGCAATCTGATTTAGCAGTTTGGCTTTGGTCTGATTGTTCAATTTTCACCAAATGCTAGTGAGAAAGGAAGCACCCATCCAAAGAGGTTAAGACACATTAAGATACTGAGCTCATGCGCAAGAGAAACATTAAGGGTACTTGAAAGGCAAGATATAGCAAATCTTTTTAATTTTATTCTATTACCCGTCTATGACAGGTAACCTACATAGTTAACGATAAATCAGGAAATTTGTTCACAACTCCCTTAGAAATTAACAACTGTTTTATTATGAATTATGTGCTGAAAACACCATAACCTCACCTTCCTTTGTATTCCTTTGTAAATAACCTGTTCTTTTCCAGACTATCTGCAGAGGATGCTGCTGCAATGGTCTCCCCAATTACTGTGTCAAAATTTAAGAAGGTAGTTGATTCTTAGAATCCACGGAAATCTCACAGTCCTGATCTTTGCTTCCTGATCACCTTTTCAGCTTTTTCCAAGCAATTAGCATCCCCCTCTATGCAGATTTTCCTCTGCCTTTTTTTAACTGAACACTTCAAATTATTCAGGCATAATTATTTTCCTTTTACAACGAGGCAAAGATGCCCCTGACTATTCTAAGTGTCAACAAGTTTCTTTGAGTTATTATACAAAACTGGTGACAAAGCTTCTTTCACAGTACCCGCAAGTAATCGATTTTTATAAATTAATTCATCCCAGTCGCACAGGTTTTATCCGTTCTCACCAGACAGCAGAGAACATCAATGCTTTATTATATATTATAGCAGTAGCCTCCACCTTGTCACAGCCTGTAGATGCTTTTGAATACATGAGCTGAGATTTGTTTTCTACACAGAGGGTTTTAGTAAGGGTTATATTAAAATCATCATGATGCTATACTCTAATACTAATATTTTTAAATAAATACTTCCAGAATATAAAAGTCTAGAAGCAAGAAGCATTTTACAAGGGTCCACACTTTTGAACTGCATACCCACCTCTTTCCCTTATTCATTAGTCAAGAATAGTATTTTGAACTCCAAAGCAAACTAAGTCATTAAAAAAAAATGGGTGGAGTATTCCTTTAAGAGTGTCAATGAATGCCTTTCTCCTTGTGGTCATTTCTTCTTCTATTATGTTGTTCCAAATTTGCAGTTATTAAAATTAATATACACCGATTGTCCAAAGTAATATGAACCAGTGCTCGGATATCTGAAAACTTGGAAAAAATGAACCGTGCCATTTCAGATTAAAAATTATGGATATCAAAAATTTTGACAATTTATATGGTACCTTATCATTTTTTGGTCTCCGTTCATACTTTAGTGAATGTAGTGTTCCTTTCTTCTTTGCCTTAATGTTCCTCGGCATCAAAATGTCATTAGTGTGTTTAATATACAAAAGTGCTGTTTCAATGGCATTTAGACCATCCACCATTCTCTAGATGAAAAATGTGGATTTTATGTGTAATCCTCATTGTCTTATAAACACAAAAGTTCTAACTGAACAAAACAGTAGAGCATGTTTACATAGTCAACGCTGGCGACACACTGACAATAGCTGAGGTGTGTGTTTAGAGAAAGGAGTAAGTCATGCCCACATTCCCACAGAAGTTAGATCCCCTCTCCTTACTTTTCTGTGGAATGGCAAGAAGCTGTTTACTAAGCACGCTATACAGATTCCTGAAAGGTTGATACTGGGAATGTCCTTTCCTGATAGAGCTAAATCACTGAGCATTTATTCTCCCATAAACTTGCAATCCTAGTTTCTTAATGAGCTTAATATGGAATATCCCTGAGTTCTCTTTGTACTTTCATATACTTAATTGAAAATTAAATATTGCTCCTGTAATTTAAATCCCTTGGTTTCCTGTGCTGTCCAAATTTGGTAAAAATGTAAAACAAATTGTTTTTGTCTATTATAATGATGATCTTTGTATTAATGGCAAAGTGATGATTTTTTTTTCACCTGGGCACATCCAAAATAACTCCTGGTTTGAAACATTCCAGTCACTAAGGATTAGGTTCTCTGTTCTCTCTATTTCATTCTTTTTCTGTCTCCAATCACTCCAATCTCCAATCACCAGGGCAAAATGGTGTTGTTTTCCTGTCCATTCCCTTTTATCAGGTCTTTAAAGTTTGTATGTTTATTATCTCCAAAATGAAAACTTATGGTATTGTTATTTGCAACTCTGACAGCATCTGCTAAACCTCTACCATTAGTTTGTCAGATAGTGGGATATCTTTTCTTACATCACCATTTTTGGACAACTATCCTCAGTAACATCTCTGCAGCTTTGTAAAACCCAAATTAACAACATTTTCTATTTAGAGTTTTACTTTGCAAATACTTTATACCAAACATTATTCTGTGCATTCGTATGATGATCCCAGTTTTGTCCCTTAAATATCTCTGCCACATTTCTTCATATATTTAGGAGCAGTCTCCCAATTTCTGCCTCTTAGTCTGACATCTTTATCACCTTGTCTTCAGTTTAACATTACATTTCTACTTCATATATTCCTCTTGGACCACTGTGCTCTTCTCTTTTCTTTCAACCAGCAGAAACTCCATGTCTTTGGAACAGTTGTTTCTGAATTATACCTATCCTGTCTGCAGAAATTTGCTTATTACAGTTGAAGTCAGAAGTTTACGTATATTGTTAGTACATACACATAGTCAATAAAAAGTGAAATACTCTTGTCTGTAAATATTGTTGGAAAAAAATGCTTTTGCCCTGTGCAAAATAGATGCCCTAAGCAATATGCCAAATTTATAGTTTGTTAGTATAAAATCTGTGGAGGGATCGTAAAGTTAACTTTAAAATAATTCACCCTAACTGTATGTAAACTTCAACTGTATCCTTCTTTACATTTCTGGAAATCATGAATTGGCTGTTAAGAGTGGTGTTCCACAGGTATCACTGCAAGGGCCACTGCTATTTTTAATATATATACATGATTTGAATAGGAATATAAGTAAGAAGTTGATTAAATTTGCAGATATCCATATCCATTAGCTTTGGCACATAATCTAGAATTTGTTGAATCATTACAGAGGGACATGGACAGCATATGGACTTGGGCAGATTTGTGACAGATGAAATATAATGTAAGTAAATGTAAAGTATTATACATAGGAAGTAAAAATGTTAGGTTTAAATACAGAATGAGAGGTCTGAGAATCAAAAGTACACATGAGAATTTAGGAGTCGTAGTGGACTCGACACTATCAACTGCCAGTATTCAGAAGCCATTAAAATGGTTAACAAAATGTTAGGTTATATAGCACAATATGTTGAGTACAAGTCCAAAGTTCTGCTCAAGCTTTATAACACAATAGTGAGGCCTCATCTGGAATGCTGTGTATAGTTTTGCTCTCCAGGCTACAAAAATGACATTAGCTGTGCTGGAAAAATCCAGAGAACAGTGTGTATGCTGATTCTAGGGCTACAGAGGATGAATTATGAGGTGTAAGACACTAGAGGTCACTGTTGCCTCTTTCAAACCAACAGACAGACACACTGCATACAGAGTAAAATCACCAAGAAGATATTTTATATTTTTTCTTCTTATTATAGTGCCCTTTAGCACCCCTGCCACCATAAACAGGCAGTACAATAATGGTAAATATAACTAATCCACAAATCTGTCCTTCACTCCTCCCAGCAAGCTCTGTCCTCTAACTCCCGACTCCAGCTCACTTGCTGGGTCTCCAACAGTCCATTATACAATCCTTGACCCGTAAGTGCTTCTGTCCTTCCACCCACATGACTGTGTTCCACTTCCGGGTCAGATGGAAAAGTTGAGTTTGCTGTTAGCCCGGAAGTACTTTGGAACTTCTGTCCCTGTGACTCGATAGTACTTCCGAGCTATCGAAAAGATACGAGTCTCCAAGTCCCCGGCAGCGTCTCCTGGTGGCACCAACAGCATCCAGCAGGGCTGAGAAGCCAAACTCCAAATCCCATGGTGCCCTGCAGGAACCTGGGGTACCGCAATGCTGCAGGGACCTTGCCATCTGGCGTCTTGGGGGAGGCAGTGTCCCTCCGTAGCTGCTTTACCCCTTCTTTCTCCTCTCTGGGCATTCCGGCCATTTTGAGCATCCGACTGTCCGCCACAGTGGAAAGATTAAAAGAGCTGAGCCTTTTCAGTTTAAGCAAAAGAAGATTAAGAAGAGATATGATTGAAGTGTTTAAAATTATGAAGAGAATTAGTACAGTGGTATTGAGACTGTTACTTTAAAATGACTTAATCAAGAACATAGGGACACACTTGGAAACTTAAGATTAAATTTCGCACAAACAGTAGGAAGTCTTCCTTTATACAGAGATCCATAGACACATGGAACAAGTAACCACATAGTGTGGAAGACCATAGGACTTGGGGACTTTCAAGACTAGACTTGATGTTATTTTAAGAGATTTAAGAAGATAGGAGTGAAGAGCTTTGTTAGGCTGAATAATCTGTTCTCATCTAGATTTTTCTAACATTCAACATAATCTAACTTGAACATTCAATGGTGCATATCATTGGTTCATCTGGCTCTAATGTACAGAAGTACTATACCTTTGTGAATGCACCAAAGACTTTTGAACCTTTAGGGACCTCTTTTACAGGTATAGGTGGGATGCAATTTTTTTTGCTGCTGTTGCTCGTTTTTTTTTTTATTTGTTTTTATTGTTGAACTATTTTTTCTTGTTTATTTCAATTCTATTTATATCTCTTTTTTAATTACAAATCTAGTACAAAAACTTTATCCCATATTAAAATGAGTAAAGAATTAGTACTAAACAGTAGCTATAAATGAAAAGACAGAAAAGCCAATATGCTTCAGCATATTTTCTAGTTCATTTTGTTCTTATTTCACAACCTTGACTTAATACTGGATGGTGAAGCTGAAACTGAAATTTAAAGATCAAGTCACATTGCTAAAGCAATAAAAATGTCATTCTGTTGCTGAAGTAGTCTTTCATTCCAGGCCACCCTTTCCATATTATTCAGCTCCTCTTTGGAAATTCCAAGACAACTCTATCTCCCAGTATTTATAGTACTGTATCTTTTTCTGGTTTTCTCCCAGTGTGCTGTGCCTTGTAAATCTAAAGTGGCAGGCAGCCTAGCATCTTAGCTAGATGCCTAAACCATCTCAGCTGTCTTCTTAAAGCTCTGGAGAAGTAGCAGTTTTGTGGTGGATGAGACTTTCAGCCTCATTTCAGCTACTTGAACTTTGATAATGGGTGTGGTAATGATCATCCCGACAGCCTCATCCCAGTTATATTCAACAGCTCAGTGTAATAGCAGATATCATCCTAAAAAGAATGGCAGGAAAATATTTCATCACCTCAATGAAGTTACATATGTCTTACAAAATGCATGTTCAATGATCTAATACACATTTTTTAACATTGGACTAGAACTGTAATATGTTGAGACCTTTTCAAGATCTCTTGTATCTTCCAGTCACTTCCTCAAGTATATTACTGCTTTTGCTTGCATGTTACACACAATTAACAATGGTATATACTCTGGTGTAAACGTTTTCTAATTTGGTGCATAAAGCTTATATAATCGTAGATAATTCTGTGTGTCCCCTTCACATCATACAGTTGTGCTTGAAAGTTTGTGAACCCTTTAGAATTTTCTATATTTCTGCATAAATATGACCTAAAACATCATCAGATTTTCACTCAAGTCCTAAAAGTAGATAGAGAAACCAGTTAAACAAATGAGACAAAAATATTATACTTGCTCATTTATTTATTGAGGAAAATAATCAAATATTACACATTTGTGAGTGGCAAAAGTATGTGAACCTCTAGGATTAGCATTTAGTTTGTAGGTGAAATTAGTCAGGTGTTTTCAATCAATGGGATGACAATCAGGTGTGAGTGGGTACCCTGTGTTATTTAAAAAACAGGGATCTACCAAAGTCTGTTCTTCACAACACATGTTTGTGGAAGTGTATCATGGCACGAATAAAGGAGATTTCTGAGGACCTCAGAAAAAGAGTTGTGGATAATTATCAGGCTGGAAAAGGTTCAAAACCATCTCTAAAGAGTTTGTACTCCACCAATCCACAGTCAGACAGATTGATTGATAGATAGATAGATACTTTATTAATCCCAAGGGGAAATTCACATAATCCAGCAGCAGTATACTGATGCAAAAAACAATATTAAATTAAAGAGTAATAAAAATGCATATAAAAACAGAAATGGAGGAAATTCAAGACCATTGTTACCCTCTCCAGAAGTGGTCTTCCAACAAAGATCACTCCAAGAGCAAGGCGTGTAATAGTCGGTGAGGTCACAAAGGACCCTAGGGTAACGTCTAAGCATCGGAAGGCCTCTCTCACATTGGCTAATGTTCATGTTCACGAGTCCATCATCAGGAGAACACTGAACAACAATGGTGTGCAGGGTTGCAAGGAGAAAGCCACTGCTCTCCAAAAAAAAATATTGCTGGTCATCTGCAGTTTGCTAAAGATCATGTCGACAAACCAGAAGGCTATTGGAAGAATGTTTTGTGGACGGGTGAGACCAAAATAGAACTTTTTGGTTTAAATGAAAAGCGTTATGTTTGGAGAAAGGAAAACACTGCATTCCAGCATAAGAACCTTATCCTATCTGTGAAACATGGTGGTGGTAGTATCATGGTTTGGACCTGTTTTGCTGCATCTGGGCTAGGACAGCTTGCCTTCATTGATGGAACAATAAATTCTAAATTATATCAGAGAATTCTAAAGGAAAATGTCAGGACATCTGTCCATAAACTGCATCTCAAGAGAAGGTGGGTCATGCAGCAAGACACCGACCCTAAGCACACAAGTCATCCTACCAAAGAATGGTTAAAGAAGAATAAAGTTAATGTTTAGGAATGGCCAACTCAAAGTCCTGACCATAGTCAATTGAAATGTTGTGGAAGGACCTGAAGCGAGCAGTTAATGTGAGGAAGCCCACCAACATCCCAGAGTTGAAGCTGTTCTGTACGGAGAAATGGGCTAAAATTCCTCCAAGCCAGTGTGCAGGAATGGTCAAAAGTTACCAGAAACGTTTAGTTGCAGTTATTGCTGCAAAGGTGGGGGGTCACACCAGATACTGAAAGCAAAGGTTCACATACTTTTGCCACTCACAAATATGTAATATTCAATCATTTTTCTTAATAAATAAATGACCAAGCATAATATTTTTGTCTCATTTGTTTAACTGGTTTCTCTTTGTCTACTTTTAGGACTTGAGTGAAAATGTGATGATGTTTTAGGTCATATTTATACAGAAATACAGAAAATTCTAAAGGGTTCACAAACTTTCAAGTACAACTGTAGATGTTAACTACAGTTTAGTGTGAGATCAGCATTGTGCCACCGTGATGCTCATTATTTAATAGTTATGACAAGTCTGATGTACAATGGTAATAGATCATGTGCCTTATTTACAAAGAAAATGTCACACTACACTGTTGTCTACGTTTTTAAATGAAAGTGGTTTGATAAAAAACACTTGTGCGTTTATCATTCTGGATCATGTGCAAGTTCAAATTACATGACTAAATCTGGAAAAAATGACAATTTTGTCATACAATGCGTTAGACACACCTATATAATTTTTTGCAGCTTTGTAATATACTTTTATTGAAATGTATGATGAGTATGCTTTTGGCCAAAGTCAACAGAGAACTTAATGTATTCAGCACATTTTATTATGTTTTGACTAACTAATGGGAGAGCACATTTTTCTGCTCAAAACTTAAACATTCCTTCTTTTTCTCCTTTCTAAATGCATTCTATGAGGTCTGTATGTGCAACATGTGGCAGCTCAATGTAATAGGCTCACTGACAGCCTGACTACCTTGGAGGATGTGTGAGGCTTTCTTTTTTATCATGTCTTGGTTGATTGGATTTCTCATATTTCTCTTTTTGTTAAACATGTTTTTATGTGTCATTATCAAACTGTAATCAAAGTTGATCACATTTATCGTTCTTGTGTTATAAAACATGCTATATAGGATTTTGCATGATGGATTAAGGTTAATTATTGATAATCATAAAAGTGTAGTTTATATTAATGCTCTATTGTACACTGAAATATGTAAATGATCTTACTTTGTGTTTCTCACAACACTAGCTAATAGATTCTGTTAACTATTTGCTTGTATTAGATGTTTTATGAGTGTGTCGCTTTTTATAAGAGCATTAGCGGTATACATCTGCATTTTTGGTGCTGTGGCAGTGGTTTGACTGCAAGTAATAACTAATGTAATGTCTGTGAATTCTGCATTTCATGTTTTGTTGAAGTATCAAGTCAAGCTTATTTCTTAAAATGAATGTTTTATTAATTAAGGTCAAAATTTGTGGCATTCTTTTTTTGTCTTGCAAGTGAAACCATTTGGGTCTCAAGTTTAGAAATGTTATTTTAGTTCTCTTGAAATAGAAATGGAATTAAATTATATTTTGCCCTAAGAATTAGGGGTGTTCAATATTGGCAAAAAATTTATATCTTGATATTTTCTGGGACTTGACAATAATGCTAATGAGATGATATTTTCCATCTTTTAAAAACATGTTTTTAAAAGTCTTATTGATCTAGCTTGGTCTTGTTAATAGGATATTAATTGTGGCTTATTAATGAGATTATGGGAAATTTACAGTTAAGGAAAACAGGTCTTGCTTATTTACTTAAAACTAAAGTAAAATAACACCAAAATGTTAAAATCACCGGTCAAAGTATCACTGAATATGGCCGATAGGCATATGCTTTTTACAGAAATAAAAAATACTCCATTCAAACAAATTTCTGATATTGTGTGCAGATTGATGTCTTTTAAGCAACATCGGTCTTTACAAATCTAAACCACCTCCACATGATTGATTATCATAAGTGCCTTGCAGTTAAATTTAACAATTTGGATTATGAGACTCGTCTATCCCCTGATGCAGTTTGCTCACTCATTTTTAGGCTTAATTTGTGGTGTGCTTGGCCGTGCACGCCTATGCTCTTACTTTATGCACGAGGAGTAGTCTGTCCTGTTAGATTACATGAGACAGTTGATGCATGGACTCTCGAGTGTGGAGTTGATTGTTTTTTGCAAAGTAAGTATCATACTTGATAATTTCAGCTTGCACATTGGTAAAACAACATAATATTATCATAGACGATACATATCACACATTCCTGCTAAGGAGCCTGTAGTAGATTAATAAGACAAAAAACAAATTAGCTTTGATTAAAGTATTTTTGAAAAGCTGACCATAAAATAATATAATTTGGTGCATTAACCTTGGCCTGGGTGGGGTCAGCTGGAAGGAGAGTAAAACAGGAGAATTTTAGCTTTGTGATCACACAAGCAAGCATTATTGATGCCTGTGTCCTAAAGGGGTAAAAAGATTAATTGAGACATTACGAGATATATTATGCAAGGTTGTTTTTGTGTCTGGGAGAAATAAAAAAAAAAAAATGTATACATTCCTTGGCAAAAGAAATTTTGGCCTCTAGACATATTTTAATAATTTACTTTGGTATATGAAGCATTTATGCACTACAGCTGTAGTGGGCAGAAAACAGGTTAAATCAGTGGGATCTCAGCAGCATAGAGAGAAGCATGAAAACGGAAAAACTTTAATTATCGGTATAGTTTTCAATTTCACATTACATGTTGATTACCCTCTGCAAGTAAGAATTTCACTTTACACAAGAAAATAGTGACACTGTAAATTATATACATTTCAGTAGTATTTTGGTTAATCCTGTGTGACTCTGCACACTTAAGCAGGTGATCAGATAAATAGCCAGAACATTCAACTTTTTTCCTGTATTTTACATATGCTATTGTATATTTATTTGTTGAAGGGACCATAGTCCAGGAAGATTTAACACCTCATTTGTAATTAGATCTTTTCACTCACCTCTGGTGAGACTGTACTGTAAGAGATAAATGAAACCTTGAGTATGATATTGGTTTACTTGGTGTAGGGTATTTCTAAATATTCAGATGATTTCAATTTTGATGTAGATCAAGACAATTAAGTAAAGTCTATCAAGTTTATTTCAGTACTTGACTCTTCATTTGATACTGTTTTTAGCTAATGTCAATTTGTGCTATGTTGGCAAAGCACAGATAGAAAAAAGTTTATATTTTCATGTGAAGATAAGGGTTACCATATTTGTTAAAAGTCATAAATGAGGCTCCTGTTGTGGCCTTCTATTAATTAATTAATTTATTCATGTGGTCAGTGAAGAATGTCCGCTATAAAAATGTCACAGTTGTTCCCTTTTTGAATTAGAAAAAAATGATTATTTAAAAAAAAGTAATCGGTAAACAATGTTTTGTTTTTTCTCATGGAAAAGATAATCCATTTGAGGTGTGCATAAGGCAGTGCTTATTCTGCTCTCATTCATTCTTAATGAAATGTTATTTAGAACAACTACATTATTATTTCATTCATCAAATTCATATTTATTTAAAATATCTCATTTTGACACATGATACAGAAAATGTCTTGTTTTGACATTTTTGGTTGATGATTACAACAAAACTGTACTGCACCTCTTGTGGAGTTCTGCCAAAGTGTTATGTTTGAGTAAAAACTGTGCTATTGATAATTTTGTGATCAAATAAAATTAAAGCATTGTTGCCTCTGCGGTATTCCTAGAATAATGGGTTATCCATATTAAGATGAATCCAGGCTATTTTGGAAAGTAACATGACATAGCCTTCTTAGATGTGGCTAGTTTGATTAAGGGTCATACAAGGCAGGAACCACCCCTGGTTAAAGTAACAGTCTGTTGCAGGATCCATTTACACATACATCCCTATTCATACAGCACCAATTTGCATTTACCAGTTACCCTAATCCACATATCTTTAAGCATGCAGGAGTAAAACTGGAAAACTCAAAGGAAACTCCATATAGAAAGGAAAATGTGTAGATTTAGTGAAACAGTGACTAGGACTCAAGAATTGAATTTAGCATGCTCAATCTTTGAGGCAGCAGTGCTACCATCATAATTATTATTTTTGCCTTATTAGAAGTTTTTTGTGGCACACACATGTTTGTATATTACTGACTTACTATTAGTTATTTTATGGTTATTTGATTTATTTTATGCTCCCGCTTCCCCAATTGTCGTATTTAATACTGTTTTTTGTTACTTCATCAGGCCTTCCCTGTTTAAGATGGTGCAATCACAGCATCTGTCATTTAGGTTTTTGAGTAAGCTAATAACATGACATTCTGTGTGAGGATTTTGTTTAGGGTATGAACTTAGCCTGGTTATTGGAATTTCTTTTGGATTAACCCCCGGAATTTTGTCTATCCATCTCCCAGTGCACTTTTTTCCTAGTTTTTAGTACATTTTGCATTAGTTCTTATTTTCTCTCGGGCATAAAAACTGACCACAATGTCAACTAGCTATGGTTTATATCATCACAAATCTGATTGTAGTTGTAGAGGAACTGTGTTCTTTCCCTAGCCATTTAGTTTATCAGGATATTCATCCATGTCATCATTTGTTTGCTTGAACAAACTAAAGGAGGATTTTTTTTAGTACAAATGTTTTGAGTTTTTTAGTAAAGTATGTTACTTTAGGAAGAAAATGTGAAAATACAAAAGTAGGACATTTGAAATGTACTGTTAAAGTTTACTCTATAATGGATTCAAAAAGTTTTCAAACCCAATCATTTTCTTCACACTTTGAGATTTAGATTAAACTTTAAATATATAAATTTTCCATTTTTGTCAGTCAATCTACATTCAGTAACTCTGAATGACAAAGTGTTTGCAAATTTATCTAGCAGACAAAAGATAAAAACTGGACTACTTTGTAGGTTTATGGCCCAATGCATGATTAAGCAAAGATAATAAACAGGTGGTAATGACCAGTTGATTGAACCAAACCAATTAACTGAAATGTATGTAGAAGGAATCAAACTGGGTAGGGGACAACCAGTCTTAAAATTAAGGGTTTAGCTGATATTACATCAATTTCTAAACCATTGCAAGAGTCAACAAATCAAAGGGTGGTCATCCTGCATCAACAAGGTCTTTCCAAAGCAGAAATGTCCAGATTAACAGTGTAAACTCTTCTGAAGGAACACAAAGAAATGGGTATAGGTGAGGAGCAGAAATGTAGTAGTCGGCTACAGAAACTTAAGTGCAGCAGACAAAAAAATGCATGAAATTGACATCTATTTGGAATCGGAAGAAGTATAGTACTGCTATTAGCTCTTCAATCCGATGACACCACTGGAACCCAACCACAAGACTCTGTAGTCCAGAGAAGTTTTGTCAGAAGTGCTCCTTAAGTAAGAGCTGCTGCCAAAAAGCCATTCTTCCAAAGTGGAAAAAAACAAGTATATTGTTAGAATCAGTCAGTCTAAAATTACTTTATTTTACTGTGTGTGTAAATGAATCTGTATTACATGTGCATGTATTTTTAGTTTGTAATCTGTAAGACTTATAATTGCATTTCACATACTCTCAAGGCTAATATGACTGTGCAGTGCATTCTACTTAAAACGCCTTGATTTTCTTCAACTTACAACTTCAACTTCAACTTATAGTCGTGTTTACGTTCTTCCACGGATAAGTCGGGGCTTGATTTTACTGTGTAATCTCCAGTATTTTATAATGTCGGTCTTATAATTCGAATACGGAAAACTCACACTGTTGGTCCAAGAGATTATGATATGCTAACACCCACCTGAGAGAGTAACCACAGAGCACTCTGCCTTTTTTTTTCTATGATACATGACCACACGGTAATACCCAAACTATTCCGAAGTGATGTTTGCACTGTTTTGTGTTTTTTGTATCTCACACCCTCATATACCTTTATCGTAAAAGCATCCCTTATCTACGAAGGAGTGTTCGATCAGAAGAAAATATGAAGCTGGTTTTAAATTAAGTCGTTGAAGTGGCAAAAGAAATTGGTAACTGTGCTGCTACAACAAAATTTGATGTGTCTGAGAAACTGATGAGAGACTGGAGGAAGCAAGAAGATGTAAAAAGAAAAAAAAAATTACTTTTTCAATATTTTAATAGATTTAATGGCGCAAGTAGAAAGTAATGCACAAAGACCAAGGCAGTAAAAAGTTGAAAATAACAATAGTTACTGAATAACTGCAGCTTCTTAAGTGACATATTCACTGGTATAGTTTAAACAAAGGCCACAGAGACAGCAGTTCTCTCCAAAGGAGACCTGAGAATGTACAGGCTAAGTAATTCACTTTTTGATTATGCAGAAGAGAAGGAAATTGTGACATTAAGGCTTAGAATTTTTGTCTGAATAGTGCAGTAGCTGTATCATAGAACTAATTTGAAAACTTTTAAAAATGGACAGAACAGTAAATTTGAAGCCCGGGTTTATATCACGAGATGTGATGTATGCACCTGCAGACACCTCTGCTACACACTGGTGTACTGCTTATCCTTTCATGTTTACTTTATGTAAATCTGGAAGATTCCACCAGGTGGCTCTGCGAGATATCATCATGGGTAAAAAACATTTGGCTTTGCTGTGTTGTGAATTGCCAGAAACATTCATTAAATTCAGGACATCTTGCCACAATATCTCTGAAAAGGATGGATGTTTAATGATTACATCAAGCAATCCTAGGACATGCTAATTCCAGCAAGCATTGGGCGTAAAGCAGAAACAATCCTTGGACAGATCATAAGCTCATCGCAAGATGAATATAAGCATTAGCATCATTTTAACATCGCTGAATCCCCAAACATGAATTTCCTTGGAAGGAAACCGGAGCACACTGTGGAAACCCAGGTGCAAAAAAAAAAAAAAAAAAAAAAGACAGCACAGGAGATGGTATGTGAGACCTTTAAATTGCATTGCCTCATTACAAGGGGAATATGCGAAACTTAAAAAGAAAATCACCATGTATGTCAGCGTTCTGCTTCACTACATCGAACCATTCATCAGACACCAAGGTACGCACATTGATTCTGTAAGGTCTGCAAAGTGACTTGCTGTCATATGTTGATAGTATGCAGAGACTCTGATGTTAACGTTCCAACTTGAACATGCTGCACCCCCTGATTTTTTGCTGGTATTGCAACTCTAACATATGTTGCGTTAATTTCTCAGGATGTGCTCAGAGGACATGTCAAATGAATGGTGGGAACGCGTGGCAGCCATGATGTGTGCGCGTACGCGTTCTCAATGTGAAGTATAAACCAGCCCTAACAAACCACAGTTCCTGCAAATTAACTGATTACTATAAGGAAACACATTTTTAAAGGTTTGGATATAGGTAAGATATATGGCAAAAATAGTTTGTTGCCATTAATTTTATTTCTTAGGGATCAAATGTCGGCCTTGGAGTGCACTAATTTTAGTCATTTTGAAGGTCAGCTTGTAAATGTCATCCTGCATTGATCTCTTCTTGTTTTTTCATTCCAGCAAAAAGCACCAGGCAATTAGCACTTAGACTCATCAGATTCACACAGATCAGAAGGCTAACCAGCACCTGCATGATTGTTTCTTGGATATATTTTTTCATATTTCATTTAAAACACTGTATGATTTTTGTATTCACTTTCTGTGTTTACACTAATTTACTATTGTTGGTATAATACTGTGCCCCCAAGTCTGTGGGACATATGCAGTTAAGAATGTAATTGTACTGTGTACAGCAAGATTGACCCTGAACTTAGTATTTATCCGCCTACTGTTTATATGGTAATTTGATGATATATTTATGTATTGAATTATTTTTTATCTTTGTTTACAGAATGGAAATGCAGCTGCCTCTCTTAGCATTGCTGAACAGTACGTGAAAGCCTTTTCCAATCTTGCCAAGCAATCCAACACTATTCTGTTACCCACCAACACTGGAGACATTAGCAGCATGGTCATTCAGGTATGTAACCAGCATTTATCTAGAATATATGTGCCTAGGATCAAATATAAACAATGAAAGCAACAAATTATTCAGTTTTGATTCATTATGCCTTATATTTCACTTGCAAGACATGAGACTACTGTTAAATAATATTTTGCCTAAAATTTAGTCAGTATTTTTTGGGTCATAGATTCTAGCTATATTAAAATAATTTTTTATTTGAATGGTGGTGGATCAGAAATGAGAAAAACATTTTAATCTGCACCAAGACTTTTTCTCCCTAAATAATAAAAACCATCATTTAAAAACTGCATTTTGTGTTTACTTGTGTTATATTTGACTAATGGTTAAATGTGTTTGATGATCAGAAACATTTTGTGTGACAAACATGCAAAAGAATAAGAAATCAGGAAGGGGGCAAATAGTTTTTCACACCACTGTAGATTCCCTTGTACTTTTAACAGTGATGCTTATCTTCCTGAAAATAAAAAAAATATATTTTTGAATGAGTCCTGCGGTGGGCTGGCAACCTGCCCAGGGTTAGTTTCCTGCCTTGCGCCCTATGTTGGCTGGGAATGGCTCCAGCAGACCCCCGTGACCCTGTAGTTAAGATATAGCGGGTTGGATAATGGATGGATGGATTTTTAAATGATCAAAGATGTATAAAACCTGTATTATTCCCATATTGTAATTTTTACTTTCATTTTTTGTTCATCTTTATCAGTGGCACCAATAAATCTTAAGCTCACTATATTTTAAACAGGAGTTTCAAATAGCAATAAATAAATATTGAATACACAAACAATATATAGGGTGGTCCAGATCTAATTATGCAACTTTTAATGCAATGCAGGAAAACAATACAAGACACAAAAATTGTTTGAAATATCTTTTAATAAATGAAAATAGACTTACATTGAATTAATTCAGTGATTTTTCCATGTAATGTCCCACTTGTCCTCCATTCAGCTGAATACAGGCTCGGAGTAATAAACTTAATAAGTTACAGCCCAATGAAAATTGCGTAATTAGATCTGAAACACCCTGTACATTTAATAAAGAAAATAATGTTTGAAATAATGAGCAGTTTTTAGCTTTGTCAATGCAAAGTTGCCATTGTTCTTTTTTCAGACATTTGGGAAATCTAAATCAGGCTTATAATCTAAATGATCTTCCTAAATATCACCATCGGTGCCAGTCCATAGCAACACTCATTCGCTGATTTTTTTCTTAGAACCTAACTATTAATTGTTAGTGGAAAGTGCAAATATCCTCCACATTTTTTTGTTGCAATACTGTGTTGTAGAGAGAACAGGAAGCAACCGCTGAGGGAAACGCGGGTTGGGATAGTAAAAGTAGCCAATCCAACAGCGTTATTAATTTCTCCTTGCTACTGATTGACTGCTACTATGTGACACGTCTTCTGGTGAGTGGGTTTACCACCGCTGAAGGAAACGTGGTTTGGGATGGTGAAAGTAACCAATCCGAGAGCATTATTCATTTCTCCTTGCTGATGATTAACTGCTGCTTTGTGACACGTCTCCAACCAAGTGTCCTCGTGTTTTCCATTTTGTTATTGTTTTGTTATTTTTAAACGCACACAATGTTGTCGAATTGCTCTGCACTTTCTAAGGCTTCTGGAACTGAGCCTAAGTGCCAAAAGAAGTTTAAAACACTCCAGGAAAAGGTTGAACTACTGGATTTGCTCCAGGAACTAAGAAGTTATGCTGCAGTAGCGCGCCACTATGGCATTAGTGAAAGCACCGTATGCTACATAAAGAAGAACGAACCGGTGATCTCGAGTACCGTATCTGTAAGTTTCTGTGATAGTGCCAAAAAGGTAATGACCGTAAGGAATAAAAATATCGTCAGGATGGAATCTGCCTTGACACTGTGGATCACCGACTGCAGGAAGAAATCCCCTTGGATGGTAACATCATCTTTGAGAAAGCACAGAAATTGTACCAGCAGTTCGCTACAGGAGACAATGTAACAACTTCCATCACAACGTTCCTGAAACCTATAAAGAAAAGCTAGCACAAAACCCCACCAAAAGACCCGTACAAAGATACGACAACTCCTGAAGCGCCTGAAGAAGAGGCGCCACCCAAGGAGTTTTAAATCCTGTGCATTTTACTGCACAGCAACTTCATCATCATCAGTATCATTCATCATTTGTGAGTACCCGTACATTTTACTGTATTTTAATTAAATAAAATTATTATGTATTTACTCTACTTATAACAAAGAAAATGACCGCGCATAACAAAGAAAACGCGTTTGCATGAATTACAGTATGTATAGCGGTAACATCGGTATTTTACATTCTAGCAAAGCAGGAGACATAGCAGTACAGTACTGTACAGTAGATGGGTTTACCTTTACATTTTATTTTTAGGTAATGTATTAATGTATTAAGCTGAGTTTGCAACGAAATTAAAGTGCTTTGGAGGCATACTGTATTTAGGGTTGAAACTATAAAAATAGACATTTAAAAGGCATTTTTTTTTTAACCACATCCAAAAGTCGCAGTTTTTCACAATTTGTGGGTGCTCTAGGAAAGTAACCTCCGTGAATTTTGGGGGTGTACTGTATATTATTACTACTTTAGTGTCCGAATCATGTTTTTGCCTGTGTTAACTTGTTACCTGTTATTTATTATATTTCCTATTATGTATACAGGTCAAATTCTGTTACAATGCATATCTTTAAAATGAAATTTTCATTACAGTGAAGTATTTTACGGTCCTGATAGTTTCCCCCCAGTCTCTATAAAAATGTTGTTACTACAAAATACTGTACATTCAGGAGATACTTTCATTACAGCGAAGTGCCCAAAAGACCTTGAAATGCCTGAATGAATTATCCACAGTTGTGCACAATGATCCCCAAACAGAAACACTGTAAATTTTTCTCTTTCTTTGAACTTCCTCATACTGTTTTTTTTTTGCTGTGTTTGTAATCTGTGGTTTTTAGTGATACCTTTTGCTTAAATGGCAGACACGAAAAAACCACAACAGTTCACATTAGAAAGAAAAAAAACTCAATTCTGGCAAAAAGAAAAAAAGCACTGCCAGTGAATTTGGAATTTCGCCATCGACATTGTCCACTTTCTTGAAAGACAGAGCAAAAACAGAAGAAAAATCTTGGGTTTTAAACCTTGGGGCACAGTGCAAATGTATGCAAACTGCTGCATTTGAAGGTATCGAAAAAGCAGTTATTCCTCTCATTATTGGCAAGTCAACCAGTCCTCTGTGTTTTAAATGCATTACATTCCCTCCCTGTGAGAGTAAAGCAAACCATTGAGCATGGATGACTCATCATTTTGGGAAACTGGCTGCGACAACTTGACAAGGATATTGTAATGTGTGAGTCACTGTCTTGCACCCCAAAACATGAGGCTGAGTCTCAGTACTTTAGCAAAACCAGCTTTATTCAGCTTGAAACAGGAACAGCACGGTTGTTGATTGTAGCGGGATTTACCACAGACACAGCGGTCAGGCAGGATCGTGGCCAGGTTAGTGGCAAAGTAATATTGTTCCCAACATTTATAATGTTCCTTGCATCACCCATCGATGATACAGTGATCGGCTTGGTTTTGCTTCTGCAGTGCTCTGAAAAGAGCTCAGAAACCTCACAATGTGAGGAAGAAGAAAAGGAAGATTCTACTTCTGACTGATCACTGTGCTGCTCACAGCATGCTTCTACATTTAGATAATGTTCAAGATGAGTCCCTCCCACCCAAATAAACAACAGTGCTTCAGCCTTTGGATTTGGGCGTCATTCGCACACTGAAAATGTATTATCACAAAGGAAATGCTGAAAAAAAATTCTCGGCAGCATAACTTGTAGACAGAAGGAAATGAAAATTAACGTGAAGGAAGCTATTGAAATGATAACAAATGCCTGGATGCAAGTTAAAGAAAGCACTATAGCAGCAAATACAGAATTTCATTACTAAGAAATTTTCATTACAACAAAATATTTTTTAGGTCCCTGGCACCTCATTGTAATGGAATTTGACCTGTATATATATATATATATATATATATATATATATGTATGTGTGTGTGTGTGTGTGTGTGTGTGTGTATATATACAGTGGTGTGAAAAACTATTTGCCCCCTTCCTGATTTCTATCCATCCATTTTCCAACCTGCTGAATCCAAATACAGGGTCACGGGGGTCTGCTGGAGCCAATCCCAGCCAACATAGGGCACAAGGCAGGAACCAATGCTGGGCAGGGTGCCAACCCACCGCAGGACACACACAAACTAAGGCCAACTTAGAATTGCCAATCCACCTAACCTGCATGTCTTTGGATTGTGGGAGGAAACCGGAGCGCCCGGAGGAAACCCACGCAGACACGGGAGAACATGCAAACTCCACGCAGGGAGGACCCGGGAAGCGAACCCAGGTCTCCTAACTGCGAGGCAGCAGCGCTACCACTGCTCCACCGTGCCGCTCCTGATTTCTAATTCTTTTGCATGTTTGTCACACAAAATGTTTCTGATCATCAAACACATTTAACCATTAGTCAAATATAACACAAGTAAACACAAAATGCAGTTTTAAATGATGGTTTTATTATTTAGGGAGAAAAAATCCAAACCTACATGGCCCTGTGTGAAAAGTAATTGCCCCTTGTTAAAAAATAACCTAACTGTGGTGTATCACACCTGCGTTCAATTTCCGTAGCCACCCTCAGGCCTTATTACTGCCACACCTGTTTCAATCAAGAAATCACTTAAATAGGAGCTGCTTGACACAGAGAAGTAGACCAAAAGCACCTCAAAAGCTAGACATCATGCCAAGATCCAAAGAAATTCAGGAACAAATGAGAACAGAAGTAATTGAGATCTATCAGTCTGGTAAAGGTTATAAAGCCATTTCTAAAGCTTTGAGACTCCAGCGAACCACAGTGAGAGCCATTATCCACAAATGGCAAAAACATGGAACAGTGGTGAACCTTCCCAGGAGTGGCCGGCCGACCAAAATTACCCCAAGAGCGCAGAGACGACTTATCCGAGAGGTCACAAAAGACCCCAGGACAACGTCTAAAGAACTGCAGGCCTCACTTGCCTCAATTAAGGTCAGTGTTCACGACTCCACCATAAGAAAGAGACTGGGCAAAAACGGCCTGCATGGCAGATTTCAAGACGCAAACCACTGTTAAGCAAAAAGAACATTAGGGCTCGTCTCAATTTTGCTAAGAAACATTTCAATGATTGCCAAGACTTTTGGGAAAATACCTTGTGGACTGAGGAGACAAAAGTTGAACTTTTTGGAAGGCAAATGTCCCGTTACATCTGGCATAAAAGGAACACAGCATTTCAGAAAAGAACATCATACCAACAGTAAAATATGGTGGTGGTAGTGTGATGGTCTGGGGTTGTTTTGCTGCTTCAGGACCTGAAAGGCTTGCTGTGATAGATGGAACCATGAATTCTACTGTCTACCAAAAAATCCTGAAGGAGAATGTCCGCCATCTGTTCGTCAACTCAAGCTGAAGCGATCTTGGTGCTGCAACAGGACAATCACCCAAAACACACCAGCAAATCCACCTCTGAATGGCTGAAGAAAAACAAAATGAAGACTTTGGAGTGGCCTAGTCAAAGTCCTGACCTGAATCCAATTGAGATGCTATGGCATGACCTTAAAAAGCGGTTCATGCTAGAAAACCCTAAAATAAAGCTGAATTACAACAATTCTGCAAAGATGAGTGGGCCAAAATTCCTCCAGAGCTGTGAAAGACTCATTGCAAGTTATCGCAAATGCTTGATTGCAGTTATTGCTGCTAAGGGTGGCCCAACCAGTTATTAGGTTCAGGGGGCAATTACTTTTCACATAGGGCCATGTAGGTTTGGATTTTTTCTCCCTAAATAATAAAACCATCATTTAAAACTGCATTTTGTGTTTACTTGTGTTATATTTGACTAATGGTTAAATGTGTTTGATGATCAGAAACATTTTGTGTGACAAACATGCAAAAGAATAAGAAATCAGGAAGGGGCAAATAGTTTTTCACACCTGTGTGTGTTATATATATATATATATATATATATATATATATATATATATATATATATATATATATATATATATATATATATATAAATATATATATATATATATATATATATATATATATATATATATATAAATATATATATATATATATATATATATATATATATATATATATATATAAAATATATATATATATATATATATATATATATATATATATATAAATATATATATATATATATATATACATATACATAGATATATACATATACATATACATAGATATAGATATAGATATATAGATAGATATATAGATAGATAGATATACACATATATATTGAATATATATATATTCAATTAACTAAGCCTGGGTGGCACTTGGAGTTTGGAGTGGGTGTATTGGAGTTGATGATATGATGGTGGTGTTAAAGTAAAAGCGTACTTTTTCATATTTATAAGTGTTTTTAGTAGTTCGCTCCTTGATGGAACAGGATGGTTAGCAAATGTAAAACTCATCCTATTTCAATGAGAAGTAGTGATATGAAAGTTGGAAAAATGAGTAGAAAATGTGGATATGTGTTACTGAACTGGAAAAGAAAAAAAACCGCAATGCTATGCTTTTGCTGAAGGTGTAAGAATAGGAGACCCTAACAGCCCCCGCCTAGGATCTGGATAAAGATTTCGGTATAGTCACTATGAGGGACAGTTGTACGTTACTGGACTGACGTACACCAACTGGCCTAAATCTTTGTTTAGGAAGAACAGCAAACACACTAGAGAGTGGTTTTAACACCAATTCAGGCTCTGAAGCAAACACTTTAATAGATATATCTGCATTTGTGTGTGTTATATAAACAGAAAGAAATACAGATAGTATATAAACAGTAAGTTTCAAAACTGATACATTATGGATTACCCAGGAAGATTAATTGCACCATCAAAATTTCAGTTCCTTTAAATTTGGAATGCTATTCTTAAGCCAACCAATAGATGGCACTATTAAATCAATTTCTAAATACATCCACTGTATAAGGCACAAGATGGCATTGGTATACAAGAAGGAAAATGCCTTACTTTTTAATACAATTCTGTATACTCAAAACATGTTGAAATTATCTTCTTAGAACAAAATAAAGTACAACGCATTGCCCTTGATTGTTAACCATAAATAACATTAGTAACCCCCTCATTCACAAACAGAAACATGGTTATTATTGCACATTTACATATACGAGAACTAAATGTTATTAAAAGTTGAAGTGTTAATTGTAAACTTAACATGTTTAGAGTACTTTTATTAAAGGTGACAGAAAACTTATTTTGTCAGCAACATACAATTACCGGGTTTAGAATTTAAACACTGAACAGCGAGCACAAATAAGCATGGAATTTTTGTGCATGTGCAGTAAACCCACTGGGCATATAAAGCATACACCCATTTTGAGAGTACAAGCAGAGCATTAACAGTGTCTGTTCCGAATTTTATTTATGAATTTGAACAGCGATACTATCTCATTTGCAAATACAATTTGGAGTTAATGGGTATTGTGCTTGCATTCAAATTGTTTGATTCAGCTTGCATTAAATTAATGATACACAGCTTGCTTTTACTGCTTGAGCAAAGGTTTGAAACATATATTTGGAGATATGGTGAGAAATAGTGCTTGTACAATCCAAGTAAAACGAACATATATATGTTTTTATGGCATAAAAACAGTAGTGCATGATCACAAAATAACCTACCAAAGTCACCATTGAATGACACTGTGAGCTATCACACACAGCTACTCTTCTTTTAAAGTGGCTGACTTTAATCATATTTGTGTGTTAAAAAATGACATGTTAACTATTTTACAGTGTGTGTGTAATCTTAAGATGTGGATCAACACTCTATAACTGCTCTACAAATGGACTTATTTGGCAATTTTTTAAGCTTTACCTCTGTGCCCCATTTAGTACAATATAAACTCCAGTGTGGGCAAAGTTTTTCAAGTTTGTAGAAAGAGATTAACTTTTAGAACACAATTTCATGCGGGAAATAAATATACAACATGCTTGTGAAGAAATAAATTCTGAATTTATCCTTTTTAAGAGGACAGACTATACAATATAAATACAATGAGAGAGGCATTTCTTGCGTTACTAAAGTACTTGGTCATGTGGGACAACAAAATTAAAATGGAGTATCTTGTACAATTAGGGTTTAAGTTTAATTAACCAGACATAGGTCTGCTGACTCTAAAGTACCTGAAACTATCACAGGTTGAAAAAATGTGTAATTTTCAAACTTCTCTTGTGCTCAGGTGAACCAAGCTGAAGATGTTATAGTAATTAATGATGTATCACTGGAAGCTGCAAAGCAAGATGAAATCAAAAATTTTTGAGTATGCCTAACTTCCCTGAAGCCAGACATACACACATGGATTGTCTCCAGCCATATGTAATGTATTTTGCTTAACACTAGAATCTCTGAAACCTACGAAAAAAGTTGTAATCCTGGGCCACCTTAAATTCCTTCGCACTTTTCCGTCAGCGATTTTTGTTTTGTAAATGTGTCAGTCAAGCAGCCTGCTATCCCATCCCCCCACCGACACAGCTGAAGTTCTCCCAGCTCAAGTCTGTTTATCTGGGTGTGAGATGCCTGGAGTTGTTTAGGGTAAATGACATATCGCAAGGCAAGAAATGTTGAATACATAACTAAAACAGATGTTTTTTGTTTGTTTTAGTAATAATTGACAAAATGCTTAAGTGTATAAAGTGTAAAGACTGAAGTTCAAACATCAAAAAATACTTTCACAAAAAGGTATAACAAAACAAGTGCACTTTTATTCAAAAATACTATAAATGTGTAAAAACTGAAGCCCAACTATCAATCGACAGAGAGATGACATGTCTGCTTGGCTGATGTAAAGGTAAGAACTGCGGCCTCATAATCAAGAGGTTAGTGGTACGAACTCGGGTTCTTCCCATTTTGAGTAGTGGGCTGTTATTATTATTACTATTACATAATAAAAACATACATTTGATTCGAATCTTAACACCCAGTGTGCATTTTTGCTAACTGTAAAAGATATCGCTGAAGAAATATAAGCAGACGCACAAACGCTGGTGAATCATGTCCTCTTGGTATCATGTTATCACTTGAATTTTTTAAAAATGTTTTATTCTTGAATAAACGCACACCTATTTTGTTATAACTTTGCGAAAGTGTTTACTTTATATTCCAGTAATCACCTGAATGACATCAAATCTGTCTCTGATTCTCTCACACATGCACACACACACACACACACATCCATGCATGAAAATGCTATATTATTTGAATATTGTTTTTTTTTACGATCTTGCTCAATCTCCACGTTATGGTGCATGGTACTGGAAATAAAGACAGACAGTAGTGACTTTAGCAGTAGGTGGAAGACCTACTTTATTTATGGTGCCAAGCAGAGTTGTGTTACAGTGCAGCAGTCTATTAGCCAGCAAAAGTGACAGGGAAAAGTTGTCTGTTATGATTCTGGCTTTGTTCAGAAACAGTTCAGTGCAAGTCTCTTTATCTGGGTGTGTGGTGCCTGGAGTTGTACAAGGTAAATGATATATCATTATTTGGAATACATTTTCATGCGTGTTCCGTTTCTACAATGATCTGTGTAAATGTTGGATGACAGGAAATGTGAGGCAAGAAATGATGAACACATACCAGAGAAAGAAACTTTTTCTATGTTATAGTAATACTGACTTGGAAGTGTATACTGTGTGATGACTTTAGTCCAAATTTCAAATAAACATGCACTTTTATTCAAGAATATATCCAAAGAAAAAAAAAATTCAATTTACATGTTGCTGTCAGTTAGTTAAAAACCCAAGCTCAAATGTCAATCGGCAGAAAGTCGGTATGTCTTCCTGGATGGTGCAGAAGAAAGAGCTGCTGCCTTATAACCAAAAAGTTGCAGTTTGAGTCTGCATGCTCTTCATTTTCAGTAATGAGCTGCTGCTATTATTACTATAATAAAATAAAAACATTAATATGATTTGAGTGTGTAACACCTGGTGTAAATTGTGGCTACTTGTAAAAAGTTAGCTTTTTTTTTTTTATATTATTCAGTTTCAGTTTTATTCTGTCAGCAACATTGACATGGTACACCGAACTTGTCTCTCCCTCTCTGAGTTAATGGCGTTTATCTCCATTCTTTTCATAAGAGCAGTGATGACCACAGTTGGTGATGTGGTTGATGCCTGGTCAGAACTATTTGTTGTACTGGCAATCAAAGATCTGATGCCCTGTGACCGCTACCAGAGTATCATGAGACATTTGTGCTTTGACAACAAAGGCACCCGTGCAGAAAGTGTGCAAAACAACAGTTATGGCATAACGTTTTGGATTGCGGCAGATTTGGAGACAAAGTACATTTGCAATGCCACTCCATATTTAGGAAACAATCCCCATTGTCTCACAGGAGAAAGATTTTCCGAAAGTGTAGTCATAAAGCTTATGGAGCTGAGCTGTTTCTGAACAAAGCCAGAATCATAACAGACAACTTTTCCCTGTCACTTTTGCTGGCTAATAGACTGCTGCACTGTAACACAACTCTGCTTGGCACCATAAATAAAGTAGGTCTTCCACCTACAGCTAAAGTCACTACTGTCTGTCTTTATTTCCAGTACCATGCACCATAACGTGGAGATTGAGCAAGATCGTAAAAAAAACAATATTCAAATAATATAGCATTTTCATGCATGGATGTGTGTGTGTGTGCATGTGTGAGAGAATCAGAGACAGATTTGATGTCATTCAGGTGATTACTGGAATATAAAGTAAACACTTTCGCAAAGTTATAACAAAATAGGTGTGCGTTTATTCAAGAATAAAACATTTTTAAAAAATTCAAGTGATAACATGATACCAAGAGGACATGATTCACCAGCGTTTGTGCGTCTGCTTATATTTCTTCAGCGATATCTTTACATCAGCCAAGCAGACATGTCATCTCTCTGTCGATTGATAGTTGGGCTTCAGTTTTTACACATTTATAGTATTTTTGAATAAAAGTGCACTTGTTTTGTTATACCTTTTTGTGAAAGTATTTTTTGATGTTTGAACTTCAGTCTTTACACTTTATACACTTAAGCATTTTGTCAATTATTACTAAAACAAACAAAAAACATCTGTTTTAGTTATGTATTCAACATTTCTTGCCTTGCGATATGTCATTTACCCTAAACAACTCCAGGCATCTCACACCCAGATAAACAGACTTGAGCTGGGAGAACTTCAACTGTGTAGGTGGGGGGATGGGATAGCAGGCTGCTTGTGGCCACTGCTGATTGACATATTTGGAAAACAAAGGTGCTGATGAAGAGGTGCGAAGTAATTTAAGTTGGCCTGACATTACAACTTTTTTCGTAAGCTTCAGGGATTCCAGTTTTAACCAGGTCTGACAGGTAGCAAGCTTTTGTTTGTGATGAACCATTGTGGATGAAGGTTCAAAACAATAGCAGGCAGACACCAATTCAAACAAACAGAATTCTTTTATTTCTGACTTCTTGGTGAGTAGAGCGGCTTTGCCTTACAGAGCTCTAAGAGCAAAACCCAATCAAGGGAGTGTCAGCTGCATCTTTTATTACAGAATCTTGAAAGAAAGCAGTTAGATAAAATGAGCTCAGTTTCATCCAAGGTCACAGAACATTCTTTACACAATTTGTTGATTACAACAGAAAGCAGAAATTCTAGTCTTATATTTTTAATGAAGCTTATCAGAGAACTTGTCATACGTTTGGCATCTTAATTGGATGATAATCTAGGCACTGCTGAAGCAGCTGGGAAGAGCCAAAAAACTTCACAATTATTATTCGGAATGTACGTACAGCAAGCATCTCCAAACATAGCACAAACACCACCTTTTTCGGCTAGAAGCATATCTAGTGCTAGGCGATTTTGCCAGGTCATAAGGGAGGTTTTATCTAATTGCTCATGTATTCCTTCAACAGCTTCTTTAGTAAAATTCAGAAAACGCTGTTGATTATAATATAAATAATTTATCCAATCCACATTTTTATTGATAGTGATTATGGGAAAAAGAGATTCAAAACCAGCAGCTACTTGCTCTCTTGCTTTCAATTTGTTAGGGACACCTCTAGGCACACCTATTGAGTCAATATACACACCTGGACCATGTAATGAGAAATTTGAAACGGATGCTAAGGATCTACGAACACGATGTAAACGGGGAGAGGATGGAGGTTGTTGGCCATGAAGGAGTAGGAGACGGAAAGGCATGACCAATTGTACAAGGGCACAGGTACCAGTCCATTCAGGTGGGAGTATGTCCAGTAATTCAGATCTTCGGCACATCCACCAGACATCCGCACGGGCGGTGGTGTGGGAGGTGAACCAACTAAGGGTAATGTTATTGGGGAAAAAGGTAGAGGCATTGATGGAGATGTTGTAAGTAAAGGAGCACCAGGGGGTGGGAAGGCAGCCAAGGAAAATGGCATTCTTCTTAGGGCCGGCTCGAGTGAAACAAGTGTAATTGCCAATATAGGGATGGAACATAGGGGGAGTCATAGGTTGAATTAGAGGAAAAAGGGTATTCAAGGTATTGACATTTGGGATTCGTTGGAGGGAAAGCAGTAGTAAATAGGTAAAGCAAACAAGGAAGGCCAGTGGGCTCTGAGGGATCAGTTAAGGGAAATGGGGTAGTGGCAAGGTGAGGGCATGCAGTGGCACATGCATAACAGTTGGATTGGTTTATCTGTCGTGCAGAATAGAGGACCCACTGCAGCCATCGGTTCTGGTCACTGTATCCAGTTTCTATGGAGAATGTAGAGGAAAGGGTGGTGATATTTAGAGAAATAATCGGTTGTGAGGGTAAGTCGTCAGGAGGAGATGTAGCAGAGATATTTGAGCTAGGTGAGATAAAAGCGGGTTAGGTCTCTGTAACCTGTATAATAAATTTTCCAAGGAGGTCTGTGCCAAAAACATGGGCCCCTAATATGTAGATTCCTTTATCATGATATGAGGGTTCTTTTATAGTGATAATCAAAGGATTACAAGTTTCTACCTTACATTCATGAATTGGGGTAAACCTTGATTTAATTATAGAAAACCTTGGTTTTAAATTATGGTTCTGGGCTTCCCACGGATTATACCCCCAGTCCTGGTCGCCAGTGTTCGCAAACACATCACTCCAGCTTGAACATTCAGATAGACTGGAGGAGGGATTTAAATCAATTTTGTACCTGGGTCGGGTCACACAAACATATTTTTCAGACAATCTCCATTTGTCTTGTCCACTGGACCCACAGGGAGCAATGGAACAAAAGTCAATTTGGAACGAGGCAGTTTTCCCTATTTGGAAAGTTAATGTGGGAAAATCCCCATGTATTTGCTTCAGTTGGTGAGTCAGATGGTCACCACCTGTTTGTCCTTGTCCTAAAGTCAGATGGATAGAAAAGATTAGGACTAGCGAATGCCATTTTTTGCAATGCGACACATGAATCCAGGCAGGAAGTCCTTCGACTTTAATGGCGTGAGGTGTGGATAGCAGCACTTGGAATGGTCCCCTCCGGCGAGGTTGATGCCAGTGCTTCCTTCGGGTGTCTCTGACCAGTATCCAGGTTCCCAAGGGAATCTGTGACTCTGTTGGTGGAGGACTAGTTCGCCAAGCCTGGTTAACCTGCTCGTGGACCTCCTTCAGGGATGCTTGGAGACCTGTAAGACTGGAAATAAGATCATGTCCACAGTATGCAGATTGACATTTCCAATAACCATGCCAACAGACATGGGTTGTCCAGTCAGAATTTCAAACGGCGACAGTCCCAACTGCCGGTGTGTCCTCCCTCTCAATCCCATTAAGGCCAGGGGTAAAGCGTCAGGCCAGGTTAAATTCGTTTGCTCACAGATCTTAGCCAATTTAGATTTCAGGGTGCCATTGCACCTCTCTACTATTCCTCCGCTTTGAGGGTGGTACTTGCAATAGTGATGCACGTTAATTTGGAGCCAGGTGGTTAGTTCATTGATTACTAAATTCACAAAATGGGTACCATTATCAGTCTGCAATTTTTGTGGTATTCCCCATCTTGGAATGATTTCTTTTATCAAGGCTTTTGCCACAGTTTTGGCGTGTATGCATGTTTGGAAGGGAAAGCTTCCACCCATCGGGAGAACACATCGACAATTACCAAGCAGTATCGGTACCCTTTAGATAGTGTTAGTTCAGTGAAGTCCATTTGAAGATGTTCGAATGGACCCATTGGGTTAGGTGTGACGGCGGGACTTACCTGAGTACCTTTACCTACGTTAAATTTTTGACATAGTGCACAGCGTCTGCAGAATTGCTCTGCATACGTAGAGAAACCTACGGCTTCCCAATGTCTCTCGACATCTTGAATCATGGCATCCTTTCCGGCGTGGTCTAGGTCATGTGCGATTTTTGCCATACCTGGAAAAGAAGCTTTTGGGAGGAAAGGTTTGTTATTTTGCTTGTGAGTTCAGACTCCATCAGAGAGGGATCCTTCTTTGGATTATTTTCTCTTTTCTCTGTCCGTGGCTGCATTCTGTAAAGAGATTAATTGATTATCAGTGTCCTTGTCGTCTTTTTGTTGAAATAAAAAGATTGGTGTGTTATTGTAGGCAGCCTGTTTAGCAAAGTGATCAGCCAGGTTGTTTCCTTTGCTGACAGGATCTTGTTTCCCAGTGTGGGCCTGGCATTTAACTATTGCCAGTCTTGATGGTTTTATTATAGCTTCGAGGAGGGATTCGACTAATTTCTGATGTTGGATGGGCTTACCAGTACTGGTTTTGAATCCCCTTAATTTCCACAATGCTCCATGATCATGGCAGACTCCAAAAGCATACCTGGAATCTGTATAAATGTTTACTGCTTTCCCTTCTGACAGCTGACAGGCTCTGGCGAGAGCAATTAATTCAGCTGCCTGCGCGCTTAAACTTGACGAAATTCGGTTTGCCTCCAGCAAGTGGTCACCTTTGACCACTGCATAGCTGGTTGAGGGTGTTCCATTATCCAATCGCAAGGAACATTCATCTACGTAGAGTACTTCTCCTATATTTAGTGGAGTTTCCTGCAGGTCTGGTCTGGGTTTTATGACCTTAATTATTTCGTCATGACAGCTGTGTGGCTCCCCTTCTTCTTCAGTTGAAAGAAGAGTGGCTAGATTTAGAGTGGAGCATCTTTCAATTGTGACATTAGACAGAGTACAGAGTGCATTGCCCTAGCAGTAGTGAGATGTGAAGTTCTGGCCTGTACTAAAATGGAGTGTACAGCTTGAGGCACCTTTACTGTTAGGGGGCTCATGAGCACTATATCTGTTCTGGCTAGCACAGCTTCTGTTGTGGCTGCTACTGCTCTTAGACAGGTTGGAAGTCCCCTAGCCACTGGATCCAATTTTTTCGAAAAATAGGCTATTGGCCTTTGTTTTTCTCCATGGAGCTGTGTTTGTACTGCATTCATATATCCGCCCTTTTCATCCACGAACAAAGTGAATGGACGAGAATAGTCAGGGAGCCCTAACGCTGGCGCAGAGAGTAGTGCACTTTTTAACACTAGAATTACCAGAGCCTACGAAAAAACTCGTAATTCCGTCCCACCTTAAACTGCTTCTTAAATCCCTTCACACCTCTCCGCCAGCGCCCTTTGTCCTCTAAATGTGCTGATAAAGAGAAGCTAGGAGCAGCCGGCTATTCCATCCCCCCACCAATTTAGAACGTGCACGAACTTCTCTCAGCTCATGCCTTGTTTGAGTATCTGGGAGTGAAGTGGAGTTTTAAATTGGAAATAATAGATCGTTATTTGAAACACACACATTTCATGTCTGTTCTGTTTCTACAGTAATCTGTGCCAACACATTGTTAAAACAGAAACGTTTTTTTATATTCTAGTAGTAGATGACAAAATGTAGGCATAAACTATATAATGTATGAAGCCTGAAGTCCAAATAGCAAAGAAACATTTTCACAAGAATAACACAATTGCGCTTTTATTCAAAAATATAACTGCTAAAACAAAAATCCGCCTTAACATGCGACATTGACACCAGTTTATTGTAACTTCCTTCGTGGTTCAATTGACTCAGCCCCTGCTTGGGAATCGAGAGGTCACGAGTTCGATCCTGCGCCCTTCCGTTTGAGAAGTAAACTGCTCTTAGTCTTACTGTTTTAGAATAAAAGCATACATTTGATTTCAGTCTGTAACAGCCGGTGCAATTTATGATCCTTGTAAAGGTTAGCTTTTTTTTTTATTCACTTTTCATTCTCTCAGTCGCGTTCAGAATCAATCCATACAACCCCATCTGACACGGCTGTTTTCACTAAAGACGCGCTTATAGCTCTGCAGTGTACCACGATGCATACTAACGCCAAACACCCCCCCCGGTTCTGACACACAAACGCTGGCGAAGCTGCCTTCTTCGTATCTCACCGCCACTTGCTTTTCTTTTTTTTCAGTTTTATTGAGTGTTCCTGCCAGTCCCCGCATGTTGCTGTATGCTGTTTCTTTTGTACTCCAGGACATGCAGAGGAAAGAATGGTAAAGACCAGTAACTTCGGCGCTATATGCAATCATCAGACACTCCCCATCTGCCCGTGTCGTTCAAACACAGGAACATATATTGGTGTAAAAGTATAACAAAAGTGCACTTTTATTCAAGTGCACTTTTATTCAAGTGCACTTTTTCCATCGCCTTTTCCTGTAAGAAGCAATGTACACACTTCTCTATGCTGTGGTTTCTATTACACACCTGAAAGAAAGAGACAATACATGTGAACATATCCAGCATACAGCAACATGCGGGACTGGCAGGAACACTCAATAAAACTGAATAAAAAGAAAATCAAGTGACGGTGAGATACGAAGAAGGCAGCTTCGCCAGCGCCTGTGTGTCAGAACCGGGGCGTTAGTATGCATCGTGGTACAACGCAGAGCTATAGCTGCCTGTATTCTGTTTCTTTTGTACCCAGGGCACGCAGAGGAGAGAATAGTAAAGAGCAGTAAGTTCGGCGCTATATGCAATCATCAGACACTCCCATCTGCCCGTTGTTTTGTTATACTTTTCAATACTTTTATACTGCTCAAACGGGCATGCTCAAAAATACACGTGTAATGCCACAAAGAGCACGCAGACACTTGATTTTGCAAACAAAACAAGTGCACTTTTATTCAAAACTACCTGTATAACCAAGAAAAAGAAAGCAAGTTACAGTAGGCGATTGATACGACAGCTTGCATGGTGCAATGCTAAGAAGTGCAGATTTTCATTCCGTGCTATATAAAATCATCACATTCAAATATTAACAGTTCCCACACACCCAAGGACCGTCCTTCCTACATTTACGACGCGTGTACTTGTTGCCGTGTACACACCTCTCTGTGCTACGGTTTCTATTACACTGAATGAGCACCCGACACTGTACTTTCTTCCCTGGGGGAAGGTCCCGCATCAGAGAATTTCCAGTTCCTGCATAAATTCACACCCGATCTGACGCTGTTCGTTTTCAAATAATATTGCATTAGTGCGATTATATTTTCACATATATTGTCTCTTTCTTTCAGGTGTGTAATAGAAACCACAGCATAGAGAGAAGTGTGTACATTGCTTCTTACAGGAAAAGGCGATGGAAAAAGTGCACTTGAATAAAAGTGCACTTTTGTTATACTTTTACACCAATATATGTTCCTGTGTTTGAACGACACGGGCAGATGGGGAGTGTCTGATGATTGCATATAGCCGGTTACTGGTCTTTACCATTCTTTCCTCTGCATGTCCTGGAGTACAAAAGAAACAGCATACAGCAACATGCGGGACTGGCAGGAACACTCAATAAAACTGAATAAAAAGAAAAGCAAGTGACGGTGAGATACGAAGAAGGCAGCTTCGCCAGCGTTTGTGTGTCAGAACCGGGGTGTTTGGCGTTAGTATGCATCGTGGTACACTGCAGAGCTATAGCGCGTCTTTAGTGAAAACAGCCGTGTCAGATGGGGTTGTATGGATTGATTCTGAACGCGACTGAGAGAATGAAAAGTGAATAAAAAAAAAGCTAACCTTTACAAGGATCATAAATTGCACCGGCTGTTACAGACTGAAATCAAATGTATGCTTTTATTCTAAAACAGTAAGACTAAGAGCAGTTTACTTCTCAAAACGGAAGGGCGCAGGATCGAACTCGTGACCTCTTGATTCCCAAGCAGGGGCTGAGTCAATTGAACCACGGAGGACGTTACAATAAACTGGTGTCAATGTCGCATGTTAAGGCGGCTTTTTGTTTCAGCAGTTATATTTTTGAATAAAAGCACAATTGTTTTATTCTTGTGAAAATGTTTCTTTGCTATTTGGACTTCAGGCTTCATACATTATATAGTTTATGCCTACATTTTGTCATCTACTACTAGGATATAAAAAAACGTTTCTGTTTTAACAATGTGTTGACACAGATTACTGTAGAAACGGAACAGAAATGAAATGCTTGTGTTCCAAACAACGATCTATTATTTCCACTCTAAAACCTTGTGCCCATTTTCTGCAAGATACTTGAGCAATAATTCTGTATCTTGTATGCATGCTTTCTCTGTTTCGCCACAGAGTAATAAATCGTCGACGTACTGTATCAATGCACTTCTCCTGTCAGGCCAGAAGCCTTCCAGGTTTTGAGCAAGCGCTTGGTCGTATACACAAGGAGCCTCTGTATAACCTTGTGGCCTAACGGTCCATGTCCAACGGCGGTTTTGAAAAGTAAAAGCAAGCCAAAACTGAGAATCAGGATGTACAGGAATAGAAAAGAAAGCATTTGCTAATTCAATAACTGAGAAATAACGTGCAGATGGAGGGATTGTAGACAGAATAGTGGAAGGATTAGGCACGATCGGTGCTCTAGGAAAGATAGCAGAATTGACTTGTCTGAGGTCTTGGACAAAGCGCCAAGAGCCATCAGCTTTCTTTACTGGCAAGATAGGAGAGTTTACAGGAGAATATTTAATAGGAATTATAGCCCCCTTTTCAACGAGATCTTTATGTACAGCAGCAATTCCAAGTTCAGCCTTGGGAGAGAGAGGATATTGCGCACGGTGATGACAGAAGGAGGATTTTGGAAAGATTACTAGAGGTTCACAATTTGCTATTCTGCCAAAATTATTTTTCCCTTGAGACCACAGTGTATCAGGAATCAAAGAGAGCTATGGAATGCTATCAGTTTGCAATGAACATAAAGAGAGAGACAGGTGACACAGGGAACGAACAACTGGCAGATCAATCTGAATTAGTACTTTAGTAACTAGATAGTCTGAGGTGTCAAAAATACCTGGTGCAACGTACAGCCAATCAGTTCTATTTAGACATTTCAACCCAGCGAACGGTGTCAGATTTAAATAGAGAGACATGGGGCACTGAACCACCTAGATAGAAAATACTTTGTGAATATGTGAGTTGAACTGACGCAGCAGCTTTAGTGGATGAAACAAAAATACATGGAATGTACAAAGTTTCAGGGCATGTGCCAGAGGAAAGAAAAGATTCTAACCAAGGAGTGTCTACTTCAACAGGGAAATATTGGGCAGTACAATGCAGGGTGTCCGGGACTTGTAAGTGGGGAAATAGGCATGAGGGGAAAGAATGAAGGGCTTTCAAGAGGAGGGTGTGTGGTGAGATGTCAAGGGTCCATGCAGCAAAAGAGGGCTTGGGGTGTGTAGTTTGGCATAGGAGCTTAGGAATGGAGCAGTAAAATCCTTGTTCAGTTAAAGAAATTGAGACTGACAACTTAGTCATAAGATCCCTTCCCAGCAAGTTCACAGGGCACAAATGATTTAACAGTAAGTGATGAGTTAATGGAGAGCTGTCGGTGCTGAGTTGCACTTGCAGAGGCTTTGAAACTAGTAGCGTGTGTGGTTGTCCTGAAGCAGTGAGAACCTTCACAGTGTCTTTCGAGGCAGGGACCTCCAACAGCGATAAAGTGGAGCGTGTGGCTCCTGTGTCCACAAGAAAGACAGTTTCTTTGCCGTTTACTATTAAAGTCAATAAAGGATCAGTATCAGCATGACGAGTAAGCAAAGGAAACTGGAAAACGTGGCTGGTGGTCCCTGCTAATTCCTAGGACCAAGGAATGTCATTGGGCTCAGGGAGAGGGGTGGCGGAGGGCTTGTGTGGGCAGTTGCGTCTGAAATGTCCAAGTTCACCGCAGCCGTAACAGGCATATGACGCTGGCGTCTGCTCCGAAGGGTCAGGCATCTGAGCGAAAGGATTATTAGGGCTTGATAATTGGAACCCTCATCCTCTCCCGTTTTCTGCGTCTTCTCCCCCTAGCCGGATCAGTTCCACCAGTATAGTAATTTATTTGTGCAGCCAACAGTTTGGTCTGTGTGTCTGACTCTTTTAATTTAGTCTGTCTCTCAGCATGCTCTGCATGATGCTTGACTTCCTCGAACGTAGCGCTTTCCCAGCCTATGCAAGACGTGCGAACTTTGCTTTGAATATCACTTCTCAGTCCCGAGACAAAAGGAGGCACTGCAGCACAATTCTGTCGTTTTCATTGTCTAGCCCAGAGTGATTAGCCATCAGATCTTGCAACTGGTGAGCCCATTCATCCACTGTCTCGTCTTTTTTCTGCTTAGCAGCTGAAATTAGTGACCAGTCTGTGCCCTTTTTATATTTTTCTGCCAGGGCTCCTTTCAAAGGCTCCCACTGGCCGAGGAAAGGACCTTCATTCCCGGGGCCTCGGGGAAGAGCTTCATTCCAACGCCAAGGGGCACCGTTAAGATCACCGTGATTTACAGTTGCCCATGTGGTGCCCAGCTTTCGGCGAAGCACCTGTGTCCACTCTGCAGCATTTGGTTTATACATGTCATCAAGCTGCTGTAACCATTGCACAAATTTCAGTCCACCGACCGCTTTGGGGTCAGGCAGTTCAGACACCACATCCTTTAATTCTTGAATGTCCCAATTTCGGTGAATCATTACGGTAGTGGGATTATTGTCGGGGGTTGGGGACTTCAATGAGGGGGCAAGAGAATGTTGGGCCAGAAGGTTTAGGGGAGCCGAAGGGGGAAGTAAAACCGCCCATCGGTTTAGAGCGGAGGGTCTGACTTCTCGTGTGCTGGGAGACAGATGACTCTTCTGGTTTCTGCCATTGCAACCCAGTAGCACCTTGTGAATGATCTGAATCATCTTCCTCAGGGTCAATATGTGAGGACGGGTCATAATGATATTGTTCATCGTAAAAACTTGCTCCAGACGGTTCGTCTGTTAACAGGGGTGCAGGAGGTGTAATCGGAGGAGTTTGGTAAGGAAGGGGTGGACAGATTACGGGATATAGGGGGTATTTCTTTTCGGTCTAATTTCTTTTACTTTTAGGCTTGGGCTCTGTCTCTACCTTCGTTTTCTGCAACGCTAGCAATAACTTTTCCTTTTCTTTCTGTGTTTTGACCTCAGTAGCCAGCAGCTCGTTACGCTTCTGCGCCGCTTGCAAGGTCCTATCCTTTATTACCAATTCCCATCTATCAAACATGTCTATTCGATACGGACCTTTGTTACAACATCCTCATGCATTTCTACATAATATTTTCCTTATTTCTTGTATTTCTGATATGTCCACAGTCCCGTCAATCGGCCATCTGCCACCACTCTGTTTATTCCATTTTTTACATGCTTTCTTAAAGTCTAATCCGGTTTTCTTTTCTATTAATTTTCTAGGTGAACCCCCTTTCGGACCCGAGTGAAAGCTCATGTCCGAGACACTTTCCAAAAATAATCCTTCTAACAGAGACTTTTGATTTCCCAAGGGAGTCTCTTTGACCAGTTTTCTATTTTGCTTTCCCATAATGAATGGCACTGGACCACAGTAGAACAATTCAGCCCCCGTGGCGTTCTGCTCCCAGTCCTGTCCCACTCCCGGATTAGTACTCAAGTGGTTTTGTGTCCGTTGTTTAGCAGAATCGTACAACAATATTCAGCGGAATACAAGATGTGCGTAACACCGATTCCTTCGCCAGACGCCTCCTATGTGCCAAACTGCTTGTGTATGTCTCCACCACAGAGCAACCCATAGAAGCAGGATTATGACCAGACATTAGGAACAGAAAACTCATCCACCCACTCAGTGTTATTCCAAGACACTCAATTCATATACTATGCTTTTCTTACTCCCATTCCCCTATTTAATAGGAGTGTGCCACTCACCCCTTTCTATTCCGCTTCCCAGGGAGTAAATTACTAATGTACTTGTAGTATCTTACACTGTCCCCCGAGGGACCCAAGTATTATTCCCTATTTTCCAGTTACCATCCACTACGTTAGTGATACAGTATTTATTTTCCTTCCCATAAACCGGTCAAATCCCTGAGCTACTTCATTCACTCAATCGTACTCCCTCAGTCTACTCACCAAGAATTTCGTGACCTGCTAGGGAAATCCCAGTTGGTTCGACCTTCATATTCGGTCAGAGGAGGCCAGGGACTTCTCACACAGGATACACCTGAGGCAGGCCAGTCCTAACTTTTGCCGGAGCTGGTCCTTCTGACCCGGCCGGAGTCGGTCCTTTTACCGGTCCTCTGGACGATCCCGCTCAAGGAGTCACCTGTCCGTCTCCGCCCCACGTTGGGCGCCAGAAAACTGTGGACGAAGGTTCAAAACAATAGCAGGCAGACACCAGTACAAACAAACAGAATTCTTTTATTTCTGACTTCTTGGTGAGCAGAGCAGCTTTGCCTTACAGAGCTCTAAGAGCAAAGCCCAATCAAGGGGGGGTCAGCTGCATCTTTTATTACAGAATCTTGAAAGAAAGCAGTTGGATAAAATGAGCTCAGTTTCATCCAAGGTCACAGAACATTCTTTACACAATTTGTTGATTACGACGGAAAGCAGAAATTCTAGTCTTATATTTTTAATGAAGCTTATCTGAGAACTTGCCATACGTTTGGCATCTTTGGCAATCTAGGCACTGCTGAAGCAGCTGGGAAGAGCCAAAAAACTTCACTCCACACCTGCAGCCCTACTCCATGCAAGTACGCTTCTGTTAATAATAATACCTAGCCACACAGAGAACATGCAGATTTTCATACAGAAGCTAGCAATAGATTTTAACTTCCATTCCACACCATCTTCAGTCAGAATCTCTCTTAAAAAACCCTATTAGACATATAAATGTGTGTTGTGTGTTTAGAGAGCATATTGTACATTTAACAATAAGCATAACCTGATGCAAGGGGAATCCTTTCTGTAGCATCAGATTATACAGTGACATTCAATGGCATCAATGGACAAATGGAATACATGAATGATATGTGTATCACATGTGTTGTGTGTGTGATTTCTATTGTTCAGCATTACAACAATAGTGTAGTAGTCAATGTAATCTATATTAATGAAAATGTGAACGGCAGAATATACATCTATACTAATAAAAGGCAAAGCACTCAGTAACTCACACTTCTCACTGACTCACTCACTCACTGACTCATCACTAATTCTCCAACTTCCCGTGTGGGTGGAAGGCTGAAATTTGGCGGGTTCATTCCTTACAGCTTCCTTACAAAAGTTGGGCAGGTTTTATATCGAAATTCTACGCGTAATGGTCATAACTGGAAGCTGTTTTCTCCATTTACTGTAACGGAGATGAGCTTAAACGCCGTGGGGGCGGAGTTTCGTGTGACATCATCACGCCTCCCACGTAATCACGCAGTACATAGAAAACCAGGAAGACCTCCAAAAAGCGCTGAAGAAAACATGCATTATATAATTGAGAAGGCAGCGAAACAATAAGAAGCGAAGAAAGTGACATATACAACCATATTCATGAGTTCTGCTACTGAAACAAAGCACGATGTAAACCTACACTTTAAATTAAGTTCATAGACAGGCTGCCGCTGGCGCTTGTAATTTAGTGCCTGCCCATATAAGGCCGTCCGTCAGCGCAATCCAATAGCAAACTCCCACTAAATATTCACGGGTGAAGGACTGTGCTTATGGAGAGGAAGATGAGATGGTCAGGGTGGTGTTTGACACAAACTCAGCTTAAACTGCGAGAGAAAGTTTTAAGTGCCAGGACTAAGGTAACATTAAATACAGCCATGGACATAGCACGAGATGGCACCAGCACAGCTGGGAACCTTCGATGCATGTACACCGCGGCTCACGGAACTGACGCAGTGCACAGATAAAAGCAACAGTTCCAAAGAGCTGAACAAAACCAATTACACAATTGAAAAGGCAGCAAAAATATGAAGCGCCTGATAAGCATATTCATAAATCCAGCTACTGCGGAAACAAAGCACACGGTGGAAAAAGTCAATGTCCCGCTAAAGGAAGACAGTGTAAAAAAACCCGTGCATGCAGTGTGTCAGGTCTCAGATAAAGAAGAAGACGAGCTGTTTATTGATGCAGTAAGAAACGAATCGATGAATGAAACCTGTCATCTTTACAACGATTGACAAACACGGAATGTAACTTGAACACAACACATCCTACAAATACGAACCTGATTGAAAGAAATAATGATAATCAAATCCTTGATGACAGCAACACTCAGTAACACTCACAAAACAAATACTGTATATTGACAGTCATGTTACGTTATTTTTAAAATGTTCCCTTTTCTTTTCTAGCTTTTTAACACACTACTTCTCGCATGATACGCTGGTATATATATATATGTATATATATATCCCGATCTACATACTCGAATAATGGATACTTTATTCGCCATCAATGATTGTTTTGGTAAAGCCATACTCAGTGTATTCATTAGATGAACGGTAAAAAGTAAGAGCGAGGGAGGATGCAGGCTGTAGTCTTGGCGTCAACTCTATCTGAATTGCTGATCACATTTGAAAAAATATATCTTTTCAAGTTCTATTTAGTCCATATTTGTCAAACTCAAGGGCCACGGGCCACATCCGCCCGCGTAATTATATCCGCCCGAGATCATTTTATATACTGTATTATTGTTATTAATGGCCCAGGTATATGAAGCGCTGGTAACACAATAAACTACAGATCCCATAATGCAGCGCTTCAGCTGCCTTGCGAACACTTACGCGTTAATCAAGTCTAGCTTATGATGCTGCAAGTTATTGCGGCTAGCTCACACGATGCTGAGAGAAAAGTTGATTCTGAAAATAGAGCCTTTAAAACCGATGGGAGGCTGAGTATATGTTTACTGAACCCGTGTGTCTCATTTGTGGAGCTAATGTGGCTGTAATTACAGAATTTAATCTAAGACGGCACTATGAGACAAAACATCAGGGTAACCTGAATGCAATGCAGAAGATACAGAAAGCAGAAGAATTAAATAAGAATCTGACACTTCAGCGGACGTTTTACCCGTGCACAATCACAAAGTGCATTTCAAGTGAAGCTGCTTTTATGGGAGACACAAATGCACCAGTGCAACTTGCCCCACTTTCCCTGTTGCCAAGTAATGTTAAACCAAGTCGTCACTACGGTGTTCCCAAACACGCACTTTGCTGATAAACTGAGCGCACTGAGTTTGCACGGCGCTTTGGTGACTTTGAAGAACAAAAAAAGTCCGTCTACATGCGGCTCGAACCTTGTGCATGTTTGGTAGCACATATCTGTGTGAGAAGCTCTTCTCAGTGATAAAGACTAACAAAACAGCACACAGGAGTCGCCTCACTGATGAGCACCTGCAATCCATCCTGAGAATCTCCACAACACAGAACCTCACACCAAACAGAAACGAACTGTTGCCAAAAAAGATGCCAGGCGTCCAGCTCTAAAATGACATATGAGCAAAGACAACTGAATGATTTGATTTGTTATTGCTGAAAGGAACACATTTTATTTATATTTCCAGGTTTTGTTATGCAGCATGTTCATATTTGAATTTGTATAATTTTGACAGGATATATTTTTATGGAGAGCAAAATCTTTTGGGATATTTAAAATCTAAGTTTATTTTTATATAAAATTACATAAGAGTAAAGAAATTTGAATGTTTGTTCTTTTAATGTTTACTTTATTTCTAACTTGTATAATTTAGACAGGATATATTTTTATGGAGAGCAAAATATTATAAGTTGTTTAAGGTTTGAGTTGATTTATTCAGGAATAATATTCCTGTCTGTTTTACCATTCCTACCAAAGATATTTCTGTCGACTAAATAAAAATTCCTTCTATTTAAAATGTAAATAGAACTTGAACAAATCGATAGTTCATAATATCCACGCAGACTTGCACGTAAGAGCGGAGTTATCCGTTTTAACAAGCAGCGTATTGCACTGATCTGAAATAGCTGTGTGTGTATATATGTAGATATGTATGTATATGTATATATATGTTTATATATGTGTGTGTGTATGTATATATATATATATATATATATATATATGTGTGTGTGTGTATGTATGTGTGTGTGTATATATGTAGATATATATATGTATGTATATATGTGTATATGTATAGATATGTATATATATATGTTTATGTGTGTGTGTGTGTGTGTAAATATATATATATATATATATGACAACAACACTCATCACTCACAACAGTGACAAAACAATTACATTGACAATCATGTTACGTTATTTTCAAAATGTTTCCTTTTCTTTTTCATTGATTCTTTAACACACTACTTCTCCGCTGCGAAGCGCGGGTATTTTGCTAGTTTGAAATAAACAGTGCTTTACACTCCATCAGGATTGCAGATAAGAGAGCTGATGATGAAGAATCACAGAAGAGGCAGTTTTCAGTACTCAAATCACCCAAATCAAAAAATCTGCCTAACAACACTAATAGAAGCACTGATGAGGCTGAACAACGTCCATCTTCTAACTACACGTTTAAATGAAGTACTGAAGAAATTTAACATTACTCTCTACAGTAATTGGAAATGCAAAAAGACCATGACAAAATAGCTGCAGTGTTTTAACATGTATATCCATAGACCACAATGCTTATCTAATCTCTGTTTGAGTTGTGTCATATAGTGATGCAGCAGTTAAAATGACAGAAAGATAACATAGCAGGCAAGAAGTACTTCTCAAATGTGTGGAGCCCAGTAACTGCTTTAGTCTACGTGTGTGTCTCCACTGTCACAGCGCTCATTACAACATGCAAACTAGTTGTTATGCTTGTTACCTTATGCCACTTGTATAAAATGTGCACAATAATTATAACAGTGTTGAAGCAATGATGAAGCGAAAGGGAGTTGCTAAACATGGGTGGCCGCGTTGTGCCTGCCCATAAATCCCAACCAATGTATATATCTGAACGGATCTATCTGAACCGATGTATATATCTATTTAAACCAATATATATATATATCTAAACCAATGCATATCAACCACAATATATATATATCTACAGGGTGGGCCATTTATATGGATACACCTTAATAAAATGGGAATGGTTGGTGATATTAACTTCCTGTTTGTGGCACATTAGTATATGTGAGGGGGGAAACTTTTCAAGATGAGTGGTGACCATGGTGGCCATTTTGAAGTCGGACATTTTGGATCCAATTTTTGTTTTTTCAATAGGAAGAGGGTCATGTGACACATCAAACTTATTGGGCATTTCACAAGAAAAACAATGGTGTGCTTGGTTTTAACGTAACTTTATTCTTTCATGAGTTATTTACAAGTTTCTCTTTGTTTACAGCCATTGACATGTCGCAGAGGTTAACACGTGAGGAGCGGATAGAAATTGTGTTGATGTCTGGTGAACGCAGTAACCGGGTCATTGCAGCAGATTTCAATGCAAGACACCCTACGAGACCACCCATCTCCCATGCTACAGTTAGCAAACTGCTTGCTAAGTTATGTGAAACTGGTTCAGTGTTGGATTTACCAAAATGTGGACGCATGAAAACTGTCACTAATGAAGAAACATCAGTGGCTGTCCTAGTTTCATTCAGCAAGAGCCCACAGCATAGCACTCGCCGCATGTCACTGGAGAGTGGCATTAGTCCAACATCCCTTCGGCGGATATTAGCTACTCACAAATGGCACCCTTACAAACTCCAGCTACTGCAGCATCTCAACGAGGATGACCCAGATCGGCGCACTGAATTTGCAGAATGGGCAAAACAAAAATTGTAACAGGACCCTCAGTTTACTTAGAAGATTTTGTTCAGTGATGAGGCAAACTTTTATGTGAATGGTGAAGTTAACAAACAAAACCACCACTATAGGTCTGACACTAACCCACATTGGATAGATCCCTCCAAGACTGTTGGAACAAACAAATTGATGGTATGGTGTGGTATATGGGGTACAAAGATATTGGGGCCATTCTTCATCAATGGAAACCTCAAGGCCACTGGATATGCAAAATTGCTACATGATGATGTGTTTCCCTCTTTATGCACTGAAGCTGGCATGTTCCCTGAGTTTTTCCAGCAAGATGGTGCACCACCACATTATGGGTGTCAGGTCTGAGCATTCCTAGATGAACAGTTTCCTGGAAAGTGGATTGGTCGTCGTAGGCCAGTTGAATGGCCCCCAAGGTCTCCCGATCTGACCCCCTTAGACTTTTATCTCTGGGGTCATCTGAAGGCAATTGTCTATGCTGTGAAGATACGAGATGTGCAGCACCTGAAACTGCGGATACTGGAAGCCTGTGCCAGCATTTCTCCTGCGGTGTTGCTATCAGTGTGTGAAGAGTGGGAGAAGAGGGTTGCATTGATCCAACACAATGGGCAGCACATTGAACACATTTTACAAGTGGTCAGAAACTAGTAAATAACTCATGAAAGAATAAAGTTACATTAAAACCAAGCACACCATTGTTTTTCTTGTGAAATTCCCAATAAGTTTGATGTGTCACATGACCCTCTTCCTATTGAAAAAACAAAAGTTGGATCCAAAATGGCCACCATGGTCACCATCCATCTTGAAAGTTTCCCCCCTCACATATACTAATGTGCCACAAACAGGAAGTTAATATCACCAACCATTCCCATTTTATTAAGGTGTATCCATATACAGTGGTGTGAAAAAATATTTGCCCCCTTCCTGATTTCTTATTCTTTTGCATGTTTGTCACACAAAATGTTTCTGATCATCAAACACATTTAACCATTAGTCAAATATAACACAAGTAAACACAAAATGCAGTTTTTAAATGATGGTTTTTATTATTTAGGGAGAAAAAAAATCCAAACCTACATGGCCCTGTGTGGAAAAATAGTTGCCCCCTGAACCTAATAACTGGTTGGGCCACCCTTAGCAGCAATAACTGCAATCAAGCATTTGCAGTAACTTGCAATGAGTCTTTTACAACGGTCTGGAGGAATTTTGGCCCACTCATCTTTGCAGAATTGTTGTAATTCAGCTTTATTTGAGGGTTTTCTAGCTTGAACCGCCTTTTTAAGGTCATGCCATAGCATCTCAATTGGATTCAGGTCAGGACTTTGACTAAGCCACTCCAAAGTCTTCATTTTGTTTTTCTTTAGCCATTTAGAGGTGGATTTGCTGGTGTGTTTTGGGTCATTGTCCTGTTGCAGCACCCAAGATCGCTTCAGCTTGAGTTGACGAACAGATGGCCGGACGTTCTCCTTCAGGATTTTTTGGTAGACTTTAGAATTCATGGTTCCATCTATCACAGCAAGCCTTCCAGGTCCTGAAGCAGCAAAACAAACCCAGACCATCACACTACCAACACCATATTTTACTGTTGGTATGATGTTCTTTTTCTGAAATGCTGTGTTCCTTTTACGCCAGATGTAACGGACATTTGCCTTCCAAAAAGTTCAACTTTTGTCTCATCAGTCCACAAGGTATTTTCCCAAAAGTCTTGGAAATCATTGAGATGTTTCTTAGCAAAATTGAGATGAGCCCTAATGTTCTTTTTGCTTAACAGTGGTTTGCGTCTTGGAAATCTGCCATGCAGGCCATTTTTGCCCAGTCTCTTTCTTATGGTGGAGTCGTGAACACTGACCTTAATTGAGGCAAGTGAGGCCTGCAGTTCTTTAGACGTTGTCCTGGGGTCTTTTGTGACCTCTCGGATGAGTTGTCTCTGCGCTTTTGGGGTAATTTTGGTCGGCCGGCCACTCCTGGGAAGGTTCACCACTGTTCCATGTTTTTGCCATGTGTGGATAATGGCTCTCACTGTGGTTCGCTGGAGTCCCAAAGCTTTAGAAATGGCTTTATAACCTTTACCAGACTGATAGATCTCAATTACTTCTGTTCTCATTTGTTCCTGAATTTCTTTGGATCTTGGCATGATGTCTAGCTTTTGAGGTGCTTTTGTTCTACTTCTCAGTGTCAGGCAGCTCCTATTTAAGTGATTTCTTGATTGAAACAGGTGTGGCAGTAATCAGGCCTGGGGGTGGCTACGGAAATTGAACTCAGGTGTGATACACCACAGTTAGGTGATTTTTTAACAAGGGGCAATTACTTTTTCACACAGGGCCATGTAGGTTTGGATTTTTTTTCTCCCTAAATAATAAAAACCATCATTTAAAAACTGCATTTTGTGTTTACTTGTGTTATATTTATATTTTATATTTTATATATATTTTATACCACGACATCATGATCTCCCGACTCGAATCCTGGGCTGGTGTATCTGGCTTAGCCCTCGACTGGTTCAGGTCATATTTCTGCAACAGGACTCTCAGAGTCATGCTAGACGATTTTTCATCTGAATCAGTCCCACTTCCATGTGGGGTTCCCCAGGGTTCCATTTTAGGGCCACTACTTTTTTCAATCTACATCCTGCCTTTAGGTGCAATTTTTAGAAAGCATGCAATTTCATATCACCTATATGCTGATGACTGCCAAATTTATTTCTCCCTCAAGCCAACTGACTCCACCAAACCTCTCCTCGACTGCCTATCTGACATTAAGGACTGGCTGGCTGTAAACTTCCTTCACCTGAACGATTCAAAACCGAGGTCATTGTTTTAGTCCCGACTGCAAACAGGCTCCACCCCTTGGCCTCGTTTCTCTTCCCATTCCAGTAACTTCGTCTGTCTCCAATCTTGGAATCAAAATGGATACGTTCCTGAAAATGGATGCTCAAGTCAACAGCACAGTAAAATCCTGCTTTTTCCATCTAAGGCGAATCGCCAAACTCAAGCCTATTCTTTCTAACCACCTCCTGGAATCAGTAATTCATGCATTCATTACGTCCCGGCTTGACTACTCTAATTCCTGCCTTTTTGGTATCAGTAAAGCCACACTTTCTAGACTCCAACTGGCTCAAAATGCGGCTGCAAGGCTTCTAACTGGAAGTAGCAGAATCCAACACATTTCACCAATTTTGAAAACCCTTCACTGGCTGCCGGTTAGATTCAGAATCGATTTTAAGATTCTCCTCCTAACCTATAAGGCATTAAACGGTCTAGCCCCCGCCTATTTGAGTGTCTTGCTCCATTGTCACAATCCCCCTCGTGTTCTTAGATCCACAGATCAGCTGCTCCTAACCGTTCCCAAGGCACGTTTTAAAGCTCGTGGTGAAAGGGCTTTCTCCGTCTGTGCACCCAGGCTCTGGAACTCCCTGCCCTTAGTGGTTAAGCAAGCCGCTTCAGTCGCCACATTCAAATCTAAGCCTAAAACGCACTTCTTCACATTGGCTTTTAATTCTTAACCTGTTTCATTTTCCACTTGTCTTTTGCTATTTTCTCTATTTTATTTGGTCCCTTGACCTGTTTTTAGTATCTCTGTTTTAATTCTCTCTTAATGTTTATTTTTAATATTTTGCTTTTAGTCCTGCTTGTTGTAACTGTACAGCGCTTTGGTCAGTTGTAATGCTGTGTTTTTAAGCGCTCAACAAATAAATATGGTATGGTATGGTATGGTATATTTGACTAATGGTTAAATGTGTTTGATGATCAGAAACATTTTGTGTGACAAACATGCAAAAGAATAAGAAATCAGGAAGGGGGCAAATAGTTTTTCACACCACTGTAAATGGCCCACCCTGTATGTATATCTATCTATCTATCTATCTATAATCTCAACCAATGTATATATCTGACCGGATGTATTCAAACCAATGTATCCAAACCGAGATATATCTATATCTGAACCAATATATATATTTACAAACCAATCTTTTTTTCTCGAACGGCCCCTCATAATTATATATAGCTGGTCTCCTAACTGTGAGGCAGCAGCGCTACCACTGCGCCACCGTGCCTCAGTCAGAATCAGTTGACTTTTATTATTCTTGGTAACCTTTTGCTGAGTATTTCTAGGATTCTGCCTTGTTTGACACGTTGTTTCATCGAGATTTCATTTCTGCTCCTTTTGTTTCCTAGGCAATGGGCATCTACAGCACTTTATCAAAACAAACCGGACATACTTTGGAGATTGCAGGGAACACGGCCACTGACCAAAATGTCAAAATGGAGGAGATGCAGCAGCAGACTGATGCTTCAAATCCAGGTCACCATCAATGCAGCTAAATTGCAAGCCCAGCAATCCCAGCTCTGCCTTTTGAGAATCCCATCATTTTTTTTTTACCTTTTACAATATGTAATACTAGCAAATCATTAAAACCAAAAACTAAATGACAAAATTGTTGGTCCATAAGGATTGTTCCACTGGAAACTAAACTGAAATATTTTCACCAGTTTCATATTGATCAGGTTCATTCTAGATTTTCCCTGATTAATTTTTAATTCAGTTTTTCAGTCTATGTAAAATTCATTTGAACTTTGACATTTTGAGAATCATTTGAAATGCATATTGTTGTAATATGTATGTAAAGTTCCTTGTAAAATTAAAATCTAGCAGTTTCTTGGTTTTGACATTTTAATTAAAAAAAAAATGTTGGAAGTATGCAATAAATGTGGTTCATTATGCTTAAGGTTGTAATAAATTAAATACAATATCTTCCCCATTAAAACAATACCTATCTTTCAAAAGAATTAAAATTATTCTGTCGTACCACTGATTGACTACTTTGCTCAAACTGATTCTGAAACATTATATCCTGATCTTACTGGCAGTGAACATTGATTCAGTGTGCTATTGCAAGAGGTGCATACCCTTAGCCTTCTAGTCTAATTAATGGCCTAGAGGATTAAAAATCTCCTTGACATTTGTTTCAACTTAAAGTCCAATAACTCTTCATGTCTATTTATCGTAATCTCTTCAGTGTTCAGTTGATTTATAGAAATTCCTAAATGGTTCAGGTATCTCAAGGAGTTAAAAACTTTTAAAATTTTAAGTTTTCTTTCAGTTGAGAAATTAATAGATATTAAACACACAACTTTTTCACTTTCCTGTTTAATAAACCTAGAAACCTGTTTCCAAAAAACTAGTCTATACCGTAGCATCAAGTGTAGGGCAGAACCCAACTGTAGATGATGGTGACAATGCATGGTCAAACCCACTCACATACACACCCACAAGAAACTAATTTAGAGTCACCATTTGGAGATCTTAGGAGAATCAGGAGTACTCAGACAAATGCAAATTTGAACAGAGAATGGTAAATAAATCTCTGAAACCCAATCCTCCTCTCCTTGAGGTGAGCTGGTGTAAATTATAAATTAAGGATACATTTTTGAGTGGGAGTATTGGTATTCAAATTTTCATTTATTACTTTTGGTGTATTTGTTTAATAAGCACGATTGATTAAATCAGACAACACTGCACAAGCAAAAATCAACAGAACATGACTCCAATACTCCTAGTTTAATACTATCTCTACTGAAGTGTCTTCTGCTTCTAGTGAAAGAGTTTTTGACATTTTTCTCAGTAGCCATTGAGCATGTGTGTTTTATATTGGAGGATAAAGCTGGTAAGTTCCATTCCCAGCCATGAAATATTTCTTGTAATTCTCAAAGTCTGAATTATTTAACTTGAGATTCTCCTTTTAATACTGAATATGATGATGCTTCACTTTAGGAGTCAACATTCTGGGTACCCAGCTCTCCCAGACAATCTTTATGAAATAATGGATTTAGGTTATTTTTTAATTAATCTAGTGTCTGATGCATCACATATTGTCATTCCTCAATTTCCCATTATTTACTCCAAGGTGGCAACATTTTTGGCTGCCAGTCACACCTCGAGAGACAACCCACCATTATGGAATCCTGTAGCCTAATTTTTGACTGTGCACGTGAAGGGGACTGGTGCAGTTACAGTGGGTATAGAAAAGAATCACCCCCTTCGAAATATATATATTTTTTTTGCTTTACACCCTTAAATGAAAACGCAAACAGTATTTCTTCCCAGCTTTACTTACTCAATGTAATCTATAACATCCAAGTGAAAGATGTAACAGAAAATTCAGATATATTCAGAAAAAGTATTAAAAAAATTAAAAAAAGACCTACTGAGATTAACAATGGATCATCCCACAATGTCAATATTTTGTTAAACTACCTTTTGCTTTACTGACAGCCTTGAGTCTGTTGGAATACTTCTTTATCAGCTTTGCACATCTAGATTGAGCAATATTTGCCCACTCTTCTTTACAGAACTGTTGGATGGTGAGCGTTGGTGGACTGCTATCTTCGAATCTTTCACAGATTTTCAATGGGATTTAAGTCTGGGCTGTGACTGGGCCACACAAGGACGTTCACTTTTTTCTCCTTCAGCCACTGTGTGGTCAGTTTTGCTGTGTGCTTTGGGTCGTTGTCGTGTTAAGAGGTGAACATCATGCCCATCTTCAACTTTCTGGCAGAGGGTAGCAGATTTCCTCAAGAATTTGACGGTATTTTGTCCCATCCATTTTTTCTTCTACCCTAACAAGAGCCCCAGGTCCTGCGGCAGAGAAACATCCCCACAACAGAATGCTGCCACTTCCATGCTTTGCTATAGGTATGTTGTGAATGGTGAGCTGCATTGGATTTCCGCCAGGTGTACCGTTTTTGGTATTGAGGCCAAATAGTTTGATTTTGGTCTCATCTAATAATAATAATAAATTTTATTTACATTGAACTTTATATTTCACAATCTCAAAGTGCTACAAAATAAGAATAAATTAACAAGATAATCTATAGAAATAATTTAACAAAATGCTTTTCTAAAAAGAGAAGTTTTTAGGTTTTGTTTAAAAGCATCAGTCGACTGTGGGGCTCTCAGGTAGTCAGGGAGAGAATTCCACAGCCTCTGTGCCACCGAAGAAAAGGCCATGTCACCCATACTGCTAAGCTTAGTTCTGTGAACTTGAAGAGTGTTAGTATGCACAGAGCGGAGGGTGTCTGAGGAAGTATGAGGGACAAGGAGTTCCTGTAAATACAGGGAAGCAGATCCATAGATGCACTGATGGGTAAGGAGGGGACCTTGTACTCTATTCTAAGTGGTACAGGGAGCCAGTGAAGGGTTTTCAAGATAGGAGTGATGTGGCTATGCTTTCGCACCCTCATCAGGATCCTGGCAGTGCTGTTCTGAATGTACTGGAGTCTCTGGATACTCTTGCCAGGAATCCCAATGAGGAGCACATTACAGTAATCCAGCGTGGATGAGACAAAAGCATGGACAAGCCTCTCTGCATCTGCCTGGGTAAGTGTTGAACAAAGTTTAGCAATGTTCCTGAGATGGTAAAAAGATGACTTACAGAGATGTTTAATGTGGTGTGTTTAAAGTGAGTTAAGAGTCCATTTTAACACCCAAATTGGTAACAGATGTAGAAAGAGGAATGTTTTGACCAGAAAAAGTAATACTGGTGATGGTAGAAGAACAAAGATGATGTTGTGTGCCAACTAAAATGGCTTCTGTTTTAGATTTGTTCAGCTAAAGGAAGTTGAGCCTCATCCATGCCTCTATTTCTTCCAAATAGTCAGTCAGTCAGTGTAGCTATTGGCAGAGGAGGTGGGGGTAGTCCTAAGAAAAAGCTGAGTGTCATTGGCATAGCAATGGAAAGATAGACCATGTCTGCTAATGACACTTCCAAGTGGGAGCATGTAAATGTTGAAAAGAATAGGGCCTAACACTGAGCCCTGTGGAACACCACAGGTAACATTATGGGTGTGAGATTTTGCGCTGACCATATGACCTTTTTCCACTTGGTATCAGAATCTTCAAGGTGCATTCTGTCAAAGCTCAAACAAGCCTTAATGCAGCCTTTCTTGAGAAGTGGCTTTTTCCTTGTGGTTTGTTCGGTAGGGTCACATTTGTGAAGCACTTGTGAAATTGTTGCCACATGCATACAATAACCACTCTTTGCCATAAAATCCTGTAACTCTTTCAAAGTGGACTTTGGCCTCTTGGTAGCCTCTCTTACCAGTTTCCTTCTTGCTGTTCCATCCAATTTGGAGGGATGGCCGGATCCAGGGAGGGTCCTAGTAGTACCAAACACTTGTCACTTGTACAGAGCGCAGATGCTTCCGCTGTGATCAGACTGGACATCTGACTAGGGAATGTCACCTCTCCCTTGCTCAGTCCATGGAAGTCGGCGTGGCTGAGGTGTATGGCTTACAGGTCCCCTCTAAGTCTCTGAAGAAAGACGGTTTCAGGGTGTCTGTTGTGATCACTGCCATGTTGGACACAGGTAGTGACCTCTGTTTGATTGGTTATGACTGGCTTCATGACACTCCCTCCTCTGGCATGGAGTGAGTGAGCATACATTGTGTTCATAGAGATATTAAGGACTATGTGACTGTTTTACTACCTTGGAAATATAAAGGATGATACTTTAAAGTCTGGACAGCTATTTCCAATTCTTTCCCCTGGCCCTTGCTGGTGGGGAGAAGGAATACCCTGTTTCCTAGGGTCTTGGCCAACTTCAACGCAGCGTTGCCGACTATTCCTGGAGCTTTGGAGGAAGGGGAAGGGCTGTGGCTAACAGAATTGACAGAGGTACCAAACTGGAAATTGAACCCAATCTCTCCAGTAAGGGGGGACTCCTCGGATTTTCTCAAGCAACTGCCCAGTCCTTCTATTACTTCGGAGATGGTCACTGGCCCAGCCTCACCAACAGCATCAGCTAGCTAGCAGGCAGATTTTGCAAGCTTGCAGCAAGCCAACAGCTCCTTGAAGTTTGCAATCAAGCAGGCCTGTGCTTCTGGAGACTCCGCACTTTCTTGTTAAAAGCAGCTTTCTTTAACAAGTGAGCTCTGTGGTCTGATTAAACAGCTGGTTGTCCTGGCAGAATGCAGGGAAACAGTATTATTGATGGCTCATGCACACGTCCTGGGCGGTCATCTAGATGTTGAAAAGACTAGGGAGCATATCTCAAAGCAGTTCTATTGGCTGAATATGGGCAGTGATATCGAGCAGACAGCTAACCCTAAGAACTGTAAGCTGTTTTTGTCTGAGACACTCTATTTAGGTTATTCTATGGGTGGGGGTTTGGTTAGACCTCAGTTAAAGAAGGTGGAAGAGGCTCTTACTTACCCACATCCTGAAACACAGAGACAGGTTCTTACATTCCTTGGTCTTGACAGTTATTATGGGAGGTTCATCCCGAACAGAGCTGCTCATCTAACTGATCTTACGAAGGGTAGATAGAATCGCTGCGTTGTCTGGTCAGATGTTTGTGAAATGTCCTTCAAAGATTTGATATCTGCTTTGTCAACGTACCCAGTGTTGAGAAACCTGGACTTCTCTTGTGAGTTTGTTCTGCAGACAGACGCTAGTACATTCAATTTAGGTGCTGTCCTGTCTCAGGTTTGTGATGGTGAGGGGTACCTGATCACATTTTTGAGCAGAAAGCTGCCACCCATGGAGTGTAGTCCTTGAACTCTCCTGTGCAACTTTGTGACCCAAGCTTGACAATATATTAAAAATAGCATCAGCCCTAGCAATGACCCATTTGAGTGACACAACTCTTAACATCCGCCAGTTCTTATAAAGTTCTGTTTCTGCATTAGGAAAGACATGAATATGTATTGAAAATTAAGTTGATGCATATCAAATTCTCCTGTAGGACAATCTGGAGGTGAACATGGCTCAAAGGTTTCATTATCAGTGGTCTTGTGCATATGGAGCTGTTGTAAGTGTACAGTCTGTGACATCTTTTATCAATTAAAAAAAATCTCATAGATATGGAAATTTAATCTGTCACAATTTTTAAAGATATCTGAGGTCCTTCTATTATCAATATTCTTTCTGATTCAAAATATATGGAAATTATTCTTCTTATTTCTGTCCTTTATATGGGTTAGTTTAGAAGTTAGAGCTGTGACCTGGGTTTCCACTTCCTTAATTTGATTGTTGTATGAATCGACTACAGACTTCAATTAGATACCTCTTTAATGATTTTCTTTTTCTCATGTTTAACCTTGTTAGAATAATGAAGAAGCTGCTCCTGGCTGTAGGCAAAGCTCAGCTGCAAGGGCTCCATCATGGTAAGAAGGTGGTCAGTCACAATGTTTTTAATACCTGCGAAGAAAGAAACCAAGCTGACATCTCCTGTATTGTTATAATATGTACGTGGAGCTTTTCTTGTTAGACTGGCCAATTCAGAATGCAGCCTTCTTGTAAAAAATGACATCACTGGACAAACAGTTCTAAGTACAAATATTTTAGAAATTTAAGGAAGCAGCCATGGAGGGAAAATGATTGAAAGGAGCAACATGATGTCTCTGTTATTCACATATTTTAACTAGAAACACAAGGAAGGCATGCAAAAACATTGGCAATTCATCTGTTCATCATGTAGGCCACTTGCTCAGAAGAATATTATAATTGCCTTTTCTTCACTGTCAATGGATTTGACATTCTACCTTCTGCTTTTCTTCCTCTTAAAGTCTTTAATCGCAGGCACAACGTCTCTTCTGTTAGCTGAGTCTCACATCTTCTGCTGTAACGTTGTTATCTATGTAACATTGAACAAATACTGTCATGTACTGACCAGTGGTTGACCAACATTTTTGGAGCTCTGAAGCTTGGGGCCCTCCACAACTAACAACAAGGTTTGGGTAAACACTGTTCCCATCTTCAAAGTAGTTCTTCCATAACAGATTGGATTGTCTCACATGTCAAAGTCATTGGTGTGAATAAAAACGTCACATGCCTTATTGTTTTCGAGTTATGGGAAATTGCTTCTAAGCCCCTCCAGGATTAGGGGCCATGAAGCTTAAGCTTAATTTTATAAATAGCAGATCTGCCACGGTGCTGACTAGGAGATTTTAAATGTGATGAATGAATGAAAGTATAAATGTGTTTTGCTCAGCTTCATACTTGATGCTTCTGTGCTGGTTTCAAGGGCTTAATGACAAAAATGATGTCTGATGTGGAGAGGCTCTGTTTCTTCAACTGCTCTTCCTGGCACAGCAAGGACATGCTGGGTTTTCACCATTTGTTGTGCATGGAATATTTCCTCACTACAAATTTAACTTAATGTGATGCCGCACATTGGCACAAAAATGCTGAGAAGACACCAAATTCATGGAAAGAAATTGTAAATAGCAGTAGAAAAGCTAAAGCAGTATGTAACAAAACATGGAAAATTAAAGCCAAGAAGAAAATGAAGTGGGGAAAAGTGGAGCTCCAGGAGCTGAGAAGAATTTCTTTCCTATTTTTTATTATTTGGTCTTTCGTTAAATACAGAGAAACTAGCAATAACAGGCAACTCTTCTCCTATCAGCAGAGTCATTGAGCCACCTTTTGCTGAACAATCAGATAAACAATTCACTTCCTTAACAGAGAAATTGTTAGGTGTGTGACATTGACCAAACACTGGTACTTTTTGGCTAGGAGAATATCAACAAGCTGATTGAATGGGCCACCACAAATATAAATGCATTTTGCTCACTGATTGCACATGCAGTTTGCATCACAGTCTGTGATGGGGGAAAATACACAAATAAATAACTTACTAGCTAAATAAATAAAAAAAAATACACAGATGCAAGTGAATCTGTTATGTTTATCTTTCATTTTCACAATGCAATAAGAGTTGATCTGTTATTATCATTATGAAAAAATGATAGATAGATAGATAGATAGATAGATAGATAGATAGATAGATAGATAGATAGATAGATAGATAGATAGATAGATAGATAGATAGATAGTGTCACAGGTGACTGGGGGCGCGACCTGGCTGGGACACCCCAGAGGACCGGAGGAGGGCTTACGCCTCCTCCAGGCCATTTGGGGGCGACCGCCCTAGTGGCTATGGGGACCACGGGTACAGAGCTTTGAAGCTCAACCCTGCAGGGGCCCGTGGTCACCGTCAGGGGGCGTCCCAATGCTTTGGGAGCCCAGGACCTCAGCACTTCTGCCACACCTGAAAGTGCTGGGGGGAGAGGATCGGAGACACCCGGACTGCTTCCGGGTGTGCAGCCAGCACTTCTGCCACACTGGGGAGTGCCAGTGGAAGATAGTCGGATTGCACCTGGAGCACATCCGGGTGATTATAAAAGGGGTCGCCTCCCTCCATACTATGGCTGGAGTTGGGAGAAAAGGGAGGACAAGGTCTTGGAGGAGGCAAGGAGGCAGCCTGAGGAGAGAGAAGGCATTGAGTGAGAAGCCTGGACTTTGGGGTTTGTGCACTGTAAATATGGAAAATAAACGTGTTGTGGGTGATTTAAGCGTGTCCGCCTGTATATGTCCAGGCTGCTTTCCACAATAGATAGATAGCAACTTTTTCCATACACTGTCCACTTTTTGAGATTTAAAATAGCAGCCTGGCTGATATTGAAAAAATCTCAAAAATTGTGTGGGATTTTGTCCTGATCATTATTTTCGTAGTGCAAACAGGCTGACATATTTTCACAAATTCCATGTGCATATACAATGTTTTCTGTTCAGTGCAACTTATGTATGGCACTGAATTTGTTTAAAGAAAGCACACATGTCAGTCTGATTGATATTATTCAACATCAACTTATAAGTGCAAAAGTTTACTAAAAAACAAAGTGCATATCTTGAAGTTTACAATGCAAAATTTAGGATAATGTTTAAAACCAATTAGGATTTCTCATAGGTTATAATGCATATTACGATCTTCATTTCTACATACAGGTGTTGTCTGTATACCTTAAAAAAAAATTGTATGTTTTTGTGATTTTCCATTTTAGTTGTTTTTGCATATAATGCACAATGCACACAGAAAAGATGACCTTTCCTTCTTTAAGGTTCATCTGACACATACACAGAACAGAAACAGATAGTCCACTTGCGTAATAAAATTAAATGCTTAGGTAAACAATATCATGCTTTTGATAAGAAAGGGGAAGGGGAAGGGAAAATCAGACCGAAAAAGGGAACTTTGCTCTTCTGCCTTGCAACGCATGAATCCATGTACTCACCAGTGCTTGAATCAAGACTGATTGATTGAACTATTCCTGTCTTCCTCAGGGGTTTCTTCCACACAGGTCAAACAGATAGGGATGAAATGAGTCTCTGGTGAACCTAGTTCCTCTGGTCCTGTATCTCCTGGTATTAATATCCTGCTTACTGTTATGATCTGGTGCAGAGTTCTGCCACTCAGATCACCATAGTTACTTAATGTCCCACACATAGCTGTTCCCAAACCAGGAGGTGGAGTTAAGACACTTTATACAGTGCCAGAGTAAAAAGTTCTTAGGATAACTGGAGAAACCTGAAACTTCTTCAACTGTCTAAAACGGTGAAGATGCTGCCTCACCTTTTTGGATTGGGCTTGAGTATGATCAGTCCATGTCAAATCCTCTGTGATATTATTGCTCAGATATATGAAGCTGCTCACCCTATCCACTGCAATTTTATAGATGTTGAGAGGGTGTAGGACCACTTCTGTCTCTTATCAAAGTCCACTACCAGCTCCTTAGTTTTGCTAACATTCAGTTGGAGGCAGTTCTTCTGACACCACAATACCAGGTTCTCCACTTCCTCCATGTAAGCTGTCTTATCATTGTTGGAGATGAAGCCCAGCACAATTGTGTCATCAACAAATTTGACAATGGAGTTGGAGGTGTGTGTGGCCACACAGTTGTGAGTGTAGATGGCGTGGACCTGAGGGCTGAGTACACAGCCTTGTGGTGCTCCCGTATTAAATGTAATGATGCTGGAGGCACAACCACCAAATCTCACCACCTGTGGTCTCCCTGTGAGATAGTTGAAAACCCAGGCACACAGGCAGCTGTTCGGTCCGACTTCTCTCATCTTGATGAACAGTCTATGGGGGACAATTGTATTGAAAGCTGAACCGTAATCAATAAACAGTAATCTGACATAGTCCTCCTGCTTCATATCCACTTGTCTGAGTGTGGTGTGCAGGACATGGGAGGTGGCATCCTCCATTGATCTATTGGGGTGACAAGCAAACTGGTGTGGGTCTGTGGAGCTGCAGATGGATGCTGTAATTAAGACTAGAATGAGACTTTCAAAAACCTTCATGACTACCGAGGTCTGTGCAACAGGTTGTTTTGTGGAGAAATCTTCAGAAAAAAAGAGTCTTTGGAAAGGCAATAAGAATTTAAACATTATTGCACAGCACAGAAAAGAATTACAGAGCACACAAAGCCTGACTAAGTTCATGAAGTGAGCATGATGGTTTGGGTGCAGTTCGTTTTTATTCCAGTTCTAATCACAAAACATCCACATTTCGTACATATTCCTCATCATCCACTTTAATGTTATCTTTGTAATAATGACCTCGTACCGTACCTGTTTTCATAACAATTACCTCATCTTGTAAACTTCTTTCCCCTAATAATAATCAGTCTTTTCTTAACAATCATTAGGAGATGACCATCATATGCTCATGTTTTACATTCCTCACATTCCCAATCTTGAGCTAATACAAATTGGAGGCCTTTTAAGTGATCAGCACTCATCATTAAGTTGGAACCAGGATGATCCACATATGAAACACTGAACTGTTCAATTCATATTTGCTTGTTGCACCAGCATCCAATAAGACTAAAATAGGCAGCTGTGTTAGTAAGTGCAGCACACAGCTTTACTGATAAGAGCTAAGCTCCTGCAGCTGGAAGCAGGCTAGTGGCCTTAAGTCAACAAGCATAGTGGTAAAGCCTTTATTAATGAACCCTGTGAGAAGTCAAGCAAAATGACACCTTTTATTGGCTAACTAAAAATATTACAATATGCAAGCTTTTGAGGCAACTCAGGCCCCTTCTTCAGGCAAGATGTAATCAATTAATTAATGAACCATTAAATTTTGATACTGCTCAAAGCCATCTGATATAATATGTGATATAATATAATTGATTAATTAAGATATTAATTTTTGACAAAGCATTGACATAGGAACTTGAATGTATGTATACATGCCTATGTTGCAGCCTGTGAGCAAAGGCAGCTGCGTCATCAGCCGGTGACACGTAGCCACATATGGTCTGGCTTACCAATACAGGGGCTAACCTTAATCAATTCTTAAAACTTCTGTATAATTCAACCTAACACAAAACATCTTGCTTTTAGTCTCATTATCTGAAATGTTCATGAGAATATATAAATGTAAATGCTAAAATGCTTACTTAGTAGTTTCCTTTAAGTCTGGGGGCGTTGAAGGTTTTTCCAAAAACTTGTTTAGACTTTGGTGAGTCAAAATGCCCAGCAGTATCACCATGTCTCAAAACAAAAACTTGTTTCCTCAGTTCCTTACATACCACACCGTCCTTAGTCCTTATAAAACAAAGCAAGTGTAAAGCAAGTACACAATCCACATTAAAAACAAAAACAGCGGCCTATAAAATAGTAATTCCTCACTAAGCCACGTAAAAAGATGTAAAGTAACTCTTTTTAATAGTCAATAGTTAAACTTAAATAAACTTAAATGCTTTCCAAATTAAATATAAATGCATTCTAATATAAGAGCCCGCTGTTGCAGACAGCAGCTCTGTTAAGACATGGCACGTAGCTGCACAGTGGTCTGACAAAGCCCAAGCTATTGCTTACGTCACGGACAAATGTTCAGGAAAAATTCCCTAACTTTCGGCAATCTACCCTTAAGTCCCTAATGTGTTCAGACTAACTAATATCATAATATACTGCATTTTAATATTATTGCCTAAGGTATGCTCAAATGATTCAGGTGCCGCCGCGAGTTGCAGCCTTTCCAGCAGCTCCACGTATGACTTTATCTTTCTACCTTTTTCTATATTTCACTGATCACTCCTACCACTTTTTTTAAAGTGGACTCGCTCCCTGGACACTTTTTACTACTTTTTTACTACTTGGACATGGATTTTTACACACCAAGAATTGTCTATTCAGGTAGTCAGCTTCAAGCGCTGAGAACAAAGGCCCGCGCCAGTGTGGTTCCCTATTTACCTGACGAGGTAAGAAGGCAGTATCGTGGCAGCAGACCCGGCGCTAAGCTAAAGGCTAAACGGCAAGAGAGAAAGTGGCAATAGGAGCCTTCGGTGCCTTCTGTGATCCTGGGAAATGTGAACTCACTACCAAATAAGATCGATGAACTGGCTGCACTGGTGAAAAATGTCAAGACCTGCAGAGAATGCAGTATGCTGTGTTTTTGTGAAACGTGGCTAACAACTAACATCCCAGATGCTAACGTGGAGCTACCCTGGTTTAGCACAGTTAGAACGGAATGTTGCACAAATACCTGTGGGACGCCAAAAGGAGGAGGACTCGCTGTCTATGTGACTACAAGGTGGTGTAACTCTGGACATGTAAACGTCAAAATCTGCAGAGACATCGAACTGTTGGCCGTAAGTCTGCATTCCTATTACTTACTTGCCCAGAGAGTTTGGACACATCATTTTTGTTATTGTTTACATCCCTACTCGTGGAGATAGCGGGTAATATCATCCATTCTGCTGTTGCTAAACTACAAACACAGCGCCCCGAGGTGCTTGTGCTAATCGCTGGTGATTTTGACCATGTGACACTGGACAAAACATCTCCCAGTATGTGGATTGTAACACCCGGGGAAATAGGACTATTGACCTACCGTATGCAAACGTTAAAGACCCATACTGCACCACTCCACTGCCTGCGCTTAGGAAAGCAGATCATAACCTGGTTCTGCTTCAGCCTCACTACAAACCAAGAGTGAGGGAGCTACCTACAACCACACGCTCATTCAGGACGTGGTCCCCTGTAGCAGAGCAGGCTCTGAGAGACTGCTTTGGAACTATGGACTGGGATATCCTGCAGGGGTCACATAGTGAGAACATTGAGGAGGTTGTTGACTGCACTACTGACTACATCAACTTCTGTATGAACATTGTAGTTCCAGTAAGAACAGTACGCTGCTATGCTAACAACAAGCCATGGATTACAAGTAACATCAAGGGCCTTTTGAACAAGAAGAAAAGGGCTTTTAAAGGTGGTGATCAGCATGAGCTCAAGCGCATGCAGAAGGAACTCCGAATCCAGCTCAGGGCGGCGAAGGAGCATTACAGGAGAAAGCTGGAGCAGAAGATGCAGAATAACAGCATGAAGGAAGTGTGGGATGGGATGAAGATTATCACTGGCTGCAGCTCGAAGCGGGGTGCCACCATCGAGAGAGACATTGAGAGAGCAAACCAGATGAACAACTTCTTTAACAGGTTTGACCACCCTAACCCACTCTCACCTCAGAGTCCTGCACCTTCCTCTTCTTTTGTTCTCTTAAGACAGTGGTGAGTGGGCAGAGCTTTGTGGGGGTGTGGGAGCAGCTGTAGGTTTTATTTGCTCTTTTTTCATATCATTTGCATTTTATTTGTCTTTACTGTGTTTTTTGTCCCTTCTTTGAAGGATCAGACACTGAGTGTCTGGAGGGCCTCCTTGGTGGGTGCCAGTTACTATAAAGAAGACTTTGAATCCCTTACTCAGAAACATGGTGTAAAAGTTGCCCCTAATTTTTCATGCTATACTTGGAGGAATGTGTAACAGGTAGTGGATCATGTAGTTGGTTGTGAGCACATTTGGTCTGCCTCACGTATGAGCAATGCCATCATGGTGTTTTTAGACTTCTTAGAGTGAGTTAATGCACTTCTGAAGCAAGATATAATCATTTGTGATTCTCTTGTGTGTTTTTACCACTATATGTCCCTGGTAAATGATTACTTTATACAATGTCCTGCTTTCAGTTTCTAAGACCATTCTGAATAGGGAACTGGGCAAGTAAGGACAAGTAGTGTCCAAGATCAAAAAAATCTCTTTGGGCTGTAAGGATCTGTGTTAAAAGTACTGTGGACGCTAGGGGTCGCTGTTGCCCCGTGAAACTCCACAGACAGATGTCCAGGACACACGTTTTAAAGCACCAAGAAGAATTTTAATATTTTCTTCAAATAAAGTGCACAAAGCACCACACACTCCACAATTCTCCAATAACAATACAATAATCAATAATCACAATGATCCTCCACTGCCAGCAGCTTTGTGACCCAACCTCCCAACTCTGGCTCTCCCTGCTGGGTCTTTACCAGTCCTTTAAATATCCATTACCCGGAAGTGTTCCTTCTCTTCTTCCGGGTCAAACGCCGCATCATCAGTCCTCAAATATTCTGGAAGTACTGTGGGCATCCGTCATCGTGACTCCGAAGTGCTTCTGGGTTGTAGGAAACATAAGAGTCCCCAGGTCCTTTAGGAGCTCCCCCTGGCGGCACCCACGGCACCCAATAGGGCTGAGAAAATTGACTCCATGTCCCATGATGCCCTGCAGGAATCCGGGGTACATTTACCATCCAGGGGAGCTGCTACCTAGAGTCTCGGGGGAGGCAGCACCCTGGAAAGGCTGCCCTTGTCCATTCTTCCTCTCCTGGGACATCCCGACCAAATTGAGCTGCCGGCCATCTGTGACAGTACATTGTTTCTTTCTTTTCACAGAAGTTGATTAAAATGTTTGATATTTATTAAAAGCTTAGTGTAGCCCTTAAATTTAAAGCTGACAGCATTTGATATGCTATTTTTGTTATATAGGATCACATGAAATGTTTTAAGTGTGGGAGCCCAGGACCTGCAGCAAAAACCTGTTCTAGGAATAATGATGAGGCTTCTAATCATGGTAATGGAAGGCCCATAGATAGCCTGGTGCTGCATACTACAGGTGAAATGGTATCTGCAATTGGTTTACCTGAGAAAGTTTAAAGAAGCAGTGAGGGGGACATGCAAGCTACAGTCCTAAATAACAACTGGGGAGAATCTGAAGAGCATGTAAATGTAGAACAGCAAGAAGCAGCTAAAAAGAAACTTTTAGTGAGTAGTGATGAGAGTGCAAGTACAACTCCAGCTCTGGAAGCAGTCTCATCTGCAGAGAGTATTTGTGGAGATGTGAACGGAGAGTCAGAAATGAAGAACAACAAGCCATAGCAAAGAAAAGGTAGTATTGGAGTTGGAAAACTATTGGGCTTAAGGTAGTGGTGATGATGAATTAGCCTTTGCTGACTTATCCCTTTGTTCAGAAAGAGGGCAGGAAACTGGTGAAGGTGAGAGGTGCAGCTTCTCCCAGATAAGATCTTTCCTAGTGCAAATGAAGGACAAGAAAGGTGATATAACCAAGAAGTTTGTTTATGAGTTCAGTAAAATCACTTTTGAAATGACACATGGGAGCAGAAATGTTTACATTGAAGGAAGGTTTGCATCTTTAAAGTATCATCACAAAATTGTGATTTTTGTTAACTAATAAAAACTTGTGATGGATTTGACAGCCACTTCTATTTATCTTCACATTATAATTGTCTGTTGTTTCTGGTGTGTCTTTTTCTGTCCTATTAAAATTGATGGGTGTAGGACTGGCACATTTAATGTTAATGGATGTGAAGATGAGACAAAGAGGGTTGCAATTTACGAATTCCTGAGGAAGAAGATCCTGGCTTTTCGGCAGTAGACACATAGCGATTCCAGTTTAAAGTATCAGTGTATGAGGGCCTGGGGTGGGAATGTATATTTTAACCACAGCAAAAACTGATGCAGATAAGAGGTAGTACTGATCCTCTTGGTGAGACACCTGACAACTTTGTCTGTGTCTATAACTAAGGTGGTGAGGTCTGATGGTTTTAAGGACAATCATTGAAAAATATTGTTTAGCATATATATATAGGTTAATGGCAGAGAATGAATGGAGTGCTTTGCTATATTAAACAATATCTTGGCACAATTAAATGATTATGATGATTATGATGATTATGTTATTCGGCAGGGGAATTCTAATTGTATGTTGAATGATGAATTAGACTAAGTGGATAGAATTTTCACTGTCTCACTGCCTTTCCCTCCTCCTGACTGCAAATTACAAATTTCTTACAGAAACCTTAAAAATATCTGCCCCTCTATCCTTTCTGGATCCATTTCTGATCTTTTACTGTCTGCACCTATTCCATCAACACTAGATAGTCCTATTGACCACTATAACTCAGCCCTTCATTCAGCATTAGATAAAACAGCTCCTTTAAAACATAAGGAGGTTTCCTTTAAACGTTCAGCTCCTTGGTATAACTCAGAATTGCGATCTATGAAAGCAGCTGGCCGACGCCTTGAGAGAATGTCATGTAAGACTGGCCTCACCGTGCACATCCAGGCTTTCTCTGACCACCGAACAGCTTACAGAGAAGCACTAACTGCTGCTAAGAACACCCACTATGGCAGAATAATAGAAAATGGCCACGATAACCCAAGGATTTTGTTTTCTGTAGTTAATAAACTATTCGAACAACCATCTGGCCCAGCTACTTCTCCTACTGAAGTCTGTGAGGATTTCCTCCACTTTTTCCGTAACAAAATTAAAGATCTAAATAATTCAACTCACATAAATACATCGTCTGTTTATATCTCTCCCTGTTTTCCCACTCCATCCAGCTCCTTCTCTGAGTTCTCACCAGTCACATCTGCATTTGTTAATGACCTGCTTTGTAAGATGAGGCCGGCTACTTGTGTAATGGACCCCATTACCACCACACTACTTAAATCCTGCCTTCATGCCATAATCCCGACTGTTACAACAATAATAAACTCATTCCTTGACACTGGCTCTGTGCCGCTCACTTTTAAAATTGCTTCTGTAACCCCAATGTTAAAAAAGTCTGGTCCTGATGCTGACAATCTTAACAATTTCCGACCTATTTCCTACTTACCTTTCCTGTCAAAAGCTCTTGAGCGTGTTGTAGCTTCCCAGCTCACCAACTACTTAACCACTAATAACTTGATGGAACCCTTTCAATCTGGTTTCAGGGTGCAGCACAGCTGTGAAACTGTTCTGCTATGGGTAACTAATGATTTGCTTATGGCAGCAGACTAAAAAACACTGAAGATAATATGCACTGCTGTCGCTTGTGTGTCAGTTAGAAATTGATTTCAACTGTAAAGTTCTATTAGCAAACTAATAATATGTTGCAGCATTGTTTTCACTTTAATGGATCAACAGGGCATTCACTTATACTCGACTGTATCACAATGCGTGTTAAGGCTAAAAAACACTGAATGTGACATGTAGTGCTATAGCTTATCTCTTAGGGAATTGTCTGATGAGTGAAGTTGTTTAATGAATGTACTGTTTAAATGTTGCAGCAGTGTTTTCAGCTTAATACAACTGTAGAACTCTGAGTTATTCAATACTCCTATGAAACAGAATGCGTTACAAGGCTAAAAAACAATGAGTGTAACATGTGGTGGTACAGCTTGTATATTACTTACAAAATGATCTAAACAGTAGAGTTATTGTGAAAGTATTATTTATATTACAGTTGTGTTTCTCACTTTAATGCAACTATAGAAATGTGAGATATACAGTACTTCAATGAAGTACAATGCAATCATTTAAGCTAGAGGTTATGGCACTCCTCAGAAACAAGGAAGATATTATATATGAAAACAACCACATTTGTATCTTCCCTGACTTCTCTCCAGCAACAGCTACTAAACGCACAGCCTTCTACAACATTAAACAGCGGTTACGGCAAGCCAGAGTCAAATACAGCCTCTTGTATCCGGCAAAACTGAAAGTGGAATGGCAGGGAGTGACAGATAGGGGACGCTCTCGCTCCCTTGAACCCCTGTCTACGACTCCAGACACCAGATAAAAGTCCAAATGTTTACTTTATTTAATTGCCACAGTGCACAAAGCACCCTCTCCTCCACTATACTCATTAACTAATCACAATAACCAATAACAAACAATCCTCCACTCCCAGACGCGTTGCCACCCTTCCAACCAGCTCAGCTCGCCCTCTGAGAGCTCCCATAGTCCTTGTATATCTCCTGACCCAGAAGTGTTCCTAATCCCCAGTCCATGTGACTCTCAATCACTTCCGGGTCAGGTACAATTTCTTTTCTTCACCCCGGAAGCACGTCATTCCTCTTGTCCACGTGTGCTTCTGGGGTGTATGGAAAATAGCCGTTATTCCTCGCTGCAGTGTCCCCTAGTGGCCCCCATGGCATCCAGCAGGGCTGCGAATAAAAACTACATTGTCCATGATGCCCTGCTGGTCTTCTGGGGACCTCCATACTGCAAGGAGGGCTCCAACTGGCGCTTGGGGGTACTGGCCGGGATAAACGGCTGACCATTCATCACAAGGGTCAATTCTATGTCTTCGCTAGCAATAAAGAAGCAGAAAAAGAATTAAGAAAGCTGATCCCGGGACTATTCTGATACATAATAGTGAGTCATGGCGGTTAATGATAAAGCAAGGATTAATAATCTACTGTCTGATCTATTTGTTTAAAATACGGGTTTTTATCAGCATATATTCTCATATATTCTCTTTATTACTTAGTATTACTAGGGCGCTATCTGTTTATGTTTTATTGTGCTTAATTACTTTTTCATTTTTTTTTTCTTCTCCTTTTTTTATTAGCTAATTATTTCATCTCTACCATAAACGAGACTGTTCAATATCATACCCTTGGTTTTTTGTTATTGCTATTACTGCATTAAGACTTGGTTTTTTGTTATTGCTATTACTGCATTAAGACTTATTATGCTTATTCTGGACACATTTTTAACACCATCTCCCGGGTTTATTACCTGGGTGCATCATCTTAATGCACTAAAATTGCTGAAGACTATATATATATTTTAAGTGCAAAATTCTTTTTTTTTTTTTAGACTATATTGGTAATAGATATCTCTATCTTTTAACCTTAAAATGCCGCTGCATAGGGGATTGTTTTGCTTTGGACATGCTCTGTCTCTGGGTATGTCAGAGGACTGGGACTGTGTGAAGTGGGCTTTAGCCTCACTTGGGGAGGCAAAAAGGGAGGGTGGGGGGTTAAGGGGGAGAGAAAGAGAGCAGGCTTGATCTATACCTAATCTATCCTCTTAATCTTTATAATTATAACTACCAACGTAATAATAAGCTGCATGGCAACAACTCTAGGGGAAATAGGAAATTAAGGCCGAAGCTGTCTCACTTCCAGTTAAGACTATAAAATGACATTAAAACTCAGAATCAGTGTCACCATGATGGGACAGTTAACTTCGTAAGCTGGAATGTTGAAGGCCTGAATCACGAATTAAAGAGAAAGAAAGTACTCTCTCACCTAACAGGTCTAAATGCTAAAATAGTATTTTTACAGGAGACCCACTTACTAAGCAAGGATCAGTTCCGGCTGCAAAAAGACTGGACTGGCCAAATGTTCCATTCTAGTTTTATGAAGAAAACTAGAGGTGTGGGAATTCTCATACACAGAACAGTACCATTTGTAGCATCAGATGTAGTATTGGATCCTGAAGGGAGATATATAAAGATCATGGGAGACTTATCTAATTGTAAAATGATCTTGATAAATGTTTATGCACCTAATATTGATGATAAGGAATTTATACAAAATTTATTTGCATCCATTCCTAATCTGAACACTCATAAAGTTACAATGGCTGGGGACGTTAATTGTGTTCTAAATCCACTCTTAGATAGAACTTCTTCCACGGGGGAACAGCATCTAACACCGCAAAGATAATTACAAAGTTTATAACTGATCATAACTTATCAGACCCCTGGAGGTTTTTAAACCCAAATTCAAGAACATATTCTTTCTACTTAAACAGTATTTCCGGCGCCGCATCCGAGTGGCAGCCTTTCCAGCAGCTCCGTGTATGACTTTATCTTGTAACCTTTTTTTCTATTTTTTTTTTTTTTCTCAATTTATGTGGAATCGCTCCCTGGACACTTTTTACTATTTTTACTACTTGACATGGATTTTTACATTCCGAGACTCGCCTATTCAAGTAGTCAACTTAAAGCACTGAGAAGAAATGCTCATGCCGGTGTGGTTCCTTATTTACCCGACGAGGTAAGAAGACGATATCGGGGCAGCCGAACCAGTGCAAAGATAAAAGATAAGATAAAAGCCAGGCAACTTGAGAGAAAATGACGTTATAAACTGTCAGTGCCTTCTGTGATCCTGGGAAATGTGAACTCACTACCAAATAAGATCGACGAACTGGCTGTGCCGGTGAAAAATGTCAGAACCTACAGAGAATGCAGCTTGCTGTGTTTTAGTAAAACGTGGCTAACAACTACCATCCCAGATGCTAACGTGGAGCTACCCGGGTTTAGCACAGTTAGAGCGGACAGAGACGCAAGTACCTATGGAAAGAAGAAAGGAGGAGGACTCACTCTCTATGTCAATACAAAGTGGTGCAACTCAGGACATGTAAACGTTAAAATCTCCACTTGCTGCAGGGACATCGAACTGTTGGCCATAAGTCTGCATCCCTATTACTTGCCCAGAGAGTTTGGACACGTGATTGTTGTTATTGTTTACATCCCCCCTCAAGCGAACGCGGAGATAGCGAGTGACATCATCCATTCCACAGTTGCACAGCACCCTGAGGCACTTATGCTAATCTCTGGAGAATTTAACCATGTGACGCTGGACAAAACATTACTAGCCTTCTCCCAGTATGTGCATTGTAACACCCAGGGAAATAGGACTATCCACCTACTGAATGCAAACGTTAAAGAATCATACAGTGCCACCCCGCTGCCTGCACTTGGGAAAGCAGATCAAAACCTGGTTCTGCTTCAGCCTCAATACAAACCAAGAGTGAGGGCGCTACCTACAACCACACGCTCATTCAGGAAATGGTCCCCTGAGGCAGAGCAGGGGTCACATAGTGAGAACATTGAAGACGCTGTTGAATGCACAACTGATTACATCAACTTCTGTATGGACATTGTAGTTCCAGTAAGAACAGTACGCTGCTATGCTAACAACAAGCCATGGATTACAAGTGACATCAAAGGCCTTTTGAACCAGAAGAAAAGGGCTTTTAAAGACGGTGATCAGCATGAGCTCAAGTGCGTGCAGAAGGAACTCCGAGTCCAGCTCAGGGCGGCGAAAGAGCAGTACAGGAGAAAGCTGGAGCAGAAGTTGCAGAACAACAGCATGAAGGAAGTGTGGGATGGGATGAAGATTATCACTGGCTGCAGCTCGAAGCGGGGTGCCACCATCGAGACAGACGTGGAGAGAGGAAACCAAATGAACAACTTCTTTAATAGCTTTGATCACCCTAACCTACTCTCACCTCGGAGTACTGCATCCTCCAACCATCCTTCTGCTGATACCAGCATAGGTGAGACATCCCCACCCACAATTACAGCAGCCCATGTGAGCAGAGAGCTGAGAAGACTTGTGCCAGCAAAGCAGCGGGTCCAGATGGTGTATCGCCACGACTGCTGAAGGCCTGTGCGTTGGAACTGGGGAGTCCTCTACAGCGCATCTTCAACCTGAGCCTGGAACGGGGGAGAGTCCCAAGGCTTTGGAAAACATCTTGTATCACCCCAGTCCCAAAGGTATCACGTCCTAGTGAACTGAATGACTTCCGGCCTGTTGCTCTGACGTCACATCTGATGAAGACCATGGAGCGGCTGCTGCTTCACCACCTGAGGTCACAGGTTCGCCACGCCCTCAACCCTCTGCAGTTCACATACCAGGAGAAGGTGGGAGCGGAGGATGCCATCATCTATATGCTACACCAATCCCTCTCCCACTTGGACAGAGGCAGTGGTGCTGTAAGAATTATGTTTTTGGACTTCTCTAGCGCCTTCAACACCATCCAACCTCTGCTCCTATGAGACAAGCTGACTGAGATGGGAGTAGACTCACACCTGGTGGCATGGATTGTGGACTATTTTACTGACAGACCTCAATATGTGTGTCTTGGGAACTGCAGGTCTGACATTGTGGTGAGCAACACAGGGGCGCTGCAGGGGACTGTACTTTCTCCGGTCCTGTTCAATCTATATGCATCAGACTTCCAATATGACTCGAAGTCCTGCCACGTGCAAAAGTTTGCTGATGACACTGCTATTGTGGGCTGTATCAGAAGTGGGCAGGAGGAGGAGTACAGGAAGCTAATCAAAGACTTTGTTAAATGGTGTGACTCAAACCACTTACACCTTAACACCAGCAAGACCAAGGAGCTGGTGGTGGATTTTAGGAGGCCCAGGCCCCTCATGGACCCTGTGATCATCAGAGGTGACTGTGTGCAGAGGGTGCAGACCTATAAATATCTGGGAGTGCAGCTAGATGACAAATTGGACTGGACTGCCAATACTGATGCTCTATGTAAGAAAGGTCAGAGCCAACTATACTTAGAAGGTTGGCATCCTTCAACATCTGCAATAAGATGCTGCAGATGTTCTACCAGATGGTTGTTGCAAGTGCCCTCTTCTACACAGTGGTGTGCTGGGGAGGCAGCATAAAGATGAAAGATGCCTCATGCCTGGACAAACTTGTTAAGAAGGCAGGCTCTATTGTATGAGTAAAGTTGGACAGTTTAACATCTGTGGCAGAGCGACGGGCATTAAGCAAACTCCCTGTCAATCATGAAGAATCCACTGCATCCACTGAACAGTGTCATTTCCAGGCAGAGGAGTAGCTTCAGTGACAGACTTTTGTCACTGTCTTGCTCCACTGACAGACTGAGGAGATCGTTCTTCCCCCACACTATGCGACTCTTCAATTCCATCCGGGGGAGTAAATGCTAACATTACTCAAATTTATTGTCTGCTTTTACATGCATTTTATTACTATTTAATTTAATATTGTTTTTGCATCAATATACTGCTGCTGGATTATGTGAATTTCCCCTTGGGATTAATAAAGTATCTATCTATCTATCTATCTATCTATCTATCTATCTATCTATCTATCTATCTATCTATCTATCTATCTACTCACCAGTACATCATTGCTACTCAAGGATTGATTACTTCTTTATAGACAATAACTTCTTGCCTATGATTAAATCTTGCAAATACAATGCTATTGTTATTTCTGATCATGCACCTAATCTATACTAATAAAAGGCAAAGCCCTCACTGACTCACTCACTCACTCACTCACTCACTCATCACTAATTCTCCAACTTCCCGTGTAGGTGGAAGGCTGAAATTTGGCAGGCTCATTCCTTACAGCTTAGTTACAAAAAATGGACAGGTTTCATTTCGAAATTCTACGCGTAATGGTCATAACTGGAAGCTATTTTTCTCTTATATACTGTAATGGAGTTGAGCTCGATGGCCGTCGGGGGCGGAGTTTCGTGTGACATCATCACGCCTCCCACGCAATCACGTTACCTGACTGTCAATGCAGTACATAGAAAACAAGGAAGAGCTCCAAAAAGTGTTGAAGAAAACATGCATTATACAATTGAGAAGGCAGCGAAACAATAAGAAGCGGACGACTGACACATACAACCATATTCATGAATGAAGCTACTTCGGAAACAAAGCACGGTGTAAACCTAAAGTTTAAATTAAGTTCATAGACAGGCTGCCGCTGGCGTTTGTCATGCCCATGGCTAATGCGGGATACAAGTTTAATGAGAGGACGCAGGATATAAACGAGAGTTTTGATCACTTTGTAACTAAGTTAAAATTGCTGGTAAAGAGCTGTGCTTATGCAAATCCCAAGAGACTGTGTTTGTGGGGGGATTGACAGTTAAGGCGGGTGGGGGAGTCACGTCATCATCTTCCCTCCCATTCACCTCATTTCGCTCTGAGCTGAGCTCCGCAGCTAATGCAGTCTTGCGGAAGCAACTTTGTGACGCTGCCACCAAATACTCACAAAAAAATCCACAAGTTAATACACATGCTGTCTATAGAGTTTCTCCACACTCTGAATCCTCCAGGCACTACTTACAAAAGGTTACAATGACAATCGTGTTATGTTATTTTTAAAATGTTTCCTTTTCTTAGCACAAGCACAGCTGAGAAGCTTCGATGCATGTGCTCCATAACACGTTAAAAAATAACGCATTTAATCACACTTTGCATTCCAAGCAAAGGAGAACTTCTGTCAATGCACGATTTCCTGGTACACGATTACATTGATTCACACATCAGAGCTACAACAATGTAACAGTCGGAAGAAAGCGCGTTGCTACGACTGATTGAAGGAAAATTTCATTTCAAAAGACTACCCGACGGAAGCCTTGATAAAAGCGTGCTTTTGTGCACATATATATATCTATATACAGGTATATGTGGATGTATATGTATATATATGTTTATGTGTGTGTGTATATATATATACTGTATATATGTATATATATATCTATACTAATAAAAGGCAAAGCCCTCACTCACTCACTCACTCACTCACTCACTGACTCATCACTAATTCTCCAACTTCCCGTGTGGGTGGAAGGCTGAAATTTGGCAGGTTCATTCCTTACAGCTTCCTTACAAAAGTTGGGCAGGTTTTATATCGAAATTCTACGCGTAATGGTCATAACTGGAAGCAGTTTTCTCCATTTACTGTAATGGAGATGAGCTTCAACGCCGTGGGGGAGTTTCGTGTGACATCATCACGCCTCCCACGTAATCACGCAGTACATAGAAAACCAGGAAGACCTCAAAAAGCGCTGAAGAAAACATGCATTATATAATTGAGAAGGCAGCGAAACAATAAGAAGCGAGCGAGTGACATATACAACCATATTCATGAGTTCTGCTACTTCGGAAACAAAGCACGATGTAAACCTACACTTTAAATTAAGTTCATAGACAGGCTGCGCTGGCGTTTGTAATTTAGTGCCTGCCCATATAAGGCCGTCTGTCAGCGGCAATCCAATAGCAAACTGCCACGGGTAAATATTCACGGGTGAAGGACTGTGCTTATGGAGAGGAAGATGAGATGGTCAGGGTGGTGTTTGACACAAACTCAGCGAAACTGCGAGAGAAAGTTTTAAGTGCCAGGACTACGGTAACATTAAATACAGCCATGGACATAGCACGAGATGGCACCAGCACAGCTGGGAACCTTCGATGCATGTACACCGAGTGGCTCACGTGAACTGACGCAGTGCACAGATAAAAGGCAACAGTTCCAAAGAGCTGAACAAAACCGAATTACACAATTGAAAAGGCAGCAAAAACATGAAGCGTCTGATAAGCATATTCATAAATGCAGCTACTGTGGAAACAAAGCACACGGTGGAAAAAGTCAATGTCCCGCTAAAGGAAGACAGTGTAAAAAAACCCGTGGATGCAGTCTGTCAGGTCTCAGATAAAGAAGAAGACGAGCTGTTTATTGATGCAGTAAGAAACGAATCGATGAATGAAACCTGTCATCTTTACAACGATTGACAAACACGGAATGTAACTTGAACACAACACATCCTACAAATACGAACCTGATTGAAAGAAATAATGATAATCAAATCCTTGATGACAGCAACACTCAGTAACACTCACAAAACAAATACTGTATATTGACAGTCATGTTACGTTATTTTTAAAATGTTCCCTTTTCTTTTCTAGCTTTTTAACACACTACTTCTCGCTGCGACGCGGGTATATATATATGTATATATATATATAACCCGATCTACATACTCGAATAATGGATACTTTATTCGCCATCAATGATTGTTTTGGTAAAGCCATACTCAGTGTATTCATTAGATGAACGGTAAAAAAGTAAGGGTGAGGGGAGGATGACTTATTGAGGCATGCAGGCTGTAGTGCGTCAACTCTATCTGAATTGCGCGATCACATTTGAAAAATATATTTTTCAAGTTCTATTTAGTCCATATGTGTCAAACTCAAGGGCCGAGGACCACATCCGGCCCGGCGTGAAATTATATCCGGCCCGCGAGATCATTTTATATACTGTATTATTGTTAATAAAGCCTGGGTATATGAAGCGCTGGTAACACAATAAACTACAGATCCCATAATGCAGCGCTTCAGCTGCCTTGCCGAACACTTACCGCGTTAATCAAGTCTACCTTATGATGCTGCAAGTTATTGCGAAGCTAGCTCACACGATGCTGAAGAGAAAAGTTGATTCTGAAAATAGAGCCTTTAAAAACCGATGGGAGGCTGAGTATATGTTTACTGAACCCGTGTGTGTACAGAAAGCAGAAGAATTAAATAAGAATCTGACACTTCAGCGGACGTTTTTACCCGTGCACAATCACAAAGTGATTTTAATTGAGGCTGCTTTTATGGGAGACACAACCACTTGCCCCACTTTCCCTCTTACCAAGTAATGTTAAACCAAGTCGTCACTACGGTGTTCCCAAATACGCACTTTGCTGATAAACTGAGCGCACTGAGTTTGCACAGCGCTTTTGTGACTTTGAAGAACAAAAAAAGTCCGTCTACATGCGGCTCGAACCTTGTGCATGTTTGGTAGCACATATCTGTGTGAGAAGCTCTTCTCAGTGATAAAGACTAACAAAACAGCACACAGGAGTCGCCTCACTGATGAGCACCTGCAATCCATCCTGAGAATCTCCACAACACAGAACCTCACACCAAACAGAAACGAACCTGTTGCCAAAAAAAGATGCCAGGCGTCCAGCTCTAAAATGACATATGAGCAAAGACAACTGAATGATTTGATTTGTTATTGCTGAAAGGAACACATTTTATTTATATTTCCAGGTTTTGTTATGCAGCATGTTCATATTTGAATTTGTATAATTTTGACAGGATATATTTTTATGGAGAGCAAAATCTTTTGGGATATTTAAAATCTAAGTTTATTTTTATAAAATATAAAATTACATAAGAGTAAAGAAATTTGAATGTTTGTTCTTTTTAATGTTTACTTTATTTCTAACTTGTATAATTTAGACAGGATATATTTTATGGAGAGCAAAATATTATAAGTTGTTTAAGGTTTGAGTTGATTTATTCAGGAATAATATTTCTGTCTGTTTTTACCATTCCTACCAAAGATATTTCTGTCGACTAAATAAAAATTCCTTCTATTTAAAATTTAAATAGAACTTGAACAAATCTGATAGTTCATAATATCCACGCAGACTTGCACGTAAGAGCGGGAGTCATCCGTTTTAACAAGCAGCGTATTGCACTGATACGAAATAGCTGTGTGTGTATATATGTAGATATGTATGTATATGTATATATATGTTTATATATGTGGGTATGTATATGTATGTATATATTGTGGCCCCGGCCGGGGCTGGAGCCCCGCCGGGACGCCCAGGAGGACATGAGGAGGGCTTGTGCCTCCTCCACACCGAGGCGTCCGTCCTGGTTCTGTTGGGGCCACGGGTTGAGGGCATGGAAGCCCTTCCCTGTAGGGGCCCGTGGTCACCGCCAGGCGGCGCCCCGATGCGGTTTATCCCGTGCGGTTGCCGGTCGGGGCAGGAGCCCGGCCGGGACGCCTTGGAGGACCGGAGGAGGGCGAGTGCCTCCTCCAGACAGAGTGGGGCGTCCGTCCTGGTTAGGCAGGGCCTCGGGTACAGGGCTTTGAAGCCCAGCCCTGTAGGGACCGTGGCCACCGCCAGGCGGCGCCCGGTGCCTATTATCCGGGAGCCCGGCACTTCCGCCACACCAGGAAGTGCGGGGAAGACTTTGTGTGGCGCCGGAGAGCTGCCAGGAAGGCAGCCGACACTTCCGCCACGCTGGGGCGTGGCCAAGGAACAGATGGCGGAAGCACCTGGGGCTCATCCGGGGCATTATTTAAGGGGCCGCCTCCCTCCAGTCAGGTGGTGGAAGTCGGGAGGAGACAGACGGAACTGGAGAGAGAGGACGGGAGGCGGCCAGGAAGGCACAAAGACTGTGGGCCTGGACTTGGGAGATCGGAAGCGAGAAGGCACTGGGGGTGCATTTGAGGAAAAACTTTGTAAATATTGTATATAATAAATGGTGTGTGGTGAAACAACGATGTCCGTCTGTCTGTGCCGGGGCCAGCGTTCACAGTGGCGTAGCCGGCAGGATGCTCCGCCTGGTGCAAGGCGGGGACCTGTATCAAAATGTCTGTGAACGGCCCGGCGCAGCAGCGGACCCCACACACTGGCCGCGGGAGCGGCCCGTGCAACGCAGGAGGGCGTTTACCCGGAAACCGCCGCCGGACTGAAGAGAGGCCATCCCCGGGTGCGGAGGAGGAGCGGGCCTCGCTGGAGCGCAGCGGGCTCCGAGAGACGCGCTAGTGAGATGTACAGCCAGGCCGGCGTTGCCGCTGGAGGCCAAACCGAGGCAGGGACCTCGGCACGACGGGATTCGGGAGGTGAGTACCCTGCCCTGCGGGGTTGGATGTACCTTGTTCTCCGCAGGGAGGAGGCGAACCGGATCGCGCCTGTGGCAGGAGCACGCGGGCCACGGGCTGTCGGCAGCGGCGGCGGCGCTGAGGAGGCCACGAAATCGAAGCCGCAGCTGCGGTGCGGCGAAGAGGCACGTCTTCGCAGCCAGAACAGGGGAGACAAGATGGCAGCGGGCGGAGGTCCGCCCGCTGACAGGCACGGATTGGCGGTGTGTCTTGTGTGCCCGCCGATGATTGGATAGAGGCGGGCCCAAGGAATGCCAGTCTCGTGTCAGAGAAGAACCCGATTGGGCCAGAGGAGTGGCCCAGAGGAGGCAGGCGTCGCGTGGAGCTGATGAACAGGTAAGCCCACCGACGTCTGTCTCTCTCTCTCCACCAGCGGCTCGGCGTGTGTCGGAGGAGTCCCTTCGGCCCGCCAAGCCGCCTTTAGAGGAACTGCTACGTGTTCTCGCCGCTCAGTGTGAGCAGCTGATGGAGATGGCGGTCGCGTCGAGAAAGCCACCGAGTGAGACGGAGGATCGGCGCGGCGCTGGAACCGGAGGCAGGCAGAACACGGCGGGAGTGGTGAGTGTTGCCGCTCCCGTAGAGCAAGTGGGGGTTCGCGAACATGGGCGTGACCGACACGGGACGGCGGCTCCAGTAGGCAACTTCCCAACAGCGGATCTGCGGCGCAGACAGCTAGCGGCGAGGAGCTTGAATATGCAGGGGCTGGTAGGATCGGGCTGCTGAGTGCCCTGGGTCCTAGCGCCCTGCGCCCAAGCCTGCAGCTGTCTCCTGTCGCTCTGCCTGGACGCAGACGGGGCTGGATTTGAGCTTTCGCTGTGCTCAGACCCAGACCGTCAGCGCATCCAAGAAAAGAAGGAGGAACCGAAGGGTGAATGCGGTTCCTCCGATAGAGAGGACGCGCGGTGCGCGCGCCCGGAGAAGGGCCGCCTCTGTGCGGGCAGAGGAGATCCCTGGGCGGATGGGCGAGCTGCCTGCGAGCGGTGCCGAGGCCGACGAGGGACGGGCATGGAACCTGCGGCGGAGGACTTCAGCAGGCAAGTTGGGGGCTGTCGGAGGGGGGCAGGAGCACGGTCGATACGGAGACCGACGGGGCGCTCGGGATGAGTGTCCTGGCTGTGCTTCTGGCCCTCTTTTCCTTTATTTTACAGGCCCGAAGCCCCGACGAGCGCTGAGGCCGACGTCGACGGGGACCTGCCCGCCTGGAACGGGCGCTCGCTGGAGTGCTCCACGCGGGAGGTTTACAGTGACCCCGCTGGGGAACAGCGAGGTAGAGCGGCGCAGACCACAGGGGGACGTTTGCGCCGGCGAGGGTGCCGAAGACAGATGTCCCAGGGTGCCGTGTTGGACCCTGGGGACATAGTAGGACCCTCGCTGGGGACGTGCTGCCCTTTCAGGTTGTGCCGTTCGGACCCACGTGTCCTCGCTAGCGGTGGGGCACTGTGGCCCCCGGCCGGGGCTGGAGCCCCGCCGGGACCAGGAGGACATGAGGAGGGCTTGTGCCTCCTCCACACCGCGAGGCGTCCGCCCTGGTTCTGTTGGGGGCCACGGGTTGAGGGCATGGAAGCCCTTCCCTGTAGGGGCCCGTGGTCACCGCCAGGCGGCGCCCCGATGCCGGTTTATCCCGTGCGGTTGCCGGTCGGGCAGGAGCCCGGCGACGCTTGGAGGACCGGAGGAGGCGAGTGCCTCCTCCAGACAGAGTGGGGGCGTCCGTCCTGGTTAGGCAAGGGCCTCGGGTACAGGGCTTTGAAGCCCAGCCCTGTAGGGACCCGTGGCCACCGCCAGGCGGCGCCGTGCCTACTATCCGGAGCCCGCACTTCCGCCACACCAGGAAGTGCCGGGGGGAAGACTTTGTGTGGCGCCCGGAGAGCTGCCAGGAAGGCAGCCGACACTTCCGCCACGCTGGGGCGGCCAAGGAACAGATGGCGGAAGCACCTGGGGCTCATCCGGGGCATTATTTAAGGGGCCGCCTCCCTCCAGTCAGGTGGTGGAAGTCGGGAGGAGACAGACAGAACTGGAGAGAGAGGACGGGAGGCGGCCAGGAAGGCACAAAAGACTGTGGGCCTGGACTTGGGGAGATCGGTGCGAGAAGGCACTGGGGGTGCATTTGAGGAAAAACTTTGTAAATATTGTATATAATAAATGGTGTGTGGTGAAACAACGATGTCCGTCTGTCTGTGCCGGGGCCAGCGTTCACAATATATATGTAGATATATATATGTATGTATATATGTGTGTATGTATATATATGTGTATATGTATAGATATGTATATATATATGTTTGTGTGTGTGTAAATATATATTTATATTTATATATATATATATATATGACAGCAACACTCATCACTCACAACAGTGACAAAACAATTACATTGACAATCATGTTACGTTATTTTCAAAATGTTTCCTTTTCTTTTCATTGCTTCTTTAACACACTACTTCTCCGCTGCAAAGCGCGGGTATTTTGCTAGTATATATATATATAAATGACAGCAACACTCATGACAATAACAATGTCAATCGTGTTACGTTATTATTACAATGTTTCCTTTTCTATTTCATTACTTCTTTAACACACTACTTCTCCGCTGCGAAGCGCGGGTATTTTGCTAGTAATAATAATAAGCCCCATACACTCACCCCGCAGATGGCACCTCAACCCGCTTCTATTAGCTGACGAGAATTCTACAGAATTCAAATCAAATTCTTTCTAGAGACAAATACATCCCCGAGATCTCTGCAGGAATACTCTGGGAAACTCTCAAGGCCTTCTTAAGAGGACAGATTATCTCATATCTTTCCCACAGAAATAAATCCGAAGCCAAGAAAGTAGCAGAGATAAAAAGCGAAATTACTAAAATAGATGAAGAACATGCCAGACTACCAAGTGAGACTCTACATAGGAGGAGGCAGGCTCTACATTCAGAATTAAACCTCTTGACAACTAAAGAAACTGAACAACTAATCTACAAATCCAGATATCATTACTATGAACATGGAGAGAAAGCTAATAAGCTTTTAGCTCAACAAATTCACAAGCAAGAAGTGCAACGCAATCTCGTAATCACAACCTAACGGAGATAAAATCATGAACACAAAAATATAATGCACACTTTCAGAGACTACTATAAATCCCTATATACTACTGAGTTTAAAGAAGACAATACACAATCTAATGCATTTCTGGATACATTACAGATACCACAAATTGACGCTTTTAGTGTGGAGGAACTTGATAAACCTCTGGCATTATCAGAACTACTAGATGCTATAAAGTCACTCCAAGGTGGAAAGCAGCAGGCCCTGATGGCTACCCTGCAGAATTTTACAAGAAATTCTCCGCTCAGCTAGCTCCCCTCCTATTAGCAACATTTACAGAAGCCAGAGATAACCAATCTCTTCCACAAACCTTTCGCCAAGCACTAATCACTGTTTTCCAAAACAAAATAAGGACTTATTACAATGTGCATCATACAGACCAATTTCACTTCTGAATAACGACGTTAAAATACTCTCTAAAATCATAGCTAGAAGGATGGAGAAAGTGCTCCCCTCGGTAATATCACAAGACCAAACTGGATTTATTAGGGGCCGACACTTATCTTCAAATCTTGAGCCTGTTTAATGTAATATACTCACCAACTAAATCAAACACCCCAGAAATATTATTATCATTGGATGCAAAAAAAGCATTCGACATGATTGAATGGAAATACCTTTTTACTACATTGGAGAAGTTTGGGTTTGGCCCAACATTTGTGCATGGATTAAATTACTGTATACTAACCCAGAAGCTTCAGTTTGCATCAACAACATTTGCTCAGACTACTTTAAACTAGAACGTGGCACTAGACAAGGATGCCCTTGTCACCGCTGCTGTTTGCATTGCCATTGAACCACTGGCAATACATTGTCGAAATACTGATCAGATAAAGGGGATTAGCAGAGAAGGACTGGAACAGAAAATCTCATTATATGCAGATGATATGGTACTGTATATATCGGACCCAGAAAATTCTGTGCCTGCAGTCTTAGCAGCACTCACAGAATTTCAAAAGATCTCTGGTCTCAGAATTAATCTGAATAAAAGTGTACTCTTTCCAGTGAATTCTCAAGCATATAATATTAGATTAGACACCCTACCTTTTATCATTGCAGAACAGTTTAAATACCTAGGGGTAAACATCACAAGTAAACATAAAATTCTTTATCAACAAAATTTGCGTCTGCATGGAAAAAATTAAACAAGACTTGCATAGATGGTCAACCCTTCATCTCACACTAGCTGGAAGAATTAACACTGTTAAGATGAATATTCTTCCTAAGCTCCTTTTTATTTCAAAACATCCAATATACATTAATAAATCATTCTTTAAGCAATTAGATTCAACAATAACCTCATTTATTTGGAATTCAAAACATCCACGCATCAAAAGAGCGACCCTACAAAGACAAAAGGCAGAAGGCGGCATGGCTCTACCTAACTTCCAGTTTTATTACTGGGCAGCAAATATACAGGCGATAAGAACCTGGACACAAATAGAAGAACATACACAGGCTTGGACCGCAATAGAAGTAAAATCCTGCAGTACTTCTTTGTATTCCTTGCTCTGTGCTCCAATAAACACACGCTATCGGCAATACACTAATAACCCAATTGTGCTCCACTCACTTAGAATCTGGAACCAATGTAGAAAGCATTTTAAGACGGAGAAGCTTCTATCTGTGGCACCTCTGCAAGAGAACCACCTCTTTCAACCTTCACAAACATATGCAGTTTTTAATATCTGGAAAAATTTGGAATTAACTTGCTTAGAGATCTTTATATAGACAACGTCTTTGCATCCTATGAACAATTACATTCCAAATTTAACATTCCAGCTACACATTTCTTTCACTATCTTCAAATCAGGAACTTTGTTAAACAGAACCTTCCAGATTTTCCTCATCTTGCACCCTCATCCATGCTGGAAAAATATTGCTCAATCTCAAGGACTTAGACTCCATCTCTACAATATATAAAATCATTTTACAATCCCTCCTTTCAAAGATCCAAGAGGACACTGGGAAAAGATCTCTCAATTAATATATCAGAAAAGGAGTGGAAAGTAGCAATGCAGAGAATTCACTCGCGCTCCATGCGCAAAGCATACAATTATACAACTCAAAATTATATATCGAGCATGTCTGTCTCGACTAAAACTCTCCAAAATGTTTCCAGGGCATGATCCAACCTGCAAACGCTGCAAACCAAGTCCCAGCCTCACTGGGTCACATGTTCTGGGCCTGCACCAAATTAACATTATTCTGGACAAAAATTTTAATTACCTTCAGACAGCCTTGGACTCACAATCCCTCCTAACCCATTAACAGCTGTGTTTGGGGTTCTTCCAGAGGGGCTTAAAGTGGAGAAAGACAAACAAATTGTGATTGCATTCACTACACTTTTGGCACGCAGACTTATTCTGATAAAATGGAAGAACCCAAACTCTACTCTTTAAGTCAGTGGGAAACTGATGTGTTATATTATTTAAAATTGGAAAAAAATCAAATACTCAGTTAGAGGATCCGTACAGACTTTTTCAAAACATGGCAGGATCTAATCAGTAATATTTTAAAATAAGCTCATAAAGCACAGAAAATTTATTAATTTAGGTTTGTTTACAAGCCCTAAATTTCACGCCGTTTGGCTTGCTCTCTCTCTCAGGGTGGGGATCGATCTGTTCTTAACTAATTTTTTTTTGTAAAAACTTGATTGCTTTGTATGGATTGCAATAAAATTAATAAAAAGAAAAAAAAATGAAGTACAATGCAATGTGAAACACTTCATTTGAAATACAGTTCTGCAGCTTCTGAAAAGTGATATTAAGAAACTATTATTAATATATTACAGCAATGTTATCACCTAAGTGTATCAACAGAGCCTTCAGCTGTACTTGATTGTATCACAAAACTATAAAACACTAAATGTGACATTTAGTGCTATAGCTTGTGTATCACTTAGAAAACGAACTAACCACTAAAGTTCTGTTATGAATGTACTTTTTGTCTGATTAATTGTGAGGTCCCATTTCAGTGTCAGAAGAGATAACTTGCTGTACATTGCAGAGACAGCAAGTAACCTTAAGGGACACAAAAAAGAGAAAAACAATTATACATACTAAATAAATGTCACCTGGAGTGTTTGTTCAATTTGAAAGTTGCATTAGTAGCTGCAATAAGAATATTATGAGCATTCATAAAACTTGATTTTAATTCTGAGATTGACAGACTATCTCTAATATTTACAGGTATCTCAGTTCAGGGCTTGGGGGCTTGTAGCCAACTCCAACAATAGTGGGGCAGTAGTTATTTTTTGATTGATCACAATATTTGAATCCCACTTGTCAGTTCATATTTAAAGACATGTAATTAGTTTGATTGATAGTTAACTATGCAGTGGCCTAGAACAAGTTAACACATGTATACAAATGTGCCCACCACTTGACTGGCATCTCCTACAGGGTTGGTATTTTAAAATTACATCCCCCTCCCAAGTACAGTGAATGTTTTGGAACACGTATGCTACTTCTTCTCTTGAGGCCTGGGATCTGCACTGGTAATTGGAAGGTTGCCGGTTCGAATCCCGTAAATGCTAAAAGGGCCCTTGACCTGCAATTGCTGAGCGCTTTTGAGAAAAGCGCTATATAAATGCAAAGAATTATTCTTCAAATTCCTAAACCATATGTCTGTAACTACTCTTTCTGATTGTATTTTTTTACTTTTTACAATTAAAGTCTATATAGAGACCTTTACCAACAGGGACACTTGAAGCTATGAAAGAAAATAAGTCACATGCTATTAGCTGAATACGACTGCAATCTGTAATCACTGATTAGTGTCAAAACATACATTTTTAAAATTTGCTGTCCTTCCTGTTTTAATTTTGTACGGTATATACTTAAAGTATTTCCCTTTGAGAGTTCTTGTTAATAGAACATTTTAATGCTTACCTTACCAGCATTTCCTCCCTCAGAAAGGCAGCTTTACTCTTCCTTCATAATGAATTGTGAAATATCCCCGCACTCAGATTTAATCTGAAAATATAATGCTGTTACTAGTGTAACGTTATTAACTGAGTAATTTTAATTCACAAAATCAGATTTATTTTTATTATACTTTGTAATTAGTATGTTATTTAGAAACAGAAATTCACTTTGACCTCTACTGTTACCTTCCCCTTCATGTTTTGTTATGTGTTTAGTTAGGCAATATACTTAAAAAATGTGAGAGACAGACAGTACTTTGTTCATCACTTGGGTATTTTTAATGTAATTAACATTTCCACCACCTGGAAATTTTGTTGTTTTTGGAAGTTCTTCATTTTTGTTTTCTATTTCACACTGCACCTACAAATTAAAAAAAGTAAACATCACATACTATATCTTCTTAACTATTAACATATATTTAAAATTAAGAAACCAGCAGAAAATCTTGGTATCTGCTCAGTGACATGAAGTTTCCGGTAAAATTCTGACATCCATACAGTTTTATGTAGTTTTCTTATTGTTTCTGAAAAATAGAATACAATTCATTAATGCCAGGAAACTGCTGACATAACCCATTCAAATATCTTATCTGGCTGTTTAGGAAAAAAAGCAGGAGATCTGTTTAAACAACCACATGTGTTGAAAGTTCTCTTTTTCACACACAGACCCAGGAAATTCCTAAGTTCATTAGGGTTTACTTATTCATACATATTAGGATGAAGTGGTCTTATCTGGATCAATAAGATTTACATAAAAGTCCCTCCTAATGGAACACAAATACAGAGAGATGTGTAAAATATCTGTGGCCATCAAATGTTTTTCCCTTTACTTATTTGGCTGACACCTTCTTCCAAGGCAACTTACAACATTTATGATAAACTTTTTTACATTGCTTTAGGTTTTCCAATTGGAGCACAGCGGGTCAAGTGACTTGCTCAAGATCATATAGGGTCAGTAACAGTATTTGAACCCACAGCCTCAAGGTTTGAAGTCCAAAGCCTTAACCAGTACACCACACAGCCAGCTTGCTTTTCTGTTTTTTTTCTGCATGAAGGAAAAGTGATAGGTAGTAGTGGTCAAGTAGTGGTCTTAGTTCTATTACTCCCATCTTTCACAAAAATATGTTTTTGCACATTGTATGCATTTGAAGTTCTTCATAGCAAATAAAAAATTGTATAACAATAATAATTTATGTAAGCATAAAGCTGTATTTTTACAGATTAGAATTGTTTCACAAAGCCTGTTTTTCAATAAATGAATAGCACATTCTGTCTGGGAACTAAAATCCGATTACATTGTTTCTGTTGATAGTGGAAAACAGCAACTGTCAAGAAGAGGACACAATTTTATGCACAATTTCCTTGTTACCACCAGTGGAGACTAATTCCTTTTTGTAGAGTCCGTCTATTTCCCAAAAACTGTGTAAATAGCTGTTTGTTTGATAGTTAATATGGAACATATCAACAATTTTCAAAATGATTTGTGCATCTGTACCAACACTTGAAAAATGTATACACCTCATTTGAATACATTTCATTTTAACCAATGTTCAAATATTTTCTAACAAATATCTGTTTCATTCTTAATGTTCAAACATATATTACTGACTGATTTAGCAGCAATAGTTAGCAATGAGTGAATCGCTCCATTGGAAAAAACAGGAAAAGGCTGTGGGATTCTTGTTCAGTTTTATATGGCCTGTTTTTTATGTTTTCGTTAAATTAATACATGGTTCACAAAACTTTACAATGATCATCACAAAACAAGTATTTTTTACCATAATTGATTTTTGTTTTAGTTTATTTTTACTTAGCATCACTGATTACATGCACACAGTACTGTACATTGTTAAAACCAAAAAGTTAATAATATTTATTAGGAGCACAAAACACAGTACAATATAACAACACAACTTCATAATCATAATATGCACATAGCAATAAAGCTTCGAATTGTAATATTATAATTGTAGCTTTGTTTATCCAAAATTACCAAAGTTCTGCAGGTTTTAGTTTGCTTCATTGGATGATTCAGGCAATAGTGTGACGAGTGCTCAAATAATTCAGCAGACAAAATATCTTAGTTTTTAAAAGTTTTAGTAAAATTTCAAAGCAAAACAGTTTGCAGAAAAATAGTACAAAAATTGATAGAAAAGAAAAGAAAAGTTATTGTTTAAGAAAAGTTCTGTTTAAGGCTTATGCATCTTGTTTCATTTCTCTAAGTTTGGTCATACAGTTATACTCGTATTTGAGGCATGGTCAGAAAACTCTATGCTATATCCTGTTCTATTTGCGAACATATCTAACAGTCCACACTAGCAGCAAGACTATTTCCTAATTGTCTTAATTAACACTCTGTTCTACAGATAAATTCTATTTCATGTTAACTTACAGAGGGAAGAAGAAGTCTATACCATATTCTAGGCAGCTGTAAGAAACTGATATTCTATTATTGAAATTAAGCAAACGCTTAAATAAGTTTAACTTTAACATTACTTTCTTAGATTGTCTCTTACAATAATTTAAAGGAAATATACCATATATATGCTTTATAAAGTCAACAACTGTTGGCAAAAGAGAAGAGGAAAATAAAACCACAGTGCACACAAATTAAAAAATTTAACGAACCTTGAAAATCAAGTCATTCCTAAAAGGTAAGTCAGTGTTTATGTGACTGATACCAAAAGGCTACTCATCTCCTCCTTGGGCCTTCAGCAATGCAGTTTGCTGCAGACTGCGGTTTATGGTTTTGAAGAATAAACCAGCAACTGGTGTTGCTAATGCACACTAATGTTTCTCATGTATATTTTCATTTAATGCTTCTCTTGGTCTCCTTCCAAGGCCAGAACATGGAACATGGGTAAAACCATTGCAGCATGCAAAACATTATCAAGTTTTAATCACCATATGCTCTGTCTATCTCAAAAGCACTGGGGACAAGCAGTCTCATGATATAAAATAATGCTACCTACTGTGCAAGACTGTGAACCATATATCATACAGAAAAACAGTCTCATTTGACTACTCTACATCCAGGGGATTATACAGGGAATTTCCCAACACTTTATCCTTGTTTCTCTCTTTTTATTTTGTGGCAGCATACTTCTTTAATACAGTACTAATCTAAGTGTTTAATCTTGGTTTAGATTGTCCAGACAGTTTGAAGCCTAACAGTAAAATTAACTTGAGACAGCAAGAGAGTGCACAGATGAAATACTAGGATCAAACCATTAAAGGCAGAGCTGTTCGTCATTGAAATATGTTGCATTTGGACATAAAGAATGACCAGTCCAAGAGAAATGAGAATAAATATCAGAGAGAGAGAGGGACTCTCCAGGGGAATTCCATTCACCTGGGCATCTAAGACACCATCTGTGCATCAGCCTGACTGCTGAATTTTAACAAGCCTTCCAGGATGACACCATCTTTTGACACTGATATTTTTTTTGCTGCTAATCATTAATAAGCTTTCTTATTCAAAGCAAGGGTACATTTTTATTTATGACTATTCTTCCAGATGTTACTATCCATTCCTATTTCTGTTAGATTTTCTTCTGCTGCTATTATTTTTCTCTTACTAAATAACACTTTAATGTTATATTTCTTGCATATCTTTAGTGACTGAAGTAATAAAGTAAATACAGTAAACTTGGTGTGTGGAGATTGCCACTTTATTTCCTAGAGTGCTAGTAGGCTGGAGGAGATTTCCCAAAAGAGGATGGTGGGTGTTCTGCATCTTTGGTGTATCAGCCTTCATGTGTCTTCGAGTGACAGGCTGTGCAGGCATCACTCATAAACGGTGCTTAAAAGGATATCGTCTGTTTGTGTGTGTATGTGTGTGTTTGTGTATGGTGGGCGTTTTCCTATATGTATGTTATACTAATTCAAAATATGAAAAAAGTCTGGACTGATAGAGAATGTATAAACACTACACACTGGTATATTGAATCAAAGTTGTCCTATATGGCTGTGTAGCATTAGAGTTTTTTTCCATGATTTTACACCAGTCCCTCAAAACATAAATATACAGATCAAGCTCATATACAACAAATAAAGTGAACAAGAAATGATGAACGAACACTAAAGAAAATATAGCAGATGTTTATTTATGAATTGCAGTATTATTACTTTGCACACAATAAAACCCTTTAATACATCTTGAAGTGGTGTGAGGTTATCCTACCTTGACCAGAAAAACAATAAATGACTGTAAATGGTAATAAGCTGTTCTTTGTTTTGAAGAATTATGTTTTGAAGAATTAACTCCATTGTTAAATTAAGTGGTCCATTAAGGGAACGCTTTAGCTGGTAAAATATCTAAAACATACAAAACTATAGAGCAAGAACCAGTGGAATCCCCTTGCAAATGAGTGCTTTGTTTGTCTATTATTGTTCTTTCTCTTCAGCAATACAGAGATACAGAAACCTGTGCATGCAGAATCCACAGTAAGTTTAGAAGTGGAAGTTAATTTGAAAAAAAAGATTTTTTTCAAAATAATTTTCCATGGGTTATATGAGCAGATGTTTAAAAACTGAACAAATCTCTCAAAAGTTTAAATGTGCATAAGCAAATTCACACAAAAATCACAAAAAAGAAATACTTCTAAGAAAAAGAAAGAGCGTGTCCCATAACTGAGCCTGCCTTATTAATTAGAAGAGCTGAGAGAACCCTGCTGAATTCACTCTGTCTCGAGTTTGGCAAACTCAATGTAATGTTTCAACAAACAAACAAACTTCAACAACTTTCTCGAGGTTAAAGCCCATTAAAGTCAATGGAACAGGAAGAAATATCCAAGTTGTAAGTAAAATATAATGATGCAATGGTCTTTTAAGTGTCCCTGAAGGATAGAGAAAAGTAGGTCAATTTTGGCAGAGCGATTATTGTGGACAAATTTGAGAACTAAACTGTGAGACAGAAGTGCTAACCACTGAGGCATCATGCCTCAAACAATAAATGAAGCCAGATAGAATGAATACCACAAACAAAATACAACAAATGGCCACAAACTAGCAATAAGTTAATACATGAGATGAGGGGAGGGGGAGGGGATGACCACTTTAAGGTTTGTTTTGAGATTCTTGCTGAGCACGTGGCTAATTTCAATATATAATTAGACATGCCATGCTGCACTGCCAGCAAACAGGGATCACTGTTATATATCTGTACTTGTAATACTTGTACTTGTAATTCTAAAATGTAAGTTTTTCATTTATTTTTTAATACAGATGTGGGATGGAAATCTGGCAGTGCTTCTCAATCTTTGTGGCTTCTGAACCCATTTTTGTCGTTGTAAGTTCGTTGATGGCCTACGCACAGCAATCCAAGTGTCCTGAAGGATGAAACAAAAGAAACAAATTCAGTTAGAGACTGAGAAAGATATTGCACAGCACTGTCAAGGCCTTCGGTGGAGAGGAGTGCTTTCAGCACATCTGCCATTTTTTCTGTACATGTTAGTGATCCTGCGGCCATGTTGGCAACAATGTTATACTGTATTGATATTTGCATTTATTTGCTTAGCAGATGATTTTATCCAAAACGACTTACAGAAGAACTAAATATAAAGTAATATCAACCTATGGCAACAGGTGTTACTGGACAAAAGTAGTACAAATTGATTTCCACAAGTTAAAAATCTCAAAAGAAAAAATAAGCTAGTTGCAATTTTCAGATTTACAAAAACTGCCAGCTAACAGACCCCAACACACAAATATTTCTGGTTTGAATAACAAAGAGCAGCTACTATCAATACAGGCTTGTAGATGTCAGTAAGATGAGGTCAGGCCTGCTTGGATTGTGCCACAGGTTTATATTTAAAGACACTAATATTTGGGGAGAGCTGTGCCCATGAAAGGAACAGGCACAATAAGCCTTAATTCCTTCTAAGTCCCCAGCATTAATAATGATACTGTATATCAAGAAGACATTGGTTCAGAGTGAATTGTTTCTGTTGCTAAATCAGCCAGGATGATGTAAATTAAGTTCCCTTGCAGTGACATGGATGACTCTAGTCCACAATTCAGTGCCTGGATCACACATTTAGTTTTAATTATACTGTGCTTTTTTGTTCTTTATTTACAATACAATTTTTTTTTATATAGCCCAAAACCACAAAAGGAGTGCCGCAATGGGCTTTAACAGTTCTTGCATTTTGGCAGCCCGCACCCTTGAGTCTCTAAGAAGAAAATGAAAAATCTTCCCAAAAAAAAAACTCTGGTAGCGAAAAAAATAGATGAAACCTTGGGAAAGGCAGTTCAAAGACACACCCCTTTCCAGGTAGGCTTAGCATGCAGTGGGGGTCAAAAAAGGGATAATTACAATATAATACACAGTACAGAACACAAGTAATTCTCAGTACAATATATTACTCCAATATAAATATTACAAGTACACAGAAGAACTCAACAGTAGATAATATAACATAATACAATTTGGATTTGTTTAGAGTCCTGGAGACCTTGGCCATCAAGCTGCCTCCCCACTACTGGCCATTCCAAGCTGAATGAGCTCTGGGTTGCCAATCTGATGAAACGACCCTTCTACCTGATGATTCCTGCGATCCTCCATCCAAGATAACTTTACCTCAGGCAGGCAAAAAACATGGCAGGTGGGCATTGGCACCATGTGCCACATTTGAGTACTGAGAAGAGAAAAAGAATAGGTGAGAGTTAGTAACAAATTATAACTATCATATTACTTATGTTTTAGTGCTAATGACTAACAGCAGAGATGCAGTCTGTACAGTTAATCAGCAGCTCTAGTCAGGATATGCTGAACTGAAGTAGTGAGTCTTCAGCCGGGATTTAAAAGCTGACACTGAAGGGGCATCTCTTATAGTAGCAGGCAGACCATCCCACAGTTTAGGGGCCCTTTAACTAAAAACACGACCTTCCACTGTGATTTTGGGATCATAAGCAGACCAGCATCATGAGATCTTAATGTGTGCTCTGATTTGTAAGTTAATTAATAGTGATTCCAGCTGAGTTAAATGATGACAAAATATTGTTGTGATCAGCGTCATTCCTTCCAATAATTAACATCTGTTTTATCTGTGTTTAAAGACAGGTAGTTCTCATCCATCCACTCCTTTAATTTAATAACACAACTAATTAAAGACAACATCGGAGAAACTTCATTTGGTCTAAAAGAAAGGTATAATTGGGTGTCATCTGCATAAAAATTAACATTATGTTTTCTAATGATAGTTCCCAGTGGAAGCATGTAAATTGAAAACAGTAGAGGCCCCAGTACTGAGCCTTGCGGGACACCATATCTCAGTTCTGTGTATAATGATGGAGTACTGTCAGAACATTTCTGTGTATACTGGAATCGATTTGATAAATAAGAACTAAACCAGGCAAATTTACCCTTTCTCTCTAAAACACTAGAAAAAGTAGTCGCCAAGCAGCTTCAGTCACACCTTATGCATTACAATTTATTTGAGAAATTCCAGACTGGTTACCTCACTGGTCATAGTACAGAAATGGCACTTTATGCTATTGATGAAGGAAACTCCACTGTAATTATGTTGTTAGACTTTTAGCATTTGACACCATTGACCATTCTATTTTACTGCACAAGCTAAAAAATGACATTGAGCTTACAGGTACTGTCCTTGCCAGGTTTCTTATTTATCAAATCGATTGTAGTATGTATAGAAATATGCTGACAGGACAGTACATTACACACAACGTAACGGTTGTCACATATTTACGTGTAACTTTTTCTTCTGCTTGCTTCCTTTTAGAGGTTATGTCAAAGGAACTAGCTGACTGTGGGCTATCTCTTTAAGGGGAGTAGGGGGCCAAACTACACCTGTGGGTCCTTGCTAAAATGTACTATGGTGTGATGTAAGGGGAACTGACTTTAAAAAGGCAAGGAGGTGCGTATTTTAAAAAGAGGGAGAAGAGAGAGAAGGAGCTGATAGTGAGAAGAAAGACTGTTTAAATAAGAGGCTCGGAAGGTGAATGGAAAGAAGCAGCCAGCAGTAAAGCAAGTAAGACTCTGTAATAAGGACAGTTGGGTGCACGGAGAAGGAGTGCCGGCTAAACTAAAAGGACTTTCGGAGGTCACGGCTTTACTTGTCTGTGGTGGTGCAGGCATCGGCCATGGACGGACGCTAACGCCGAGACACCCAGGTGAGACGGACTTCATCCTTCAACAAAGGAACTGTCGCCAGGCCGGTGAGATCGCTTCTTTTACATATAAATTCAGTAAACGTGTCAGCGGCACACATCAGGATTGGTCGCTGGATTCACTGCAGACTTCCCAGGGTGTGTGAATATAGACTTTAAAACAAAGTTAATATAAAAGGGACTGGGGAACATGTGGGGATTGTGTGTGTGTGTGTGTGTGTCTAATTTATATTTGTATATAGATGTAATATAGGTTTAAGTACCTGTGAATATATTTGTGCTGTTCATACATAGGATATTTTTTCAGTTTCTTTTCCTTGCTTTCTTTCTTTCTTTTCTGTTTCGCCCTTTTCTGGGGAGTGTTTAAGGAGGTGGCATATATTTAGGGTTTGTATAGTTATTATAGATTGGACAAGGATTATTTAAAGGGTGTTTATTGTTTTGTTTGATTAATAATATATATATTTTTGATTGTTTAAAGAATTGTTGGGGTGATTATTTCCTTTTCTATAAATTCACAAAGACAACTCCAGCTGAGGACATCAAATTGGGGCTAAGGTTCTGTCGGTTTCCATTCCTAATAGAATTAATTTTCCTAAGAGTAGGAGATTTTTGTGTGTGTCAGGCTCCTCATTCAGCTTAAGAGGAACTCGCTACAACAGAATTAAGATATGGTGTCCCGCAAGGCTTAGTACTGGGACCTTTACTGTTTTCACTTTACAGGCTTCCACTGGGTACTATCATTAGAAAACTTGTTAATTTTTACTCATATGCAGATGACACCCAGTTATACCTTTCTTTTAGACCAAATGAAGTTTCTCTGATGATGTCTTTACTTAGTTGTGTTAATGAGTTAAAGGAGTGGATGGATGAGAACTACTTGTCTTTAAACACCAATGAAACAGATGTTAATTATTGGAGGGAATGATGCTGATCGTAACAATATTTTATCATCATTTAACTTAGTTGGAATCACTATTACTTTTACTGAATCAGCCTGCAATCTAGGAATTATCTTTGACTCTAGCACATGTTTTAAAGCACACATTACAAAGTTGTCTAAATCATGTTTCTTCCATCTTATTAATTTTGGGAAATAAAGGAATTTTCTAAATGATCTGGATTCTGAGAAATTCATTCATGCATTTATTTCTACAGGGTGCTCCAGATCCAATTATACAGATCCAGATTGTCTGGATGACTTTGATTTATGTGGGGACGATTCCAGTTTGGCGTGAAGACGATTCTTCATGGGTGATTTTCTATGTAATAAACTTAATAAGTTATAGTGTAATGAAAATTGCATAATTATATCTGGACCACCCTATAGTAGGATTGACTACTGCAATGTGGTATTCGCTAGATTTTTAAACTGTTCTTTATACAGCTTCCAGTTAATCCAAAATGCTGCTGCAAGAGTAATTACACGAACAAGAAAATACAAACACATAACTCCTGTTCTTAAATCTTTACACTGGTTCCCGGTTACATTTCAAAATCTTCCCTTTAACATATAAAGCCTTAAATGGCCCATGTCTCGCTTACTTGTCTGAACTTATCATGACTTACAAACCAGAACGTACATTAAGATCTCAAGATGCCGGTCTGCTTATGATTCCAAAGATTAATAAAATAACAGTGGTAGGTCGAGCTTTTAGTAACAGGGCTCCTAAATTGTGGAATGGTCTGCCTGCTACTATGAGAGTCTCAGCTTTCAAATCCCGGCTGAAGGCTCGCTACTTCAGTTTAGCACATCCTGACTAAAGCTGCTGATTAACTGTACATACTGCATCTCTGTTGTTAGTCATTAGCACTAAAACATAAGTAATATGATACTAACCCTTACCTACTCTGTTTTTCTTCTCAGTGCTCAAATGTGGTACTTGGTGCCAGTGACCACCTGCCTTGTTGTTTTGCCTGCCTAAGGTAAAGTCATCTCTGATGGAGGATCACAGGAATCATCGGGTAGAGGGGTCCTTTCATTAGATTTGCTGGCCCAGCATTGACTCAGTTGAGGAATGGCCAATAGGGGGAGGCAGCTTGATGGAAAAGGTCTCCAGGACTCTAAACAAATCCAAATCATATTGTGTGATATCTTCTACTGCTGATTTGTGCTCCATACTTTATGATAGTAATGAGACTTCAGACATCATAAAGGTTTGGGGCAGCCACCCGTATATTATTTCCCAGTTGCTAAAGTTTAGTATTATTTATTCACAAGACAGAGTCCAAAACAGAATTGATTATTTGGAGGTAAGATAGCGGTCTTTAAGGGCTGGGAAAGAAAATGATGTTATCTAGTCTAGAGCCTGAAGTGATCTCATCAGCGTAAATTCCCGACCCAAGAGGTAGTACCTCAACTGTGTAATCGCTCATTTAATTGAAAGCGCTTCCCGCTTCACTGCCGCATACCTGCTCTCTTGATCCAACAGTTTCTGGGTGAGGTACACGATGGGGTGTTCTACTCCATCGACGTTTTGGCCCAACATGGTCATCCACTCGGGGCATTGGATAAGCATCAAATTGGGATACTTGATTAAGTCGACGGAAGTGATTGCAAAACCTCCAACTCCCATCAGGCTTATTAACCAACTAGCAAAATACGCACACTTCGCAGCGGAGAAGTAGTGTGTTAAAGAAGTTATGAAAAAGAAAAGGAAACGTTTTAAAAATAACGTAACACGATTGTCAATGTAATTGTTTTGTCACTGTTATGAGTGTTGCTGTCATCAAGGATTTGATTATCATTATTTCTTTTATTCAGGTTCGTATTTGGAGGATGTGTTCAAGTTATATTCTGTGTTTGTTAACCGTTGTAAAGATAACAGGTTTCATTTGTCGTCGTAGGCATGACAAATGCCAGCAGCAGCCTGTCTATGAACTTAATTTAAACTTAAGGTTTGCACTGTGCTTTGTTTCCGCAGTAGCTGCACTTATGAATATGCTTGTATGCATCACTCGCTTCATATTTTTTTGCTGCCTTCTCAATTGTGTAATGCGTTTTTTGAACAGGTTTCATTAATCGGAGTGATCACTACCCAAATCGGTACTCGTGAATCTAAGATGTTTAACAGACATTCCCAGTATTAAGTTGTGGATTTGCCTGCGAATATTTAGCGGCAGCATGTCTATGAACATAATTTAAACTTAATGCTTTACACCTTGCTTTCCTATTGATATGTATACAAAGGCTTGTTCAGCGTCATAGGGTTGTTCATTTCCTACTGCATCAATAAGCAGCTCGTCTTCCTCTTTATCTGAGACATCACATACTGCATGCACAAGTTTACCTTTCCCAGTCCTGCAAAGTCAGTTCACGTGAACCGCTCGGAGTACATGCATTGAAGGTTCTCAGCTGTGCTTGTGCTATCTCGTGCGATCTTGCGATGTCCACGGCTTTAGTTAATGTTAGCTCAGACCCGTCACTTTCTCTCGCACTTTTGCTGATTTTGTGCCAAACACTATTCTATCCCTGACCATCTCATCTTCGTTTGCATAAGCACAGTCCTTCACCAGCAATTTTAACTCTGTTACAAAGTGATCCAAAGTCTCGTTTATACCCTGCGTCTTCTCATTAAACTTTTATCTCGTGAATATTGTATTCGTCGTAGGCATGACAAACGCCAGCAGCAGTGTGTCTATGAACTTAATTTAAACTTAAGGTTTACACCGTGCTTTGTTTCCGCAGTAGCTGCACTTTATGAATATGCTTGTATGCGTCACTTGCTTCATGTTCTTTTGCTGCCTTCTCAATTGTGTAATGCGTTTTTTGTTCAGCGCTCTTTGGAGCTCTTGCTTGTTCTCTGTGTATTGCGTTCACAGTCAGTTCACATGAGCCGCTCGGAGTACATGCATCAAAGGTTCTCAGCTGTGCTTGTGCTATTTCGTGCGATCTTGCGATGTCCATGGCTTTATTTAATATTAGCTAAGACCTGGTGCTTAAAAGTTTCTCTCACACTTTCCCTGAGTTTGTGCCAAACACTAGTCTATCCTTGACCATCTAATCTTCGTTTGAATAAGCACAGTCCTTCTCCCGCAAATATTTCGCAGCAGCGTGTCTATTGGATAGCTGCTGACGGACGACCTTATATTGGCAGCCACTCAATTATGTAGGAGGCGCGAGGATGAGGGTCGGAACTCTGCCTCACACGGCGACCGAGCTGCAGGCTATGGCCGTATATATGTACGTAAGTAGGTTCCAGTTATGACCGTTATGCGTAGAATTTTGAAATAAAAACCTGCCTAACTTTTGTTAAGCTGTAAGGAATGAGCCTGCCAAATTTCAGCCTTCTACCTACACAGGAAGTTGGAGAATTAGTGATGAGTCAGTCAGTCAGTCAGTGAGTCAGTCAATGAGGGCTTTGCTTTTATTAGTATAGATACAATTGGGCAGGACCAGGGACTATAACTTTCCTCTATTACTCCTCAGAGGTTCCAGCATATGCTTGATTTCTAGTTCCACCTCTGTCTTCTCTTGCTCTTTAGCGATAACCCAGGGCGCTGTCACTATGTCATGTGGTGGGATCAGAATCCCTTTCCTTCCAGGACTTTAGCAAGTTCATATGATAGATCTTCTTGCTCGGTCGACGATTGGGTTGTTTCACCAAATATTCGACGAGTCCTTTCCTCTCCTTAATTTCATAAGATCCTTGCCAGTGGGCAAGTAATTTTGAGTGAGAGTTGAGAACTAAGACCATGACACAATCTCCTGGGTGGATCATAATACGATATGATAATACGATCATAATAACGGGCCTGTGCTGCTTGCACTTTTTCTAAGTGACTTTTTAGAACAGTTCTAATTTTTCCAAATCGATCACGTAACTGCAATATACTCCAATATATTGGTAGAGGGAAGGGCTTCTCCTTCCCATCCTTCTTTCAAAATATCCAATAATACCTGAGGTTGTCGTCAATATAATAATTCAAAAGGCGAAAACCCGTAGAGGTTTGTGGGACATTCTGTTAGGAAAAAAGTACAAGGGGGATGAGCTGATCCCAGTTCCTCCCATCCTCGCTGACCATCTTGTGAAGCATTTGTTTGAGAGTCTGATTAAATCTCTCCACCAGACCGTCGGTTTGAGAATGATACACCTCGCTCTTTAAGTGCATTATTTTAAGTAACCTGGCAACTTCCTTGAATGTCTCCAAGGTGAATGGCATCCCTTGATCCGTAAGAACTTCTTTAGGAATCCCAACACTCGCAAAGACTTCTAAAAGTTCCCGTGCGATTATTTTTGATGTGGCTAAGAACAGGGGAACAGCCACAGGATATCGAGTAGCATAATCAACGAGGACTCATATATATTTATATCCTTGAGCTGAGGGCTCTAAGGGTCCAACAATGTCGATCTAAATTCTCTCAAAGGGAACATCAATTAAGGGTAGGGGAACAAGAGAAGCACGGTCCCTCCTAGGAATTTGCTGTAATTGACAGTCTGGACAAGAGACGCAAAAACAGTGAACCTCCTCATTAATTCCCGGCCAAAAAAAAATCGGAGATTAATCTGCTCCAATGTTTTTTTGGTGCTGGAGGACCACCAAGGCAATTTTTTTCAGCATTCCTCCATAGCTAATGAAACATCGGGTGGTTTTATATTTACGGGTCTCCCCATGTACACATGTAATACTTGTCATTGTTTTAATCCACTGTTGCGGTAATACATATCGGCGAGCAACAATGGAAATGTTACTTCCGGTATCAAGGAGTTCTTCTACTTTATATCCATTAACTATTACTACTCCCATATGTGTTAGCGTTAGAGGGTTAACAAGTTCACATAAACAGCCTCTCCCCGTCCCCTTGCATCCCTCCAGCAGTTTATCTGCCCTGTGGCCCGGAAACTTTGGAACAGGCTCCAGTTTATGTGAAAGAGACCTAGTTTGTGTGACATAATCCCCACGGAATCCACTAGAGGACTGTTCTGCTCCAACAAATTATGAGGCCGGTTTAGATTTTTCCAGGAGCTTTATAAGCTCCTCCATGTTGTGGAATTCTCCCTAGGTGGGCTGGGCAACATTTTTGGGGAGTCCCTTTAATAGCAAAAAACAGGCAACCTGCTGCACTATTTGAAAAGTTGTTCATTCAAACGGCCTTAGCCAATGGGATGTTTGCTCCTAGAGAGCTTCTGCCTGCTCCTGGGTAGATCGCTCTGGATCTCACTCCCAGTATTTTAATATTCTTGCCTGCTGGCCTACGGGAAGCCCATTTTTATCTGGGATCTTAACCCCAATGGGTGGCTCAGCTCTCTCCTCCGAAAGAACATAATGAGCCCCCTTTGTTTCCTCCATAGGAACCAGTGCACATCTGTAAATCTCATCCATATTCTTCCTTTGACAAAATACTAGCCTGGTTTTGTATTTAGGAAGTGGAGCCTGCCCCAAGTTACTCCTGACCCCCAAATGAACTCCCCACCAGTAAACTCAGCCCCAGTACTTTCTTCAGTCCTGTACCGTTTTCTTTCAGGAACCACCATCCTGCCGACTACGCCACTGTGATAGTAATGAGACTTCAGACATCATAAAGGTTTGGGGTAGCCACCCATATATTATTTCCCAGCTGCAAACATTTAGTATTATTTGTTCACAAGACAGAGTCCAAAACAGAACTGATTATTTGTAGGTAAGATTGTGGTTTTAAGGGCTTGGAAAGGAAATGAGGTCATCTAGTCTGAAGCCGGAAGTGACATCATCAGAGGTACCAGCGCCGGAAGTAACGTCATCAGAGGCGCCGGAACCTGGTGAGTTTTCCCGGGAATGGTCTGCAAGAAACTGAGAGAGACGGTCAGAACACTCTGACACAACCCTGGTCGGGTGTAGTATTACAGTTCCCCAGGCCCTTTAGCTGTTTCCTAAATGTATGTGTGTGACAACTTGTAATGTTGGATTATGTATGTTCTGTTCTGTTTGTTGTATTGTATTTACCCCCTTTTCTGACACCCACTGCACACCCAACCCACCTGGAAAAGGATCTCTCTTTGAACTGCCTTTGCCATGGTTTCTTCCATTTTTTTCATTACAAGGGTTTTTTTCCTTGTCTTCTTAGAGAGTCAAGGGTGGGAGGCTGTCAAAAGGCAGGGTCTGTTAAAGCCCATTGCAGCACTTCTTTTATGATTTTGGGCTATACAAAAATAAATTGTATTGTAGTGTATTGTACTGGACATCTTACCCTGTAAAAAAGTGCATAGCTCTGTCTGAGAAAGCAAAAAGGTGAATACCAAACTGCTGCTTCATTGTAAGGGTCTCAAATTGCTGTAGGATATTCTCTGTGAAAGACATGTTTTCATCAAGTGCTAGGTTGACAACTGCTGGATCCGGAATCGAAGCATAGTAGTGGTCTTCAAAGATTTATCATTCTCCTCCCCACCTGGTGTATCCTCCATTGGTCACTTTCTCCTCTCCTAAACCACCAGTCTTGAAAGTGGATTGGAGAAATTGTTCCACTCAGACAACACAGGAAACACTCCCTTTTTTGACTCTCTGTCTCAGACCATGGCTCGCAATAATCCTCTTTTTGAAAATGCCAGCAACAAACTCGGGCATCCGTAAAGCTCTTTCTCTGAAAAGCCATGATCAATTTAGATCAGGTTTTTGCATCGGAAGGAAATATATGAAAACTAAGTACCTTGTACTTACAGGATGTTGAACATAAAGGTATACAAAAATGTTCTCCTGTAGAGCTATTTGTATGCTGACACTTAAACATCTTTTTCTTTGACATTTTGGCCACTAAACAAAAATCACAACTGCACTACAGACAACAGAAGTGATTGAGCTGGCCAAAATTTCACTGGATGTACATTAACTAGGAGCGTTGTTGTTATGCTTTTTGTCAGCACTGAAGGATAGAAATTTGTGATAGAAAAGGGGCACCAGACAGCCCCCAATCCCAAACATGAACACACCAAAACAGTCCCGTGTTCAAACAAATGGGTGTTTTATTATAAAATTCCTTGCATAAACAAGCACAAGTCATCTCTCCTTCAGTCACCTTTCCTCTCTCTGCAGCACTGCCCCCCACCAGTTGAGTTTTTCCTTCCTTCCTCTCAGCTCTGACTCACCTGGATGAGGGAGTGCTGTCCCTCTTATTGAGGACTACTTCCAGTGCTAAGACTACCGCCCATTGGAAACACTTCTGGGTCGCATGGAAGTCCCATGTAATAGGGAGTACATTTCCCTGCAGCACCCTCTTGTGGCAACCATGGACCCCAGCAGGGCTGTGCTGTTGGACTACAATTACTGTCATTCCCCGCTGGTTCCTGAATGGGTGCCAATATGGAGGGCCACTGCCATCTAGCTCCTGGGGGGACTAAACACTCCTCATAGACCATCCTTTCCTGGCCTCTTCATCATTTATCCAGGCCAGGGAAGTTACTAGGAACAGGTCCAGTCGGGATGCCTGTCAGTTTGCCCGGGGCTCATCTTCCACTCTGTTTGGGATGTCTGTCCCCATATTAGGGAAGCCTTGTCCAGGTGCAACACCCTTTTGTCCTAGATGCCTTTCTGTCCTTTCGAGGCCTCCTGTCTGTGTAAGGAATCTTCCCAACTCCTTGCTGGGATGCCCATCTATCCCATGTGCCACCTACCAATGATTTGTTTTTCTTCTTGGCAGAAAAAAGCTGTATAGGGCCCGGTGTTCACTGTTCCTTGTGGCTTTTTAGCACTATTTTTTATTAATTTCTATTATAAATTGTCTGACTTTTATTGAAGGGTGTTAGGTTATCACTTATGATTTTAATTATGTAGTTTGAGTTACTGTTCTGATATAAAAAGGGTTGTTGGGTGTGAAAGGGGCTTATATTGTGTATTTTTTTGTTTTTATTAATCTATATATATAACATTCTTTTTGTGTTTGAAAAGGAAATTACGTATGACCTCGCGATATGGAAATTACGTATTACATTGTGCGCCCCGCATCACCCTCTCCCAGCCCTCCGCTAGTGATGGGTCGTTCTTGAACGATTCATTCATTTTGAATGAATCTTTAATGTGACTCGGGAAGAACTAGTCGTCTCGTCGGAGTGATTCGTTCAGTCGTGCATGCGCATTTGCGCAACTTCCTATAGTTTCTGTATTGGAATTGATTCACTTGTTTCGAGTCTTCAGGTTTTGCAAGTCGTTCGTTCATCACGTGACAGCCCCATAAGCTTAATCTAGTATGCAGTCTGAGCCGGAAACAGAATTGATTAGTTCATCTCTCGAGTCTTTGGGTTTGAGTCATTCGTTCATCACGTGACAGCCCCATAAGCTTAACCTATGCAGTCTGAGCCGGAAACAGAATTGAACGCAATGACTCGAAAAAAGATTTGTTTATTTTGCTGAACGAGACTCAAAGGTCCGAGTCGGTAAAATGAACTTCCCATCACTACCCTCCGCTCTGAACTCCACCGCTGAGAGACAGACAAAACTGCCACATTGTAACTTTTTTTAAATTCCCAGTACTTGATAGTAGAAGAGATGAAGAAAACAGCTTTGCGTCTTTACACTTTTTAACTGCGCCGAGCTGTAGTGTAAACCGCCTTCGGCGGCAACGGGTCATAAGAACAAAGTAGTCGCTTGGGAGGCGCAGTTTAAATTTGAATCACGTGGGATGTGTTGTTCAGATGGCAATGTGAAATTAACACCTTTAAGCCATCCACCTGTATTTCTGGTGCAAATCCACATTCAACTCATTTTCTACAGAACATTACGAAATACAATTTGTGTTTTCGGATGACATCATTTTGCAGCACGGCTCCTACCGAACAGACTAGGTTTATGCCGACATTGAAAATAACGGGGAAAATCCCCCAAAAAAAATTATTGGGGAACTTCAGGAAACGTTAACATTGACAAAAAGAGTCAGGTTACACAGAGAAAGTGAGACAGAAGCAGATTGAGAGAGAAGGCTCGCTGATCAATGTATACGACAATCACAACTGAGGGCCTCACAAACACCCAATAGACTCGGATTCTACAGATGCAGTCTTCCCAGGCTACCACCACGTCACACAGGCGTCAGCTGCCTGATGCGAGCCACAAATTCCTCCAGATTCTACATTTTATTTTTTTCCCTTCCGCTCAGTTCTTTTATAAAAGTGAAAATGAGATTTTGAATCTTTTTCTGTTTTCAAATAACATTTCCTTCTTTTGTTATAGCATTTTTGTGGCCTTTGCATTGTACTTTATTGTATGAATTTGTATGAGGTACTTAACATTTTTTGGTAAGTGAACCTTCAAAAGCTAATCCCACCAGCAAAGCCTGGAGTATGGTATGGTGTGGTTTTATTATAACAGCTTTAAATTGTTCCCAACTACACTTAGTAGCAAACAAACTTACATTTAAATTATACCATAGATTTTTTATATTTTTAAATTTATTTTTGAAAAGTAGAACATTAAAATAGCATACTAATCAATAAAACAAATAATAATAATAACATAACAGATGCAAAAATAGAAGAAGAAAAAAAAAGCAAATCAAGATTTAATCCAAACCTAAGAGAAAACAAAAAAGAACAGAGGCATTGGAAGGCTCTCCAGTAGACTTCAAGTAAGACATCAATTTTATTTAATTTTTTTTTACTACATGCAGAATGGTTTTCCTTAATAATGCCTGGTTAGGCACATTTCATTTCCATATCTAATCTTTTATTTTGGGATGCTTCTAAAATGAGAGTGATGCTTTAAAACAGTTTTTTTCTTGCAAGGTAGTTTGTTTTGGGAGATCACATGTTAAATACCATTGCTCTATTAATATAAAGAAAATTGTAGTTAACTGATATTGTAATAAGCACCTTAGTAAAGGATTCTGCACATTAAATTTTTTAAAATTCAGCTGAAATGCACCATCAACCACTACTTAGATAATCCAAAGTCTTAAACTTACAGGCAAAGAAGATAATGCCAAAACAAAATCCATAAGATCTCTACCATCTCTCCTTGCATTCTCATAAGCTCTTCCTCTTACTCTTTAACCATTTTCTCTCCCTGCCTGCCACACACTGTATGGACAGGGGCCCCTTTAATATACAGTATATGCTGATATAACATAAGGTTGGAAACTAGCTTAACAGGCATACATTTGTGATATGTTTGTGATATGTTTTGAAACACACAGAATCCAGAGGATACAGAGAAAAAAAATCTTTTAGAGCATGGGGGACCCTACAGACCACAGACACAGTAATTTGGTCAAGGTTTAAGCCTCGTTTTGTTGAGCTGTGAGGCAGTATTCCACTTCCAAATTAGATCTTCACCAATGACATCAGCTCAAACCTTAGTACATTAAGAACGCCTTGGGAGATGCTGTAGTATCTGTTTGTGTAGGAGTAATACATTTTGACATAATCCATCAGCCATTGTATTTCATTATAATCTACTGTATATAGGTTGAATTTTTTTTGCTCTTTGGCCTATATATTCTGTTTGATTAACACGCTATAAATTTGTCAGTAGAAAATGCCCTGTAGGATTTTTTGACTAAAAAATAAGCAATAAGTCAGCCGCCCAGGAGGATGCTCTAATAAAGTGGGATTTTAAAAAGAAATTTGAATTTGGTTAATTATAAGTTTTGCCTTCGGCAATACAAGTAATCAATCAAATAATTCAGCAAGACTCCTACTATCTTTATCTTACCTTTCTCTATTGTAGGAGGCGGGTCTCTGACCTTTAGACTTATATCACACTTGTTTTAAAAAACAGAGTAATACAATTTATTAATAAACACAATGACTAAAGAAATATGATAACTGCATATTTATATTAAGATATAAGACTAGATGCAGGCAGACTAGGCAAATATATAACATATAGGCTCACTGTTTACCGGTATTTAGAGTTCTACTTTATCTTTGCACAGATACATATATAGTTTTATGATACCAAGTCTTTATGGATGATATCCGATGTTGTATGAGCTTGTTGCTTTGTTGTTGATTCTGATTCAAGTGAAATATCCTTAATGTGTTGGAGTGCATTCTTTCTCTTTGCTTTATGACCATTGTCAGTGCCATACTGCTGCTGCCCCAGCTTGCTTTCTGCCATTAGGCCCTTGGCTGTGCTGCCTGCACCATAGGGAAAAGCATTTCTCTTTCTGGCACAAGAAAGTAAAAGCTGGAGTTCCCTTGTTGAAGCAATCTAGATCTCAGCTCTTAGGTCCACAAAGAGAAGGGTCTTTCCAGTTCAGCTTTCCAAGAGAGTGGCTTTCAGAGGGTCATTTTTCAAATTTCCTCATCCCTGAGATAATCCCAGAGAGGGTGCCCAGGGAGAATCAGCAGGGAGTTTAGTGAGTGTCCAGCAAATATCCCAGAGTGAGAGAGAGAAAGAAAGAATGGGCAGGAGAGTTTTAAAGGATCGGATTAAAGTCACTTCCAGTTACAAAATCATTGTCTTTTAATAGGTGGTTTCTCCTGCATATTTTAATTCTCATCGCCTGTATTATAGTCTTTGTCTTTGCTTTGAGTTCATTTCACGTCTTCTGGCTCAAGGAGTCTACAGAGAAACATCTGGACAGATTTCATGTCACCTCTGATTTACACCTTTGTTATCAGATGACATCCAGTCAGATCCTAGTACGAGCTGGAGTTTAGTCACATAGTCTGGAATTCAAGTGGGGGTTTTGTGCAGATGGATGCATGCATCCCTGTTAAATCTGCTTTCTTAATTATCCTGGCGTGCCATTAAAGCCTTGCAGCATGCCCAATGCCAACTTTGTCCTACAGGCTATTTCTCTGTCTATTTGCACTGTGGAATATGGCTGGCCGTTCATCCTGGCCAATATCCCCTAGTCACCAGGTGGAGCCCTCCCTGCAGTATGGAGGTCCCCCGAATGCCAGCAGGGAATCCTGGACATTGGAGTTTTTATGCACAGCCCTGCTGGATACTATGGGGGCCACTAGGAGACGTTGCAAGGTGGAACAATAGTTATTTGTCTTACACCCCGGAAGTACGTCCGAGTGATATGGACAAGGGGAATGACATGCTTCCGGGGTGAAGAAAAGGACTTGTACCTAACCCGGAAGTGATAAAGAATCACATGGACTGGAGATTGGGAACACTTCCGGGTCAGGGAATATAAAAGGACTGTGGGAGCTCTCAGACGGCGAGCTGAGCTGTGTGGAAGGGTGGCAACGCATCTGGGAGTGGAGGATTGTTTATTAGTGATTATTGTATTATTTGTATGAGTATAGTGGAGTAGAGGGTGCTTTGTGCACTGTGTCATATAAATAAAGTCAACTTTTGGACTTTCACCTGGTGTCTGGAGTCTTGGACAGGGGTTCAAGGGAGTGATACTGGCCCCTATCTGTCACAGCACTTAATCCATTTCTGCTTCGTGGGAATGTCTGATGTCAATCCTCATAAAGTTAGCACAAGGTGGAAAACTTTCCTAGACAGGACACACTAAAATCTAATATATAAGTCTGAATGTGTGTTTGCATACAAATCCACACGGGTTAATCTCCATTTGTAAGGAGGAATGCCTTAGGCTATATTTTGTTTCAAGCTGTTTTCCCCTTGGGAACTTTATTTACTGACTGTACCTGTACTTTGTTATTTGAAATGACCTTACGAAGCATTTGTGAGACTTGGCACAGGTATGCAGAGTTGTTCCCCTTGGTGAGAACTTGTAGTTTGGTACAAAAATTTTACCCATGAGGAATTTATTTAGTGACTGCACCTGCACTTTATTCCACCCGGAAACGGCTCCAGGCCCCACTAGTTTGCGATATAAAAATAAATTGATTTGAATTGACCTGGATAAAGCTTTGTTTTTTTCAAGCTATTCCATGTTTTTAGTAAGGTCTTACATTAAATGGTTTTGAATGGTATTATTATTTTATGCAACAATCACTCGTTGCAGGCTGTTATCTGCTATAATATGGTAAATGAGCTAACATCAATGTGTTTGACAAGTATTAAACATTTTGAGGGACTGGCAAGTACCTTAAAAATGAGCCACTATAACACATCACCCTTTATGTTTCACACAAAAATAGTTTTAATCTTTTACAAAAAATATTTAAAAATCCAAAAACAGTTTTTGTGATATGTGAGACAACAAACAGCCCCATAAATAACACACTTAACTTGCAGCGTTTACAAAGTTTACAAAAAAGGAGGCATTTAAGCCTCATGGGTTTTCTGCATAAGCAAAGTGTTTGCAGATTATGCAAAATGCAAAAGGAAGTGAGACTATAAATAGTTTCAAGCATAGTTAGCATAAGCCAAAATATCACAGTTAATATGCAGATCATCTTATTATATTAAGCTTTTATTTTGTAAAGAGTCATACTTTGTATTAGGTAGGTTTCTGCCACATATATTAGAAAAATATCCAAAAAATTACAGCGTTCAGATAAAAACATACTGAAAGAAATTACAAGCTGTCCAATTAGTTATTGAGGGTAATATTACAAGGTATAAGCAGAAATGCAGGAATAGATGTATATTAACAGAATCATCAGACAAAGCATGAAACTGTCTGCAATGAAATAAAAATCAAAGTAAATTTAAGTATCACTGCATTTTTAAATTTTCCATACTGTCCCAATGTTTTCTGATTTGCTTACTAGTCCTATCCACTTATTATTCCAAAAAACATCAACTTGAGTTTTGAAAGTCCCTGAAGTCTTATTGTCTACCACACAATTTGGTGGCTTATTCGAAGTGTCTATCGTTCTTTGTGTAAAGAAAAACTTCCTAATGTTTGTGCGAAATTTACCATTAACAAGTTTCCAACTATGTCTCCGTGTTCTTGATGAAATCATTTTAAAATGTCAGTCTCTACCCATTGAGAGACATGAAGGTCCAGTCCCACCCTCTGGAAATGTCCCTCTATCTGCCATATCCAGGTGTTACATGGGTGTCCCCTTGGTCTGGTCTAGTGACTCAGGTCCTCAACAATGAGGATCCTGAGAGCCAGATCACCCAACAGGGAATCGTGCCACGTGGCCGTAGTGCCGTAACTAACGTTCCCTTACAATGCAGGTAATGTGCCTCATTTGGGAGTCTATTAGCAACTGCTCATTCGCAACAAAGTCAAACCACCAGTACACAAGGATTCTCCAAAGAGACACAGTACTAAAGGAGTCCAGTCTTCGTCTCAGGTCACTGAATAGCATCCATGTCTTGCAACCATATAGCAAGACAGGAAGCACCAGGACTCTAAAGACTTGGACCTTCGTCCTTTTGCGTAGATATCAGGAGCACCTCACACCCCTTTGGAACAACCTCATGACCCCTTATACTCTCCCAATCTGTCTACTGACTTCATTGAAGGAGTCACCAGAGACATGATTGTCACTGCCAAGATAAGTAAACCTCTCATCAAGGTCAACACTCTCTTCGCAGACAGACACACTGCTGATGGCAGTATCTAAGAGGTCATTAAAGGCCTGGATCTTGGTTTTTATCCAGGACACTTGAGAGCCCTGATCAGAATCTTCATTGACTTGTCAAAGTCAAATAAAGTGAATCTTTCTTCACCAACAGATGCCCCACAGCAGCTGGACCCCATGACCTTGCCCAGCATCTAGTCCATGAAAGCTTTGAACATAGTAGGAACAAGAACACACCCCAGAGAGACAGAATAGGCAATTGTAGTGATAGATAAAGCTTAATAAATATGCATGAACTGCAAAACCGATGGAAGACTAGGTCTTTTTAATAGTAAGGTCTGCATAAAAAAATCGACCATCAGATGCATATCGATATATAGCTGTAGTTACACATAAAAATTATGAAATACAAGAACAATACATCACCTCAAAACTACTGCGGTGGGCTGGCGCCCTGCCTGGGGTTTGTTTCCTGCCTTGCACCCTGTGTTGGCTGGGATTGGCTCCAGCAGATCCCCGTGACCCTGTAGTTAAAATATAGCGGGTTGGATAATGGATTATGCATTACCAAGCAAAAATATAAATAAAGTTTCAGAACCCAACAGTGTTTTTTGTTTTATAACAAGGCCAACTATCATACCCGAGTAATCATGGTTAGATCTTTAATATATGCATGGAAATGATACCTTATTTCATGTCAAAACCTTGGTCATGGCTTAAATAACTTGCTTGTTAATGGAAATTACTATGTCAACAGTTGAAGCTGGCAATCCCTGAGTTAATTTTCTTGAAATCTCCATCCATCCATTAAACCATTCATGTTCAAATCATTCTCTTTAGCATCAGGAGCAAGACAGGAAATAGTCCAAGCAGTCTTACATTACTCTTTGATCTTATTATAAAGATAACTTGTTATCTAAATCAGTGGTTTTCAAACTGGGGACAGCAGCTCCCTGGGTGTCCAGAATGCAGTGTTTGAGATGACTGCAGCACTTTTGGACTGAAAATTCATTTTAGCTTTGAAGAATGTGGTTAAATGATCTCATATAATTTTATGCAATTGTTGCATGCAAGTAGTCCTGGACTAGTGCTGCAGTTCTCAGCTGGAAGGTGAAGGAGTGGCCCTTAAAACATACTCTTAATTATCTAACCCATGTCTTTATGATACATTTCATTTCTGCTGCTGCATATCACAGTGCCCCTGTATAGATTCTCTCATCCTGTTTCATTTATTCTCATTCTCCTATTTAGTAACCACTGTCTGTGTCAATTTGTGCCCATTAGCTCCAAGGTCACAGTTTCATCTTGCTTCCTAACTCTTTGAGCTGACCCTTATCAGGATGAAAACTGCCCATAGATGACGTGTCAGCACTGTTAGATTTTTCTGAAAGAATGCATCATAAGAGCTTAGTGCATAATCACTTCAACTCTCTTTCTCTCTCTCCCTCTCTCTTAGTTTCAGGTCCTGTGTTATGATATTTTTAGCTTTGGTAATCTTTCTTGTTGTATCAACATTTTCAGAAGTTTTAAAAATTGGCATACTAGTGCAGAAAATGTATAATGAGGAAGAAAGAGAAATGTTAACTATTGCCAATAATGAAATGCACATATTTAACATTTCATTTTGGTGTTATTAATACAATATTAATCAACAATAGAAACATTTTAAGAGTTGATATGTTTGGTAACCTTCATTATTCCTAAACAATAAATATAGGAACAGGCTAAAGGTAGAAGCAGAACTGGGCAGCCATGAAGCAGAGTCAACCTTTACATTGACTTGGATCCAGAGTTACTTTTCTTATTTTTTGACCATAAAAGAACAATTTACAAATCTCCTTTGTCATGTAAACATGTTGAAGGCTCTACAAAAGAGGTAAAATGAGGAAGAGGTTTAAGTGACATTCAGTGACTAACTTCCCTTCCTTCTTCCACCCCAGACAAGCTTTTTACCACTGGGGAAAGTTTACAATAAGGCTGAAACCAGCAAAAAGTACACAGTCACAATGGTCTCTTGTGACTATCTCATCCAAGCACTGCCTGAAGATCTGACCAGAAAAATCTGGAGGACCTCAGAAGAACCTGGATGGCCTGGTCATGATGGCCAAAAGAAACCATGCAGCACACCAAGCACATCAGGCAGAGAAAAAAAAAAAAACACAAGTCAGCCAACCAATCAAACCTGAAACACTAAGCCAAAATACAAAACAAAGTAGAATAAAGACAACCATATCTTGGCTAATTAATGAGATGATGAAATGTGGCTGGACACAAAGAAAGAAGTACTCTCTGTCTTCTACCTGTGACTTTTCCTCTGATCCCTGTGGTGATCACAAACATGCACAGCATGACCATCTCCATAGATTTGCCATTTTGTCTCCCTCCCCAAGATTACAATCAAAAAAAGACCAGCCTCATCTGCATACACAAAGACACTCACAAAGCCATCAGCATGCCCTATTTTCAGGGCACCTGTGCAGCCTTTCATATGCCATTATTCTGGGTCACAAATGGTCAAAAAACAAACCAACACACAACTGATAGATCAGCAGAGCCTTCAGGTGTACCACTTGCAGTACAGAAACCTAACTGTCTTATTCAAATGGGAGCAATTGAGCAATGATTCCCTTAAACATGTCTGTAATGTTATGATTTTGGTCGGAGGGCAGCGCATGATTGACTGTATACTACCAGGGCTGTATTTTGTGTTAAAAAATTATCTGTTATGCCACCAAAAGATCTGCCATCTGGCTTATGCTTACTTCTTGGCTTCTGATTTCAGGGTTGATAAAATGCTAAAGTGCGTTAAGGTTAGATTTTCCTGTTTGGGAATTAATGAACAAGTGTGGCAATTTTGTGCATCACTGCTTATCATAGATGTCCACTTCAAAAGAACTGAAACAGACATTGTGGTGCCACTGAAATGCTCAGACAGGAGATATAAGTACATCCTGATGGTTGTGGAGTAAACTACCTGATAACCAATAGTCATGTTTTACAGCACCTAAGTGAAACAAATGAAGCATGTCTTCAACGTACTCCTGTCTATCCATAAAGCCACTCCACATATATCCAAACACATTTTTTATTGGTCTGGCAGAATCCAAGTACCTGGGTTACAGTACATGGTGGGCAAATGGATGGCCAAACCGCAATGCTCAAAAGGTGCAGTCATACAAAACTTGTTCTGGCTACAAATCAAGAGACAGACTTTTCTTGGACTAGTGGGGTATTACTATTGGTTTATGTCCCAGTTTTCCAAAAAGGCCACAGCTCTAAAAGAATTAATGCAGAAATGCTTCCATCAGGTGATATGGACTCAAGCAGCCAGACACTCATTCGAAGACCTCTAGGAATATCTTCAGTTACACCCCTGTATTAATTACCCCTAATTTCTCTAAATCGTTAATACTCCAGAAAAGTGTACCTAACACATGCTGGAATGCAGTAATAAGTCAGGTCATCAATGACATAGAACATCCTGTCACTTATCTGAGGTGGACAGTGCTAGACAGGGAGGCTACGTATGCAACAGTTGGGCATGAAGCAATGATATTTAAGTAGGCCATCACTTGTATAAAATACTATCTGTTGGGGCAGAATTTTTCTTTGGTCACGAACCACACATCCCTCCAGTGGATAGCCACTGAAATAGACAGGAACCAAATAGTTACTGGATGGGTTTGTTCCACATCAAGGCTAATGCTTTCTTCTTGGTCCACGGCCTGCTCGCTCCAAAGGATCCGAGCTAAGGTAGGGGGTGCTATGTTAGAGGCAGGGTAAAGGAGGCAAAATTAGGAAAGGACTAACCTGTCTTGCTTCTTCTACTGGTAATGAGCATAAAAGAAGAACAGAAATGGTCAGAAGTCAGCACTCATTATCAACCCACATCTGTCAGAGCCATTTTAGCCCACAGAAGCCTCTATTGAAAGTCTAAAGTGCTAAACTGTTACTCAGACCTCTTTCTTGTTTTTCTTTTCTTATTTTTAGCATCGCTGATATCAAATGGAGTGGTCTAAGATGACCTTAACCCATGTATTGTCTGTTCTGCTCCTACACCATCTATATAAGTTCTGTTAAGTGTAGCTTTACACTTGCATTGCACCCTTTCCTCTAACTTAAGATGTGAAAAGTGGTGTTAGTGGCAGAGGAAGTTAGCTGTTTCCTGTCTTCTAAATACAGAAAGACTGGAGCAAGCTTGACACAGACTGATCTGCTAAAAGTACACTTTGACGGCCTTGAGTAAATGTTTTCTATTTAAATTATTAACTATTTGATGTTGTCAGGAAAAAAGGAAAAAAAAACTGCTTTATTAGGCATATAAAACTAATGACAGCAAAGTGTATCGTAGAGCGTATGAGAACATGAGGGCAACCATTAAGAAGGATATCAGGGAGGCTGAAAGACAGTTGGAGAGGATTATAGCAGATAAGGCGAAAGAAGACCCTAAGAGATTCTTTCAGTATTTTAGTAAAAGAACAGTCAAGGAGGAGGTCAAGTACATCAGAAATAGTAAAGGGGAATTAAAAGATACAGACAATGAAATAGCAGATGCCCTAAACTTACATTTTTCTGAGGTGTTTACAAGTTAGCAAGTGGATACCCACCCAGAGGTAAATGGGACTACTAAGGAGGTACAGAGGGATTTGAAAATTGTAGCGGGAGAAGTGCTGCTCAGATTAAATAGGCTGAAATCAAACAACTCACCAGGACCAGATAATATTTATCCTCAAGTTTTTAAGGAGGCTAGTGAGTATATATATAAACCCTTGACACATATTTTTAGGAAGTCACTGTGCACTGGAGAGATTCCAAAGGACTGGAAAAAGGCAAATATCCAAGCAACAATAGCCCAGTAAGCTTAACATGCATCACAGGAAAATTAATGGAAGGATAAAAAAGGATAAAATTGAGCAACACCTGGCAAGGACAGGAGTTATTCTGAACAGTCAGCGTGGGTTCATAAGAGGGAGGTCATGTTTTACTAACATGTTGGAATTCTATGAGGAGGCAAAAAAAGGATATAATCTAAGTGGAGCTTATGATATTATTTATCTTGATTTTCAGAAATCATTTGATAAGGTGCCACATGAGAGGTTGGGCATCAAAGTAAAAGAAGTGGGAGTTCAGGGTGATGCAGTATTGGCTATGACACAGGAAGCAGAGGGTGATGGTGCGAGGACACCAAGATAGGTGGATTAGTAGATAATTTGGAATCCATTATATCATTACAAAGGGATCTTGGATAGCATACAGTACAGGCCAAAAGTTTTGACACACCTCCTCATTCAATATGTTTTCTTTATTTTCATGACCATTTACATTGGTAGATTTTCACTGAAGGCATCAAAACTATGAATGAACACATGTGGAGTTATGTACTTAACAAAAAAGGTGAAATAACTGAAAACATGTTTTATATTCTAGTTTCTTCAAAATAGCCACCCTTTGCTCTGATTACTGCTTTGCACACTCTTGGCATTCTCTCGATAAGCTTCAAAAGGCAGTCACCTGAAATAAAACCATTTAACTCCACATAATTCCACATACATACTTGGACAGATTTGTGGCAGATGAAATTTATTGTCAGTAAATGTAAAGTATTACACATAGGAAGTAAAAATGTTAGGTTTGAATACACAATGGGCGGTCAGAAAATCGAGAGTACATCTTATGAGAAGGATTTAGGAGTCATAGTGGACTCTAAGCTATCTTGAGCTACTATAGCTATGCTGATGACACACAACTGTATTTATCAACAGTGCCTGATGACCCCGACTCTCTTGATTCACTAACACAACATCTTACTTGTGAATGGATGAGTAGTAATTTTCCCAAACTAAATAATGAGAAAACAGAAATTTTAGTGATTGGCAATAATGGATATAATGAGGTTATTAGAAATAAACTTGATGTATTAGAATTAAAAGTCAAGATGGAGGTAAAGAAATTAGGGGTAACTATTGACTCTGACCTGAATTTTAAATCACATATTAATCAGATTACTAGGACAGCATTTTTTCACTAAAGAAATATAGCAAAAGTTAGACCTCTTATAACATTGCAAGATGCTGAGAAATTAGTTCACACTTTTGTTTTCAGTTGACTAGATTATTGTACTCCTCTCAGGACAACCCAAAAAAGACATCAATCGATTGCAACAAGTGCAGAATCTTAACTAGGAAAAGAAAATCGGAGTACATTTCTCCAGTTCTGATGTCACTACATTGGTTACCTGTGTCATTTAGGACTGACTTTAAAATCCTGTTTATGGTTTACAAAGCCTTAAATAATCTTGCCCCATCTTATATTTCGGAATGTGTAACACCTTACACTCCAAATGGTAACCTTAGATCTTCAAAGGAGTGTCTGCTTATAATTCCAAGTGCTAAACTTAAAAGAAATGGTGAGGCAGCCTTCTGCTGTTATGCACCTAAAATCTGGAATAGCCTGCCAATAGGAATTCGCCAAGCTAATACAGTAGAACACTTTAAAAAACTGCTGAAAACATATTACTTTAACATGGCTTTGTCATAGCTTCATCTTAGTTTAATCCTGATGCTCTGCATATTCAATTAATTATCATTATTATTCATGGTATTCATATTCAAAATCCGTACTTTCTCTTCTGTTTCTTTTCCAGTTTTCTGTGGTGACGATCTGCACCACCACCACCTGATCAAAGCACCATGATTTCCCTACAGTGATGGATTAAAGGCCAGAAGTCCACATGACCATCATCATCAAGTTCTTCCATGTGAACCCTGAATACAATGAGGACTGATTGAGGTCATTTATGTTAGGTACAATGCCTAGAGGAGGCTGGGCAGTCTCATGGCCTGGAACTACTGCAGATTTTATTTTTTTCTCTGGCTGTCTGGTAATTTTTTTTTTCTGTCCTCCCTGGCAATCAGACCTTACTTTTATTCTATGTTAATTAGTGTTCCCTTATTTTAAATCTTATTTATGTTGTCTTTTTTCTCTTTCTTCATCATGTAAAGCACTTTGAGCTACATTATTTGTATGAAAATGTGCCATATGAATAACTGTTCTTGTTGTCATATACTATATGACATATCATATTATATATCATATATCTTTAGAAAGATATATATATATATATATATATAAATAAATTGTTTGTAAAAAGCATTTTATAGAAAATGCATAATAAAACATTAAATGTTTCTTGATTACTATAGAGAAAGAATGTTTGATGGGAATTGATACTGCAAAAAAAGATACATTTAAAATTGTCAAGGCTGTCAATATGCAAAATGGTGACATTATATTAGAATTAAAAGTGATATACCATTGGGTGAGTAATTAGGTTGACACTCAAGATAAATATTGTAGACAGGTAAATATGGCACAGAACAATGGCACAACCTAACAGGGAGGGTGAAATACTATGCAACCAGGATAAAACTGCCACATTCTTATAGGATAATTCTGTGCAAACCACTATTGCCTGACTCACTTGTTCAGAGACAGAGAAAGAGATTCAACTTAACCATCTAAATGAAGGCTTACATGCACAGTAATTAATATTATTGACTCATTATTATAATGTGCATTGACAAATATAATAAACCTAAAAAATGATTAATATGATGTTTAAACTATATTTTAGTTGCCTTTTAAGAGTGTTAGTGCTATGTATTTGCACTGAAGAACTTATTTTTCTTCAGTTTATATTGGCTACCTGTAGTCACTTCCCAGGATTAGAAACCAATACAATCCCTTAATGTCAATAATTCCTTTAAGTAAGAACACAGGTGTGATTCACTCTATTATTACAGAAAGCTATACATTTCATGCCCTGTAGCCTATACATAGCCTAATGGTTTGAAAAAACATAACTTGTTTGGCACTAGTTGAGGAGTATGCAAATAATCCAACACAAACAGATTGTTTTTTAGTAAGTGGCTTGTTAGTTGATTTTGGTTTATAAGAGCCATTATCTTAGAAGTATATGCTGAACTGGGTCCAGTATAAAAAAGACAGACTGGCAGAAATTGGGCTATACCTATGCATATCTAGGTTATAACAATGGTTGGCTTTCAGGCAATAGGCACCTAACAGAGGGAACTAGCCAACAGGTCAGGAATATCTCAGCCAAGCTTTAGCTCTATTACCATGATGCTGGAAGCAAAAAACTGACTGATGAAGCACTACTTTCTTTTTATTTATGATATGGGTATAAAGGCCAACATAAAAGGCAATTTGCAACAGAGTTTCTGGACAATGACAACTGGATCTGTCTTTGCTCTGGCCAGGAGCCTATCAGCCCTTCTAGAAAGTTTACAAAAGTTATCAAGTAGTGTGGTAGCTAGCAGTAGTTTGGGAACCTTCAAAAGTTTACGAAAAATTAGGTCAATAGATTTGACAGACTTTTTGGGCTAAATAGCCTGTTCTCATCATAATGTTTTTAATATTCAATCTGCTCTGAACCATAAAAGGTAGGAGATAGGTGTGTTTACCAAATGATAAAACCCTTGGAATGTGTTATACTAAAGTTTGGGAAACAATTATTAAGGCCTGAATCTATTTATTGAAAGAAAAGTGTCCATGCTGAAATTCCACAGTTAACCAGAATGCTACTGCACTTAAACCTGCACAAGAGCAGTGTGTACAGTTCTGAGACACACACTGCTGGGCTTAATCTACGTATACTAATAAAAGGCAAAGCCCTCACTGACTCACTCACTCATCACTAATTCTACAACTTCCCGTGTAGGTAGAAGGCTGAAATTTGGCCGGCTTATTCCTTACAGCTTACTTAAAAAAGTTAAGTAGGGTTAATTTCGAAATTCTACACGTAATGGTCATAACGGTCAACAATGTCCGCCATATTGGACTTTCTTATTTATGGTCCCATCTTCCCAAATTTTGGTAGGCGGCTTTCCTGAACTAACCGAAACTGATGTATGTACTTATTTCGGTGGTATGACATCACTGTCGGCCGCCATATTGAACTTTCCAACGTTACTAATTCTCCAAATTCCCGTGTAGGTAGAAGGCTGAAATTTGGCAGGCTCGTTTCTTACAACTTACTTACAAAAGTTAAGCAGGTTTCATTTCAAAATTCTACACGTAATGGTCATAACGGTCAACAACGTCCGCCATATTGAACTTACTTATTTATGGCCCCATCTTCACGAAATTTGGTAGGCGGCTTCCCTGCACTAACCGAAACTGATGTACGTACTTATTTTGGTGGTATGACGCCACTGTCTGCCGCCATATTGAACTTTCCAACGGTCTTTGTTACTTATGGGCCCATCTTCAATAAATTTGGTATGCGGGTTCCCAACGTTAACTGAATCCTACTTACGTACATATATACGTCCATAGCCTGCAGCTCGCTCACCGTGTGAGGCAGCATTGGGTCCCTCATCCCAATGCCTCCCACGTTGTTGGCTGCCTGCCTATATAAGGCCGTCCATCGCTCCGGTCTCTACATTCCCTTCCTTGCTTCGCCACGGGATTCACGTCTCCCTGCTGATAACTGCAGCCTTTTTATTTAATCCACGGCTTCTTTGCTGTTTTATTGTTCGTTTATTACGATTATAGCTATTGTGTAGGTATGTTAGACTTACTTTACATTGTTCAGGTGCTCATTTCCTTTATCGTTCCAACCGTACGCCCATTAACATGCCTATCGAGTCGATCACCATCGATCAAAGAACTGGCACTTACCGAGTGGTTTCCATGCCCGGAAATGGCACCTGCCTTTTCCATTCTCTTGTTACATATTGCACGACCATATCAGGCTCACTCTTGATATCCGGAGGAACATTGTGTCTTATGTATTGAATGACTGGGACAGGTTCTAGGTGTAGACTGATGACGGTACAGGAGATAATTATACTACACAGGAGCACTAGAAGAGTGAAGTGCTTAAGCCCTTCACCTATGGTTCTGCATGTGAGTTGATGGCTGCTGCTGAATTGCTCGGTTGTTGCTTTCAGGTGTACCGAAATGGCCAAATATTTTACACCTTTCGACAACCGCCAATGCCTCTTAAACATCTTATGTTCACAGGTGACGATTTCAGTAGTGGACACTTTGATGTTTATGAATTTTTAAACTCTCAAAAGCTGGATGTGAAGTTATCAATGAAATCGGTTGTATGCTTACAACGCTTGACAGATGCCGAATGTCACTTCAAACACAAGTCCTGCAAATGCTGTCGTAATTGAAACAAACCATGAAACTCAACCCGATTATGACAGCAGCAATCCAAGCTGTGAGATTTGAAACAAGATTACTGTTCACATTTGTACGTTGCATGCTCAAGAGTAAGCTCGGCGCACAGCTTGGTCATATTACAATCGGAGGGCCAAACTGACAATGTGGTATACAAAGAGATCCTTAACAAATAATTATTGGTATATTTTCCCTCAGTTTAAAAAGGTTTAATTTTCTTCTTAATAAAAATTTTAAAGCGGCGAAGCACGGGTATTTTGCTAGTCTATACTAATAAAAGGCAAAGCCCTCACTCACTCACTCATCACTAATTCTCCAACTTCCCGTGTAGGTAGAAGGCTGAAATTTGGCAGGCTCACTCCTTACAGCTTACTTACAAAAGTTAGGCAGGTTTCATTTTGAAATTTTACGCGTAACGGTCATAACTGGAACCTACTTATGTACATATATACTGGCCATTGCCTACAGCTCGGTCGCCTTCCGTCCCTCATCGTCACGCCTCCCATGTAATTGAGTGCCTGCCCGTATAAGGCCGTCCGTCAGCGGCAATCCAATAGAAACACTCTGCCGCTAAATATTCAGACGAAGATGAGATGGTCAGGGTGGTGTTTGGCACAAATTCAGCGAAACTGCGAGAGATCCTTTTAAGTGCCAGGTTATAGCTAACATTAAATAAAGCTGTGGACATCGCACGAGATAGCACAAGCACAGCTGCGAACCTTCAATGCATGTACTCCGAGCAGCTAACTGAGCAGCGAACTGATTATAAATGCAGTACACAGAGAACAAGCAAGACCTCTAAAGAGCGCGGAGACTTTTGATCACGTGAGCATATCTGCAAAAAGTGGCGTCTAATGCCCTGCAAAAATACTATAAAAGTCAAGCAGCCGGCGCGCACGCACGTAGCTGTGCCAGCCTTTGAGACGCTGACTGTGCTTCTGGCTTAAGTGAAAGTAAGCACTTTTAATTTTTTCCTCCTTCCCCTGAGCTCTAGCCCAGACAACTGCAAACACGGGATCCCATTTCTGGACAGCGGCAAACTAATATTAAGGCGCTTTGCACTTTTTTTTGCACGTATATGATTATGAGGTCGCGGAAGACACGCACAGGAGTGGAGAACCGACAGTGCCATCCCGGCCTGTTAATGGCAGGGCCGTCTCTCCAGTCTACACGAGACCCACCGCGCTCATATTGTCAGCGAAGACGTCTCTCTACACTATATAAAAGAAAAAGGCAAGTTTCGTTTCTTTACACCTTTTTTGCTTTTATCCCAAACCAAAGCCTTTCTCTCTTAACACTGCAGAGGACACAAAACTAATTTTCTTTAATTGCTGGTAATGCCGGTAAGGCACATTACCACAGGCAGAAATTTGGACGTTCACATAGAAAATGTAATTTCTATACCACAGCCGTCGCGTAGCGCCTTTCAAAAGGGATCTACTACCGAGAGATGATCCATATACATTTTAGCTGCTGTTAGTACTACTTACCTGTTGTGTTGTACCGTCTTTAAAATGTAGTTTACCCGAAACCACTCCAGTAGTGCTCAATTTATCTTTACTTCTTAAAACGTTAATGTTTTACTGTTTAATAACTTATAGACTACATTTTATTTTTTTTCCCTTGCACTCAGTGAGCGAAGCCAATGGGTAATCAGCTATATATATATATACTAGCCATGTGCGCCCAACTACGTTGCGCGTGTTAAAGTTGTCTGTGAAGGGCTCCCTGTTTAAACACGGCTGCCAGTCGTGAACTGCACCCTTCGTCGCACAGCATTATGATTTTTTATAAGGGAAACAAAATTACAAAAGAAAACCCTTTGATATTGATTTGATAGGAAAAGCCTACTCGGAATCACTGTCCGAATAGTAATTATGTGGTGGTGTAGGAGCATTTCTGCTTCTGTCCATTCACAGTCCGTCTCGTTTTCACGACGCTGTCGTTTCCTCTCACAATCTCTTCTCAACCTTTCTCCAATCTTGCAGGTTGCTTTGTGGCAATCCAAAGAGTAAGGCAATATAAACAGAGCAATGGTTATAAAAGAGGGACACATAGGTATCCAGGCTCTTTAAAGCATAAATAGGGATCACTTCACTGACATGTGAGCAAGCCACGGTACAACTGTGAGACGCGCAGCACTCGCCGGCTACAATGTAACAATAATAATTTTCGGAAAGTGCTGTTACGTTGTCATTTATTTTACCCACTGTCTTTCTTTCATTCATATGTTACGTAGGCACGTACCTTTTTTCTTCGGCAATCTCATTCTCTACCCAGGCCTCAGGAACTAACCAGCGTAACACTGTCCACCACCCCTTTCGTTATTCCGGCACATTATTGACATCCGTGAGTAACAACAACGTACTAAACTGGAAGGTGGTCTATGCATGTGTGGAATTCGCAGACAAACAAAGATCAAGATCTAAATGAAGATCTCTTTAGTTAATTTAAAGCACAACAATTTGTTTAGTTTGAATGTCTGTTTTTTGAGGTGTGACTGGAGTACTACAGTCTTCAGTAGTATAAGCCTGGAGGAGATTCTTAATGCAATGCCTATGTTTTAGCTGTCTCTCTACTGCCATCTAGTGCTTCTTGTTCTAATTCATTCGCGGACAAACAAAGATCAAGATCCAAATGAAGATTATATATATATATATATATATATATATATATATATATATATATATATATATATATAGACACGTATATATATATATATATATATATATATATATATATATATATATATATTTATATATATATATATATAGACACGTGTATATATATGTATATATGTATGTAGATATTTATATATATACTAGACATTAAGCCCGTTAAAATAACGGGCGCTAGAACAGTAGTGCATAAACATTTGTATGAACAGTCTATATTAAATAGCAAGGGACCTTGTATGTGGCTATAATATGTGTCACTGTATTGTGTGCCTTTAATTTTCTCTCTCAGTAATACTGGTTTATATTTCCGTAAAATTCCTGTAATTTTGTCTGACAGTAAGACAGTGGAAACTCGGTTCACAACCATAATTCGTTCCAAAACTCTGGTTGTAATCCAATTTGGTCGTGAACCGAAGTAATTTCAACCATTGGATTGTATGTAAATACAATTAATCCGTTCCAGACCTGTATGTAAATATATATTTTTTTAAGTTTTTAAGCACAAATATAGTTAACTATACCATAGAAAGCACAGCATAATAGTAAACTAAATGTAAAAACATTGAATAACACTAAGAAAACCTTGAACAACAGAGAAAACTAACACTGCAAGAATTTGCGCTATAGCCTTTATTTTTTTTTAAAGAGTTTTAAGCACAGGGGAAAAAATGAACATTTGAAAAATCTGTAATTTAAAAACAACCAAGAAAAGTAACATTGCAACAATGCATGCGCGCGTGCGCATGTGTATGTGTGTGTGTGTGTGTGTGTGTCTCTCTCGTGGGCCTGCGTGTGTGTGTCTCTCGCGTGTGTGTCTCTTAAGCACGCGCTTCTGTGTCTGTGTGTGTGTCTGTCTGTCTGTCTCTCACCTGTGTGTGTGTGTGTCTGTCTGTCTCTCGCCTGTGTGTGTGTGTGTGTCTGTCTGTCGCGAGTGCCTGTGTGTCTCGCTTGTGCGTGTGTGTGACACTTTTATTTGTGTGTGTCTCGTGTGTGTGACTCGTGTGTGTGTGTGTGACGTGCGCGCGTGCCTGTGTGTGTGTGCGTGACTCGTGCGTGACTCGCGCGTGCCTGTGTGTGTGTGTGCGTGACTCGTGCGCGCCTGTGTGTGTATCTGTCTCTCTCTCTGCACAGGGAATGCACAGGAAGAGACTGAACACGTGCTGTGTGGCCCCGCGCAAGTGGACTTCACCAGAAGACACACACACACGGACACCTGGACGCACACAAGGTTTTTATTAAAGAGGATGATATATATGTAGACTCAAACCGATTATGACAGCAGCAATCCAAGCTGTGAGAAAACACTAAAAAGGAGGCGTGGCAGACGTCGTGGTACATTTTCTGATGCAGCTAGATGAAAACAACTTTGTGACGCTGCCGCCAAATACTCGCAGAAAAATCCACAAGTTAATAGAAAAACTGTCGCTAAAAACTCGCAGGCAAATCCACAACTTAATAGTGATGCTGCCGCTAAATACTCGCATAGCGAGTTGGGTAGTGAACACTTCGATGAATGAAACCTGTTATCTTTACAACTGTTGACAAACATGGAATTTAACTTGAACACAACACATCCTCCAAATACAAACCTGATTGAAAGAAATAACGATAATCAAATCCTTGATGACAGCAACACTCATAACAGTGACAAAACAATTACATTGACAATCATGTTACGTTATTTTTAAAATGTTTCCTTTTCTTTTTCATAACTTCTTTTACACACTACTTCTCCGCTGTGAAGCACAGGTGTTTTGCTAGTATGATAATAAAATGTCCAAAGCATGGTCACTGGTACAGGGCAAAGTCTAAAGATAGTCTTGTTAACACAAACACATCATTATGGTTCTGTATTGAAATTAGAACTGTGATTGATGAATATGTTTATTTTGTGTTTACTATATTCATTTAACTTTTAACTGGTAAAAGATATTATATTAAAGTGACACAATGGTTAGTACTTACTGTCTCACAGCTCCAGTGTCCTAGTTTCAAATTCCCACCTAGGTAACTGCCAATATGGATTTTTGCTTGGGTACTCAGGTTTTCCTCCAAACAAGTGTATACTGAATTAATTGTGAGTGAGTGAGTGTGAGTGAAGTGTGTCCTTTGACAAACTAGTACTTGATCCAGGGCTGTTTTTGTCTTGTGCTTAGTCCTGCAAGAAATGACACTGCCCTCCTGTAGCAGGAGGGTTGGAAAATTGAACAAATTTAGGAGAACTCTGATTAATGCTTCAGTTTTTTGTGAAGAGCATTCACTTGTATTTCTGAAATTTTAACATCTTAACTCTTTAGATGTTATTTTTTAAATACCCTGTATTCACCCTGTTAAGCATATTTTTTGTTTGTTTTATCTGCAATTTTCTTCTAATGTCATATACAACATTTTGGTATTTCAATTTTTTTTTGACTGGAAATGTAATGAAACTCATTTAATGAATTCCAGAGGAAGTGTTTAACTCAAAGTTGCTAATATACTGAATTTATGGAAAGCCAGCAAAATTCACCCCAGCACTTCATTTTAGAGAAAGCCCCTGTCTTAACAAACTGAACATCACATATCAAAATAAGAACTTACTTTTCTCAGAAACCTCTTTCCTTTTTTTACTTGTAAATATAGGAAGCTGCTTTAAAAATACAATTCACTACATACAATACATAAATCAACTATAAACTATGGCATATCATGTGCCAATTTATTAATAGTCTTTTTTAAGATTGAAATTCAGACATACAAGCAAGAATAATAACTTTCAATCTAGAGTGTGTAGTTCTTAAATCAAAAATAATTTCCAATATTTTTCTCAGACTTTCAATGTCAGAACATCCATTTTCATTTTATCAATGGAAGTCTATAAAAATTATATAGATTATATTCCTAATAACAGAAATAACAAATATGTCCAGTCACTTTTGAAAAAATAAAAAATTGATTTTATTGTTTAAAGGAGAACAAAAGTTGTGAACTACATACTGTGGCATAACATTCTTATTGTCCGATTAGCCATTTATGATTCTTAGTCACTAATTAGTTACAAAGGAACACTTTAGTTTAGGTTCTTTAAAAATGCATCTGTTATTTAGTTACTTTTCTGTTACAAGACCTTAACAGATGCTGCTTTGGTGCTAAGACATTTATAAAGAGACCTGCTAAAATAACTTCACTTTGGAACAGTCAGAGGTAGTTTAAATGAGACTTATGTTTCTCGATATTATATACTTAAGTATATGACCTGTGAATTACTCATATTCATAAGTAGTTATACCAGCCTATCAAGTGCCATTTTGCACAGATATGTTTTTTAACATAACATGTTTTAACAGTATTTGAAGCTATTTATTCATTTCTGGTCAATCCAAAATCCCTTTCTCCACTGTAGAAAATTCTATAGAAATTAATGACTATATTTCTTTGTGATTAAAAGATGCAGAATTGCTTAAAGTTTCCACATGAGTAATAGGTACAACATTTACATCACAAATAAGCTTTGGCATGTAATGGAAAACTTGGCATATCTTTGTGTCACTGCAGGACAAGGCTAAGTTATTGATCAAACTGTAAGTGGTGAAAAAAGCATATATTATAAGAGAATTAGTATTTGCAGTTAATCTCCCTTTACAAGGTGCAAAATACCATGGGTATTGGACCCTCAAAGGTATGAAATTGCAGAGGTACTTATAAATAAATATCATCAACATGTTATGGTATTATATGAGAATCACTCAGTGCCAATTACTAGGTTTGCAAGAAAATACTGACATGCTCAGCGATACATAGATATCTGAGTGGAAAGAATCGATCCAGCAAAAAAGAGGCCCATATTCTTTGGCAAACGTCAGCAGCTTTCAAAAAACAGTGTGGAGACAATCAAAGGAAACAAATAAATAAGAGCTCCAAAATGACATTAGTGATGCTGAGCTTCGGAAAAACAGTCTAACTGACAATAATACAAGTTTCAGAAAGTATTTATAAACCTTTTTTAGCATTTGCAAAACTTCTAAAGAAACTTTCTGAAATAAAGATGAATTGATTGATGTTTCTACAATGGACTAGTTTACTGTCGTTGTAATTGTTCATTTCTTTTCAGGTCAGTATAGTTTGTGACTAATTACAACCCATGGATTGAAGAAACATGTATGGAGTATTTTTTTAGAGTAAACATCATTCCTTTTCTCCACTATAGTGTTCATTTAGTAATATGTGCAGGAAAACTGGCATACCTTTTCTGTTGACACAACTGGGACTAACATGTTTCATCACCTCCCTTAGAATACTACAGGCAAACTGTATTTGCTGGTCCAGGGCACAAGCACATTTTAAAATTTTGATTCATAACAAATTTTTCTTGAATTTTCTAAACTAGTAATTGGAAGTATCAGATGCTGCCCACTCAACCAAAAATGATAGGCGAATTTGTGTCTGAATGTATTTTTACATCATTAAAACATACATTTTTTTCTTTTTTTATTCCACTAGCTATATATTATAGATTAAAAAATTTAATTCATGAATTTTGAGCTGAATCACTTTACCCATGAGCCTACTCATCTATATTTATTTCCTGAATTGCTCTGAAAACTCTAGAATTTATTTATGAAGTTGCTCTTCCAATACATCAAAACATTTGATATAATTGATCCAAGCATTCAATTACAGAAGTTTGATGACATCAGTCCTTCATTCCTGTCTGCAGTTAGAAATGGTTTTCCTCAGTGTTCAATTGTGGATCAATTTTCTTTCTTCTCTGTATTTTGCTATATAGGACACTTTATTTAAAAACACTAAAGGCAATTTTTATTTGATAGCTAATGACACTCAGAAAAGACTGAGTATGGATAACAGGAAGCTTTCTTGCTGAAAGGAGAAAGTATTACAGAGAAATATAAGCTACATCCTGACAAGCATTAAACAACATAATGATGTCAAGATTGTGGTCCTCAGGACTGAAGACCCCTAACATTCCAGTTATGAGCTCTTCACCAGGCAAGAAATATAATAAATAAATAATGGCACAAACTTTTTTTTTTATTTTTTGTTGGCTATTATGTCATTTCAGTCTCATGAGTTGTAGATTGTATTTGTACTGAATTTTACATTCAGTAATTTTATCTTCATTTTGTGCACATGTTGTATGTGTGTATGATCTGCATTGTTTATAGTTGTATTTTGTCACATTTCTGTGTACAGTATTAGTGGAATTGTGGATAATATTGTGGAATTTATAGAAAGAGCACCACAGATGCAATGTTTGCTCTGAGGATGTTGACGGAGAAGTTCAGAGAGGGCCAGAAGGAGTTGCATTGCGTCTTTGTGGACCTTGAGAAAGCATATGACAGGGTGCCCTGAGAGGAGCTGTGATATTGTATGAGGGAGTCGGGAGTGGCAGAGTTGTACAGAATATGTATGAGGGAATTGTGACAGTGGTGAGGTCTGCGGTAGGAATGATGGAGTGACGGGCTCTGAGCCCTTTCTTATTTGCAATGGTGATGGACAGGTTGACAGATGAGATTAGACAGGAGTCCCCGTGGACTATGATGTTTGCTGATGACATTGTGATCTGTAGCAATAGTAGGAAGCAGGTTGAGGAGACCCTGGAGAGGTGAAAATATGCTCTAGAGAGGAGAGGAATGAAGGTCAGTAGGAACAAGACAGAATACATGTGTGTAAATGAGAGGGAGGTCAATGGAATGGTGAGGATGCAGGGAGTAGAGTTGGCAAAGGTGGATGAGTTTAAATACTTGGGATCAACAGTACAGAGTAATGGGGATTGTGGAAGAGAGGTGAAAAAGAGAGTGCAGGCAGGGTGGAATGGGTGGAGAAGAGTGTCAGGAGTAATTAGTGAGAGATGGGTATCAGCAAGAGTGAAAGGGAAGGTCTACAGGACGGTAGTGAGACCAGCTAGGTTATATGGGTTGAAAACGGTGGTACTGACCAGAAAGCAGGAGACAGAGCTGGAGGTGGCAGAGTTAAAGATGCTAAGATCTGCATTGGGTGGATAGGATTAGAAATGAGTACATTAGACGGTCAGCTGAAGTTGGACGGTTGGGAGACAAAGTCAGAGAGGTGAGATTGCGTTGGTTTGGACATGTGCAGAGGAGAGATGTTGGGTATATTGGGAGAAGGATGGTAAGGATTGAGCTACCAGGGAAGAGGAAAAGAGGAAGGCCTAAGCGAAGGTTTATGGATGTGGTGAAAGAGGACATGCAGGTGATGGGTGTAATAGAACAAGATGCAGAGGACGGAAAGATATGGAAGAAGATGATCCGCTGTGGCAACCCCTAACAGGAGCAGCCAAAAGAAGAAGAAGAAGATTATGGAATTTATAGTATGGTCTACACTTGTGTTACATTTAAAGATAATTCCATTGTGCCACTATTTTACTGATTGCCTATGACAATAAAACTTAAACTTATCAATTGAGTTATGTCATCATTTACAGTAATGTCTTTGGGGAGGTGAAATAGTGAAAGAGTAAAACTACTTGTATTTGCATTTTGAAAAGCAGACCTTCTTTTTAGTGTGTGGAAATTCTACAGATACCAAGGCGTGAACTGTAGTTTCACTGATTCTGCACAAAATGTAGGTGTCAATTTATTTTTGACAGTGATCTAACTCTTAGTCATCTACAGAGAAAAAAAATCCTTTCTGTGATTAACTTAAGTTTACTAATACAAGCATAGAAGCTCAAATGAATAATTCTAGATATCCTCCTCACCTGCTATGTCTGGGGCTCTCTGTGTAGATCTTTTTGTGAAGCTGAAAAACTCAAATGAATTGTAATTAGGCAAACCTGTAACTTTATTCTCTGATTTAAATCTTATGATATTAATACTCTGATCCTAATAGTACTGTACTATCATCTCATGCCACTAATGTACTTTCACATATACTCATATTTGTTTTGTTTTTTTTTGTTTTGTTTAATCACATATTGAAAGAGGACAGGAAATGAAATACAGAAAAACTGTTTTTATTTATTTTTAATTGTATTTTCTTTGTTAAAGATAAACTCAGATAACAATGGCTTCAAACACTAATGAACCACAGCTGATTTAGTTTGAGAATGTTGCTCTTCAACATCTCTGTATTTTCAAAAAGTATTTTAACACAGACAACATTCATCAATACTCATTATTTACTTTATTACCAGAAACAAATTTTGTTGTAAGGAATTTGATTTGGTGAAACATATACAAAAATGCAGTCCTTCAAAGGCCAGAACATCAGAGTGGGTTACAGAGAAATTTGAGATGTGCTCCAAGCATGAAACATGGGAGCTTCTAAATGGTAAACTTCCTTCCCCTAATGGAAGCTAATAAATTGATGTAAATAGTTCTAGGCCCATGATATTTTTTTCAGTGTTTTGACTTATAATACCATTGGGTCAGACTCCAATAAATCTTTAAGCTGTGTTTATTCCCTTTACCCTACTATGGTGGATCATTACAATATATACGTAATCACATTATTCCTAATAATTACCTGTTTTAATTCAAAACAATGCACTTTCCTGTAAATTGTGTTTTGCAATGACCATAAACAAAAGCAAAGTCACTAGGAAAAGCAACAATGGATCTAATGCAGATTTTTTTTCCTCTGAAGAGGTTATGCTCAAGCTTTATAATGCACTGGTTAGACATCATCTGAAATACTGTGTGCAATTCCGAATTCCAGGTTACAAAAAAGACATAAAAGCACTAGAAAAAGTCCAAGGAAGAGTGACTAGGTTGATTCCACGACTGGAGGAGATGAGCTAAGAGGAAAGATTCAAAGAGCTGAGCCTTTTCAGTTTAAGCAAAAGGAGATTAAGAGGAGACATAATTAAAGTGTTTAAAATTATGAAAGGAATTAGTACAGTGAATCAAGATGGTTACTTTTAAATGAGTTCATCAAAAACAAGGGGACACAATTGGAAACTCGCTAAGGGTAAATTTCACACAAACATTAGTAAGTTCTTCTTTATACAGACAACCAAAGACACATGGAATAAGTTGTTGGGCTGAATGGTATGTTTTCTTCTAGATCATTCTAATTCTAATTCTACAATTCAATAAAATAATTTATACAAGTTATAGCAAGTTTACACATTCATAATATTTCCATTTCTTTGAAGATTTTACAGAATATGTGTTTCTAGGTTGCAGCCAGCTTTACTTTGACAGACATTTTCTGTATTTCAACTAATTAAGTAGAAAAGTGGGAGGAATTAAAAAAGAGTTCAGGAATTAGGGTTTGAGGAGTGACAGTGCAGCTACAATATGGAAAACCTACTCAGAAGAATATCCATTGAATTCTGTGTCTGACCATTACCTCACAAATTCAACACTTTCACTTTATTTAGTTAAATAATTGGGCTCTAGATGACACCCATTCATATTCCTAGTCTCTTGGAACCAAGTCATATTGCTGCAGTGGTTCTCTGTATTTAACATACAGGTGGTTTGTAATCACTAAGGAACTTTTATAAATATTGCAGCAAATTGGCCTAGGGATATCCCTGATGAGGCACGGTGGTGCATTGGTAGCACTGGTGCCTCACAGTAGGGAGACCTTAGTTCGCTTCCTGGGTCCTCCCTGCGTGGAGTTTGCATGTTCTCCCTGTGTCTTCGATCATTTTCCTTAATAAATAAATGACCAAGTATATTTTTGTCTCATTTGTTTAACTGGTTTCTCTTTATCTACTTTTAGGACTTGAGTGAAAATCGAGATGTTTTAGGTCATATTTATGCAGAAATACAGAAAATTCTAAAGGGTTCACAAACTTTCAAGCAGGTTGGACTATGACTGAATGACTGACTGTTATCCCTGATGATGTTATCTGGAGCAGTTCAGGAGTGTGTGAGAAGGCAAGATATGACACATTTTTTGGCTACTGGATGTGTCTGTGTGCAGTGCTGCCCATAACTATTGTTGAAACAGGCAAACCTCTGCCCGATGATAATGAGAAAAGAAAGATGGAGGTTGGAGATGTCAAATTTCTTGATCTTGGAGCAGACTTTTACTAGGCTGGTGTAGCCATCACAACTGTATTTAACCTAATTATTTCTTTTTATATCAGTAATTTCTAATGAATTTATTTTCATTTTATTATACTTCCCACATATTATATATTCCCAATATATTTTGAACTAAACATACTGTACCTGAATGAATGTGGGGATTTCTTAATACAAAATGAAATGTACTTACTTATTTACTTATGTGAAAAAATAACAGATTTTATGAATTATACATATATGAAAATAATTTACAAATTGGCCCCATGTATATGTATGTCTGAAAAGTAGAGGTAAGTAGTGATATGCAAGCACTTCTAGCTAGAGTAAGTTCAGAAAGCATTCAGACTCCTTCACTTTCTACTCACTTTATTTTGTTCTAGACTGAATTTTAAACTGATACATTTTCCACTTGTGCCCATCAATCTACACTCAATAACCCATAATGACCAAGTGAAAACATACTTTCAGAAAAGTTTGCAAATTTATTAAAAATCAAAAACTAAAATATCTCACCCTTATGTGTATTAAGATTCCTTAATGTGCCACTCCATATTGTGTCAGGTGCATCCTGTCCATTTAATTATCCTTGAGTCATATGTAGATCTTAATTGGAGGCCAACTATGGCAAAGTAAATTGATTGGCCATAGTTTAGATAGGCACACACCTGTGTATAAAAGGTCCCAGTATTCATACTGAATAACAGGATAAAAACCAAGCCATGAAGTTCAAAGAATTCTCTGTTGACCTTAGCAGTAAAATTTTGGTGAGGCATAGATCATGACAAGGGTATAAAATTATTTCTATAGTGTTGGGAGTTCCCAGGAACACAGTGGCCTCAATAATTGTGAAATGAAACAAGGTCGGAACTTCAACTAGAGTTGGCTGTCTGGCCAAACCTAGTAACCGGGCAAGAAGGGTCTTGGTCTGGGAGCTTCCCAAGAACCTAATGGTCACTCCAACAGTGCTTCAGAAGTCCTCTCATGAGAACATCTCATGAGCAGGACAAACATCTCATGAGCATTTCATCAATGAGGCTGTTATGGTAGAGTGGCTAAAAAGAAGCCACTCTTGAGTAAAGGGCATTTGACAGTCCACTTGGAGTTTGTCAAATGCCATTTAAAGGACTATAAATCCATCTATCCATTATCCAACCCACTATATCCTAACTACAGGGTCACATGGGTCTGCTGGAGACAATCCCAGCCAACACAGGGCGCAAGGCAGGAAACAAACTTAGGGCAGGGCGCCAGCCCACCACAGAAGGACTATACAACCATAAGGAAAAAGATTCCTTGGTCTGATGATAAAAGAATTGAAATTGCTTAGAAGTGAAGAAAGGATGAATGCAGTGAAATACAGAGATCCTTGAAGAGAACCTGCTACAGAATACACACAATCTCAGACCGGGGTAACGGTTCTCCTTTCAGCACAATAATGACCCAAATAATACAGCCAAGACAATGCTGGCAGTGGCTTTAGAACAACTCTCTGACTGTTCTTGAGTGGCCCAGGCAATTGTCAGACTTAAAATTCATAGGACATCTGTGGAGAGACCACGGATGTCAGTTTATTAATGCATAACATCCAACCTAACAGTGTATGAGAGGATCTAGCAGGAAGAACAGGAAAGACTGCCCCAGTTTAAGTTTGCAAATTAGTAGAGGATCATCCAAGAAGATTTGAAGCTGTAATTATTGCCAAATTGGGCACCTACAAAGTACTGAAATAAGGATCTAAACATGTAAATGAGTGAGAGGTATCAGTTTTTGATTTTTAATAAAAATGCAAACCTTTCTGAAAAATTGCTTTTAATTTTGTTATTATAGGTTTATTGAGCATGGACTGATGAGCAAAAATGGCAAATTCATCCATATAAAATTTAATCTACAACACAGTAAAGTCTGCAGAATTTGAAGGGGTCAGAATACTTTTTTAATCCACTTTATCTCATTTCATCTTTGTTTCTTTCTACCATTGTTAAAAAACAGCATTCCTATGATGTAAAAGAATAACCTCTTTTTAGAAAAGTGCTGTTTTCTTTCATAGCATTTCTTTTGCCCTTGTCTTAGAAACAATAGTCTACCGGTTTCATGTTTAATTATATGATTTGGCTTAATTGGTTGTTATGTAATGGCTTCACCAATTTATTTCAACCCATTGGTAGACAAAATGGTCACCATGTAATGAAAATACTGTTAATTATTTAATTTACTTGTGATGGTTTTTATGAAGTGACTTCAAGGACAGGTTTAGCCAAAACAGCACTTTATACTCATTCATGAAAAAGTAGCACATTTTATGTACATATATCTTAAGGCTGCTAACTCTCACCCGAGCCTAGTTACCTTATCACTGTAAACTGTCTAAATTTGTGACGAGATCCAAAATAATGGTGAAATCAGCAAACACATCCATTTGCAAAATACACAGCAAAGGAAGGAGTAGTAATAAGACACATCTATAAGACATGAGGGCCAGGGCTTCAGAAATGGCATTCATTAGTATTTTAACTAACTGACTCCTTAACTGGGATTATCGCTCACAGAAGGAAGAAGAACTTTGTAATATGCCCCAGGTAAAATAGGTAATGCCTAAGGTATTGGTTGGTTGACAAGCATTATATTCTTTTTTCTGGCGGAGGTCACTACAGTAATTAAAAAGTAATATACTGGCAAGACTACAGGGATAGAAATGCTAAATATAATGATATTGTAGCGGTGTTTATGGCTAACCTCTTGAGTGTTGCTTGTAAGGCAGGGACAGTAACTCAGAACTGGCAGACCGTGGTAATGTTTTCTATTTCTAAAAAGAAGAGGGTATGCTCCATTTTCCAAGGGCTCTGTTCTAGGCCTCTCTAGGATAGCTTATGCTAGGGCACTGGATTATAGACTAAAGACTTTGACTGACAGATGAAGCCTTCCCAGGAAAAGCACTGTGGATTCCATTGAGACCATGGAACAGTGAAACAGCTCTTTATTCCTTGAACAAATTATTGAGAGATCATAGCAGTTTGTTAATTCTGTCCATATGTGCCTTGGGATATGGAAAAGGTTTATGGCTATGCATTCTGTGGTGTCTTCTGGAAGGTGTTATAAAGGAATGAGATTCTGGAATTGCTTTTGTCATTCATCCATGGAAGAAATATGTTTGCATACTTGCCATTAAGTCAAATGTGGGAGTTGGATTGGCCAAGGATGTGTCTAGTCTCCTGTACCATTCATGAATTTCATGATATTAGGGAGCAACAAAGGTCTGGAGGCTATCCATTCTCAGAATCTGAGGTTGTAGTTGTTATTTTTTGCTTATTTACTGTTTGCACATGATGTTGTTCTCTTAGTCATGATCTGGGGTGCACATTTGAATGATACATTCAGTGTGTGATGCAGTGATTTTCTACTTAGTCAAAATAGAAAATAAAATTCAAATTTATTTATTCTAAAAAAAACTAATTAATCAAAATGACAATAAAAATGAATCATGTCTATTAACTAGAAACAAGTGAAAATAAGAAAATAAAAAATCCATCCATCCATTTCCTAACCCGCTGAATCCGAATACAGGGTCACGGGGGTCTGCTGGAGCCAATCCCAGGGCACAAGGCAGGAACCAACCCTGAGCAGGGTGCCAACCCACTGCAGGACACACACAAACACCAAGCACACACTAGGGCCAATTTGGAATCGCCAACCCACCTAACCGGCACGTCTTTGGACTGTGGGAGGAAACCGGAGCGCCCGGAGGAAACCCACGCAGACACGGGAAGAACATGCAAACTCCACGCAGGGAAGACCCGGGAAGCGAACCCAGGTCTCCTAACTGCGAGGCAGCAGTGCTACCACTGCGCCACCGTGCCGCCAAAATAAAAAATAAACAAACCTAAAAAAATAACTTATAAATGAAAGCATTTCAAGTTAAACAATATAAAAAGTGCTAAAAACAGGAAATGTGTTCTATAGAATGTTGTGCTTGCAGTGAGATGTTTGCATTACATGCACTACAGGACCAATTATGTTATATGAAGCACATATGTGGACAGAAAACACTATTTAAAAATTCTGTGTAATATCAATACTAATAATGACTTGGAAAACTGTGAGTTATTGGTTCATTTGAAACATTAAACCCTAATTTAATGGATTTATTAGCAATTAATTTCATTATCTATAATGCAATTAAGTGATAAGGTGGGAAATGTTTAGAAATGTTTCATGTGCTCTATAGTAATTTAAAAGAGCATATGTTTAATGTGTTTAAACCCAAGTGGACAGGATCCTACCAATTTGAATGCATACCTAAAGAGTGCACATAAAGAGGAGTATAAACCTTGCAGCAAGGAAGACAATGCGAATAACATGTGAATGGTCAGATGGCAATTGCAAGGGAACCAACAGCCGTAGCAGTGGAGCCCAAAGAATCACTGGTATCTTTCTTCCAGAAGCCAATGTTTTTGGCCAAAGGGTTAGTGGAATAGACTCTCATGTCTTCTGCTCCATATAACTGAAGTCTGAAATATCTTTAGATAAATAAAACATACAACTTGACAGCTACAAAGAAAACTAATTTTTCAATTTCCAAACTTTCAAAGAATAGGCTAATAGCATCTTTTAGACTAAAGAATGTTACCAAAACTAAAAACCTAAAAGAAGAAAGTGCTGAAAATCTAAAACTAAATAAAAGCATTTTACAATTTAACCTTAATAATAACAGTATATAATTTAAATGTATTAATTTAGGATATGAGGTGAATGAGTCTCTTGTTTCCAGGATTCCTTTTGTGGTCAACTTCAAGGAACTGAAGTTTCCCATTCAGATGATTCGCTGGTATTTTCATCTGGGGAGGTGTGGGGAATTTTGCAATAACAGATGGGCAGTGTAGGAGTATGCACCTAATATAAAATCTGCTCTGTTAAACAAGATCAGATCTCATGGAACATCCTGAAAAACTGCAGAGATGGTAAGCTTTTTAAAATGTACATATCTGAACTATTTTATAAGATATCAGTACATCATAATTAGAAATCGGAAGCACCCACAGTGGTATTAAAATTAAGAAGCCACAATATTCACCAATAAAGGGTGGAATTCTTAGAAATATGACAGTGAATTAAACTAAATCAAGCCTTTTCTCACTCTATACTAATCTGTTAAACTGTTTTGGAAATCATGTAAAGAGTAACTATAATTGTGAAGAGTGTGAATATTCATAATCTTTTTTTCTTATTATGTGTGTATATAGTTACATGTGTCTTTTAATAGTGTGTATGTTTACATGCCAGTAAAGAAAAAAAAAGTTTTGTTTATGTTGGTTTAAAAGTCCTGCAATGGACTATAAGACCACTGCTTTATGCCTTAAAATACCTATTTTTACGTTAAAAAATAGGGAGGATGCCTTTCTTGACTTTAATTATAAGTTAACTGGTATTACATTTAGTAGTATTTAGTACTATTATAACAACAGAATTGTTTTGCTTATGGTAAAATATTTTAAATGGTAGCACTAGGGAACAACAATACAGCTTGAACAACAATACAGTCATGACAGATGCTTGTATAGTTCTCCCAAAACTACCAAAATCAAAATTGATTTTTTTCTTTTGTGCTCTGGGTTTTGAACATTCTCACTGATTAGTAAGTGTATTTAAGACAGACTTTTTTCTCCTCTTTTGTAGTGTGTAAACAGTTTCAAAGAATATCTATCTATTTCAAACCCATTTAATTTAAGATTCCAAGAACCAATATTTACTATAATATCAAAAAATTGTCCTTTTGGTCTTTGATTAAGATTAATAGTGGATACACTTGAAATAATATGAATAATTGAGTTTGAAGAAGAATATACTTAATGCTGATATTCCTACTTGTTATCTCTGTAATGTCAGAAAGATATCATTCAGAAATCTGTTAAGAAAATGTTAAATGATGTCTATCAATAGTACTAGTAATAAATACAAATAATACATAATGAATAAGCCTTCCCAAAGGAAGTACATGACTAATCTGTCTGAAGAGGGTCAGTCAGTCATTTTCCAACCCTAAATATCCTAACACAGAGGTTTGCTGGAACCAATCCCAGCCAACACATGGCACAAGGCAGGAACAAATCCCAGGCAGGGTGCCCACCCACCGCAGGACACACACACCCACACATCAAGCACACACTGGGGACAATTTAGGATCACCAATGCACCTAACCTGCATGTCTTCAGACTGTGGGAGGAGATCGGAGCACCCGGAGGAAACACACGCAGACACGGGGAGAACATGCAAGGAGGACCCAGGAAGCAAACCCAGGCCTCCCTACTGTGAGGCAGCAGCGCTACCACTGTGCCACCGTGCCGCCCTGTAGAGAGTTAACTTTAGAATTATTAACCAAACTACGATTTGAAATTACAAAATGGCACATATTTCATGCCTGGTGTTTCAAACAGGTGTCTTTTACTGAATGAAGTACATAAACACATGTATTAGATGCCTGCATAACAAAATAACAAGTCCAACAATTACCATGCAGTATGCTAAAACAAAAGAAAAAAAACTTACATGGCCTAAACAAACCATCTAGTAATCTTAGTAGTTAAACTACATACACTTATACTATTAGAATATTCACAGTAGTTTACTTCCTTTTTTCACCTAACAACATGAATACTTCGAAAAATAATGGCCATACCAACAGCTTACCACACAGCCATTGCTTCCTGTTTCATAAATCTTTGCTCAAGGAATTCAGGTCAAGGATTTTTCTTTATCACAAGTGGCAATGAAAAAGTGTTGCCCCTCTGAATAGCAGCCATAGCCATGCACTCATCCCATTCTATTTCTCTTTTTCTTTGAAAAATATTTCCTTTTTCTAGCTTGGAGTTCTATAACAGCAATAAAAATGTTTAAGAATAGTTTTACAGCTATGTAGTACATACGTAGTTACACCATTTGGAGCACAGGCAGGGTTAAGTGACATATTCATCATCACAAAATGAGTCAGTGGATGGAACTGAACTTGTGAGAGTGTGGTTTCCTGGTTAACTTCTGAAGTCACAAAACAATCTTCTGAACAAAAAAGCATGCTTAATATAGGTGGGGATGTGATCAAAGTCATATTATTAAAAATACCATTTTTGACTTACCCTTGACTGAAAATGTTCAAATATACTAGTAGTTGTGTTATATTTTTGCCATTTTCACTCTATATTTTCAATCTTATGCACGTTAAATCCATTGCAAATGGTCTTAAAAAATTAGGCAGCTAATATTAAAATATATTCATTATTTATTGAACTTCTGTTTAGCTTTACTGTATATAAGGCATTTACATTTACAAGTGCTTTACATATTTAAAAATATAAATCAGTTAAACCAAAATTCAAAATAACATGCAATCAAATGCAAAATCATCAAAAATGGATACATGCACATTATATACTGTGCACTTAAAAATATACCAAAACTTAAATAAGTCTAATATTAACAATATAACTTAATGATAAACTAAAAACCTAAATCAGCTGATAGTGGGACAAAGAGAACTAGTCTATTCAAAATCAAGAAGAAATACTTTTCATTACCTAACGGCAGTATTTCAATTTATTAAAAATTTGAGCACTTGCACAGATTCACAATGAAAAGCAGCAATAAAAGTGTAATTATTCATGTAATATTTCCAGTAATACGCTGTATCTATTAAAATGACTATCCATCCAGAAATTTATAAACCTATTTAATCCTATTATATAGGTCTGAGGTCTAGACACAATACAATAAAATATAGTTTATTTTAATATAGTCCAAAAATCACACAAGAAGTGCTGCAATGGGCTTTAACTGGCCCTGCCCTTGACAGCCCCCCAGCCTTGACTCTCTGAGAAGACAAGGAAAAACTCCTAAAAAACCCTTGTAGGGAAAAAATAGAAGAAACCTTGGGAAAAGCAATTCATAAAGAGACGCCTTTCCAGGTAGGTTGGGCATGCAGTGGGTGTCAAAAAAGGGGGTCAATACAATACAATACAATTCACAGAACAGAACAGAACAAATCCTCAATACAGTATAAAAATAAAAAATGTACAAGTACGGAGCAGAATTTAAGAGTAGATGATATCACATAATAGGATTTGGATTTGTTTAGAACTTTATTTGTCCAAAGGGAGAAATTTGGCTTTTTACAGTAGGTCTTTAATAAAATAAATATATAAATATAAATAAGTAAATAGACACACACACACACACAGATACACCTTGGTCTGAACACACACCAGAATGACAATAAAGCAAGAAAATTAAAAAGAAGGAAAAGTTCTGACTAGGCTGTTACAGTCACAATGAGGCAGGCATAGTGCTATTGGTATGAAGGAGCCCCAGTAGCGTTTCTTGACACACTTCTGCTGAATAATTCATTGGATGAAAGTACTCTGCTGGGGATCAATAAAGTATCTTTCTATCTATCTATCTATCTATCTATCTATCTATCTATCTATCTATCTATCTATCTATCTATCTATCTATCTAGTGTGTCGGAGAGAAGATGTGCAGCATTGTTTATAATGGCACTCAGTTTTGTTTTAATTTCCTCCTTTGCTACTATTTTCTGGGTGTCCAGAGTGTGTCCTATAATTGCGCTTGCCCTTTTAATTAGCTTGCTGATTCAGTGGATTTCTTTTGAAGTGATGGTACCAGTTCGGCACACCATACTGTATAAATTTGCATTGGCCAACATAAAGATATAGAAGTTGTGAAGGATGTCAATTCCCACATTAAAGGAACACAGTCTTCTAAGGAAAAAGAGTGTGATCTGCAATTCTTGTATAGTTCCTCTGTGTTCTGAGGTCAGTCCAACCTGTCATTAATTTGGAACCCCAAGTACTTGCAGGAGTGGACCGCCTCTACATTCACTCCTTGAATTGTGACCGGACATAGAGACTTCTTGGTTTGATGTACAGTAACCAGTTCAATGATTTTACTGATATTATGATGCAGACAATTCTCTTTGCACCAAGAAACAAAATTCTCCACATGATTCCTATATTCTGTCAGATTCCCTTTATTAATACACCCCATAATCACAGAATCATCTGAGAATTTCTGCAAGTGACATGACCTGGTGTTTTATTTGTAGTCCGTGGTGTACAGAGTGAAGAGAAAAGGAGACACAACTGTTTCTTGTGGATCTCCATTTCAGAAACAAAGTCCTTGAGTCTCACAAACTGTGGTCTGCCCGACAAATAGTCCATTATCTAGAACAGAAACACCTGGATATATTTCTGAGCTCACTCCTTAACAGGGATAGTATTGAAAAAATCAAAAAAACATAATCCTTACTGTGCTGTCAGCCTTGTCCAGGTGATAATAGTCTTGTGGAGCATCCTCCACTCTAGTCTAGATTCTGTTTGTGGAGAATTGGGCGCAAGACTGGAAGAGAACCTTAACAAGCAATAGTTAGTTGCAAGGCACACTCGCACTGGGTCAATTTAGAGTCATCATTTAACTTAATGTGTATGTCTTTGGCATGTGGGAGTAAAACTAATGAATCCAAAGAAAAACAATGCAATTCCAGGCAGAGCAGACAGGATTAGGGCTTGTATTCCTGAGGCTATGAGGCAATAATGCTAACTACTTTTCCACTGTCCTACACTTTTAATAGAGAGTTGTACAGAAACTAATCAACTGTGTCTAAAATGAAAACAATACTCATCAGATGACCTGGAAAGCACAAAGTAAAGAAGAGGAAAACAAAAAGTGCCAATAACAATGGTTCTGGAAACAATAAATAAAAAATCAAATATTGCCTGCAATAGAACAGTTATTGCTCTGTCCCCTCCTCGACACTCTTCAAGACTGCAGCACATCCATCCATCCATTCATCCATCCTCTTCCGCTTAGCCGAGGTCGGGTCGCGGGGGCAGCAGCTTGAGCAGAGATGCCCAGACTTCCCTCTCCCCAGCCACTTCTTCTAGCTCTTCCGGGGGAATCCCGAGGCGTTCCCAGGCCAGCGAGGAGAAACAGTCCCTCCAGCGTGTCCTGGGTCTTCCCCGGGGCCTCCTCCCGGTTGGACGTGCATAGAACACCTCACCAGGGAGGCGTCCAGGAGGCCTCATGATCAGATGCCCGAGCCACTTCATCTGCCTCCTACTCTGAGCCCCTCCCGGATGACTGAGCTTCTCACCCTATCTTTAAGGGAAAGCCCAGAGACCCTGCGGAGGAAACTCATTTCAGCCGCTTGTATTCGCGAGCTCGTTCTTTTGGTCACTACCCATAGCTCAAGACCATTGGTGATGGTAGGAACATAGATCTACTGGTAAATTGAGAGCTTTGCCTTACGGCTCAGCTCCTTTTTTACCACGACAGACCGATGCAGAGCCCGCATCAATGCCAACGCCGCACCGATCCGCCTGTCGATCTCACGCTCCATTCTTCCCTCACTCGTGAACAAGACTCCGAGATACTTGAACTCCTCCACTTGGGGCAGGATCTCTCTCCCAACCCTAAGAGGGCACTCCACCCTTTTCCGGCTGAGGACCATGGTCTTGGATTTGGAGGTGCTGATTCCCATCCCAGCCGCTTCACACTCAGCTGCGAACCGATCCAGATACATACTAATATTTTTTTTATGATCTAAATTCTACTACTTCAATATAAACGCTCTGCTTCTGTTTTGTTACTTTTGAGTTTCTATTTCTAGTTTTCCCATTAGATTTGTCACTGTATCGTAGTTTCAGATTTGCTGATACTAATACCTAATTTATGTTTCATACTACCACTTTTCATCTGAATTTTATTACTCAACCATTATTAATTCATATTTAATACTGTTTTCGCAAACCTCTTGTGTTTGTTTAAAGACCTTTTCTCAGTGATCACAATGACTTAATTTCCTTTCTTTCTTCTGTTTCTTTAATCACATTTATTATTTTAACATTCAATTTTGCATTGTTATCCTATACTTTCTTACTTGCTCTGTAAACGTTTTCCCCCATTTTTCAACATACCATAGTTCATACTCCCTGTATTTTTACACTCACCCATAGCACATTTCTTCTTTACTTCATTTTGTAGCTCTTTTTTGACAAATTTAATTCTTTTTCAGCTTTCTTTCATATAACACTCGTTGTTTTAGTAATGCTTCATGTGCACTTAACCAATTCAAGCATTTAGGTTCATTTCTTAGTATTTTTTATGCTCCTTGCTTCTGCGATCACTGATGTTTTCCCAAAATAAAATTTCACCTTTGACAGAGCAGTCTTATTCCTTTGTATTGTATGTTTTTCCTTCCATTTACTTCAAATTTCTTATTTGCTGTCCTCAATAGCACATCTGTAGTTTTCTTTCTTAATTCTCTTATAATACTCTGGAGTACTAAAGACTACAGGCTTATTCAGACCTGGTTTAATGATACTTTAATTCTTTATATCTACCTCTAGGCCATATCAGCACATTCTGCATTTTAACCTGTTCTGTAGAGGATGCGTCAATGTGCTGTATCAGTGCATGCTCCAAACCTCTCTCTGTTAACTGCAATATTTTCTACCATGGTTGTATATTTTAACACCATCAGTTTATGGAGATTTGAAAACTCTCTTCCACTTTTTCTTTGCTGTTTGTTACTGTTTGTTTGGATTCTTTTACATTTTGAACGTGAAAAAATAAAATGAGCAGCCTACCAATCTGATAAATTACACTTCTTTGAAATAAGAACACTATTCATTAATACTTTAACATTTGAATGATGACTTTCATTAACAAATGTTTTTATCCTGTAATGTTAATCTTCTTATTTTCACCCAGTATTCCACTTCTTTCAAATATACCCTTTCTGCTTACTTGGTTCCAAATTTTATCACTAGTACATTCACTGTATAAGTTTAACATTACCCAAAGGTTTTTCTTTCCATCTTCTGTTTAACACACAATTTCACTTTTCTGTATTTAGTTCTTCTAATGTTTTTTTTTTTATCACCTGGTATTAAATTAAATAATTTAAACTCACTGAAATTAAATGAAAATCAGTCACATTGAACTTGATTTGGATGCCATAATATCCTGGTGACTATTCTTACTTGTATGAGTAGCCTACATTGTTTCTTCCATGTTAAGTCCTTTTGTTTATCCACTTTTATTGTCTTCTTAATTTTATTTATTATTTCTTGTGCAAATGTATTATTTGTTTCTTTTCCATTAAACATACCTTTATAACAATATGTTGTTTAATGTTTTCAACTAGACCTTTGTTATCATTTCATACATTTTCCTTCATGGTCCTTCAGTTCTGTATCCCTATCTGTCCTTTTCAAAAGAAACAGGAACACTGCTATAACTATATTTTTTAAGTTAATTGTCTATTCTTCTTCTCTTAAAGTAACAATCATATGCAACTACTTTGCTTTCTTCCACTTTCTTAAACTGTATTTTTAAAATTAATGTTTGAATTCTAACTTTATTTATAATTCTGTTATTTATTCTCTCTTTAGTTTACTTCTTTTCTTAAATATTTTTGGAGAAAATCTCTTCTTTATTCCTTCATTTCTTCTCATCATTATTTAATATTCCATCTCTCCTTTAATGTAGCCCACTGCCTATATGATATCATTCCACGACAGTCTCATCTTCCACAATGATACAAACTGATATAAAATTCATATTTGCCAGATCTAGCTCACAGCTTTTCTATATTTCTTAGCATAAACAGTGACAGAAGGAGTCCATAAGCACATAAGCTGATGTATTGCTCCCCTTATTTTGGAAGTTTGCTTTAGTGGCTAAAACAATGATTGTAAACTGTGATTGATTTAATCTCCACCCCTAAATCAAGTGTATGTTCACATTAAAGAAAAATAAACATTTACTTGCCAGAGAAAGAACAGAAGTAAAGGAAAAGGATTAGATTTCAATGGTTTTGTGAAAAAACAAAGAAAGAAAGAAAGAAAGAAAGAATAATAAATGAGGCTCAATATAAAATAAAAAAGTTTTGGTTTGTATAGTGCTTACATTGGTTTTATTTGATTTTGTTTGATTGATTATACCAGTGTTTCCTAAAATATGGGTTGTTAAACCTGGACATGTTTGTGATGTGATGCCACATGACTGCTATGATCAATAGGGGGCATTGCAGCACCCCAAACTGCACACATAACCTCACAGACACAAGTCCCAATATAAATAAAAGGTTTATTAACAGAAATATCAAAAGTGATATAAACCAAATAATTCTTCTTTCTTTCTCTGTCTTCTCCTCTACACCTCCCAGGTGAGCTTTGTCCATTCTCCACACCCGATTCCAACTCACCTGGATGAGGTCAAGTGGTCTGTTTTATCTTCGACCTAGGAGTACTTCCAGGGCATAGCCCAATGGAAGTACTTCTGGGTCAATTTTAAGTCCTGCAAAGTAGGGATAATGAATTCCACCAGCAAATGTCAAATGTCCCAGCAAGCCCTGCAAGCATCCATGTGGGAATCGTAACCCAAAGCGACTGTCACCTAGCATATAGGGGAAGTAAATATTTAGCAGTTCTCATCTCCCCCAGTCCTTCCATTGTACTTGTTCCTTGTTCAGTTCTGGTCAGGGTGCTAGTCCATGTGTGCAGTTCATTACACTTTGTAGTACAATTTGCCCAGTTCCAACAAGAATTATGTGGTGAAGTATATTCCACCATTTCTTTAGCATAGTATTTATTGCTGTAGTACATGAAACAGCACAGCTGATGCATTACAGAGCACCTTCACTTCTAGGACACGAAAATATAAAAAATATTTCCCACAACACCACCTACCCTCTCACTACTATTGAGAACAATCAACTTGAGATAATCTAGAAGGAAAGACACATGCACGAAAGGAGGAAAGATGAGGAAATGACACTGACAAACTTGTAAGGTGAAAAATCTGTAGCACTTGAAATGTCAAAATGAAAATAATAAATGCAGCACAAGAATGTGATTTTTTTTTGGTGTTATGAAGGATGAATTAACGTGGCAATGGATAACTGGTAGATGCTTCATCGTGCATTGATGTTACTTTATAAATGGATTCAGTGCCGGTCGAAACCCATATGCAACCTTGGGCATATGTGGGTTGGGGTACGTTGGACAGGGGTGCTTAGGACAGGGAGTTGTGCCACTTTAGTTACCAAAACAGCGCCCATGATGTCCACAGCATGGATGGTTTTGTGTGTGCATCTCTTTTGTTACATAAACAGCTTTTGATGTTTATAGCATGCTTTCAATATTATTAAACTTTGAGAACTGGTCTCCCTTGATGCACACCCCGTGATTTACCAAACAGCTCCCGTCAATATCTATAGCATGGACATAACAGAAATGTTTAATTCACAAAGTTGTAGTCAAGAAAAAAGCAGTTTTGAATTTCATTGAATTGTATTTTTATAATTGTGAGGAACTTCATTAAATATTGTAATAAGAGACAAAATAGATCATAAAGAGTTTGGGCACCAAATGGCAAATCCTGTATAATTGTTAATAGAACAACAAACACAAATCCAAAATAACCATGAGAATGTCATCCCAGATGTAAGTCCAAGTATGAACAGATTCAAATGGTGGATTTTCTGATTTTAACTCCTTTTGGCAGGAAGTGATGGGTCCAAGGTTGACGGACACTGGTATTGAAATAAGTGGTGTCACAGCAGTCAATTTTAGTTCACAGAGTGAGGAAGAGAAACACCATTAGGACACAGTGCCAGCCACTGGAGCGGTGGAGGATTGCAATCACTAGAGCCCTTAAGCTGTCCCCTATGTGTCTGCATGTGTCAGGGTATTATTATTTACTTTGAAACGTGGTGCTGTGCTTTAAAATGAATCTAACATTAGAAAATGAATTTATTTATTATGTTATATTTAGGGTGGCATGGTGGCACACGCTGCTGCCTCACAGTTAGGAGACCCAGGTTCACTTCCCGGGTCCTCCCTGCTTGGAGTTTGCATGTTCTCCCCGTGTCTGCATGGGTTTCCTCTGGGTAGTCCAAAGACATGCAAGTTAGGTGCATTGGCGATTGTAAATTGTCCTTGGTGTGTGCGCACCCTGCGGTGGGCTAGTGCCTTGCCTGGGGTGTGTTGGCTGGGATTGGCTCCAGCAGACCCCCATGACCCTGTAGTTAGGATATAGCGGGTTGGATAATGGATGGATGTTATATTTATATATTATTATATTTGTGTTTACATATTTTGTAAATAAAATTCACATTCATTTACTAAAAATCTGTAGTACGTTATTACTTATTTTAATTTTCTGGCATAATTTACAAGAACTGTGAAATTCATTAAAATAAATATCTAACAATAGTCTACATTGGGTAAGACTTTGGAGGATGCAAAGGCCCAGAGCCGTACATCACCACCATTTTTGACAACAGTTTCTTGGCGGAAGTCACAGAATATAAAGAGCCGGAGGAGGAGAAGTAACTGTATGTGTAGAACACCAGTTATAGACCATCTGATTTAGGAGGGAAGTTAAGGTTAGGGATAGTGTGATTAGCGTGTAGTACAGACTGTTAAGATTAGGGATAACTTAAGGTTTGGGGTTAGTATTGTTAAGGTTAGGGGTTTGTGTAGGTAGCATGTACTATGAACGTGAGGTCATCTCACTTCTGTGCTGAAACTGCTGGTCTAGAAATGCTGACGTAGACTTACTGTGACATATTAGCAGGGAGGGGACTAAGCTTAAACTGTTGTATAGGCCCCACCTGGGTGTTCTGAGGAAACCACAGGAAAACTAATATTTAATGTTGAAGGTGAGGAGTTCTCTATAATGTGAGAATTACCAATAGGTGTATGGAGAACCACAAAAAACATACAGTGTCTGAAAGAAAAACCAAGAGAGAAAAAATTAAAATGGTACTATGCTATATCAAACATTAAAATCAAAGAGAGTGTGATCCTTCAAGTATCCATTTTGAGCGTGAGAGAGAGATATAGAGAAAATGAAAAAGAGAGAAGGAAAGAATGAGAATAATTCTAGCACCATATAATTTTCACAATATCAGGTATTTTCATCAGTCAATAAATGCAAATTAAAAAATAAATATATTTCTCTCAATATCCTGTTCTGGTGCAGTTAAATATTGTCAGTGTTCATAACAGGCACATAAGTGATGTTTTTAAAACTGCCCATAATAACTGTACACTGTGCTTACAAAATAAGGAAAGAAACAAAAAGAAAAATATGTGTATGTACTCAAAATCTGTATCGATCCATTGTCAAAATAAGGATTGAAATAAGGAAAATAAGATAAGATAAGGAACATACTTGCTGTAGGGGAAACAGTGCTAAAACAAAGGTGAAACCACTTGAAAAAATAAAAAAACAAGGACATTTAGCATAAAGACGATCTCTTTGACAATGAGTATGTTGCATCCCAGGATTTAGAAGAGCACCCATAAAAGGCCTGTGTAGATTGTGAGACATAGCACTAATATTTGAAAATAATATGAAACAATTTAATAGGGTTATGGGTGTCAGACAGTTGTATTAAGTCAGAGGGTTCATAAGGCAAAGACTGTATTGTTTAACAAAATGCGACCCACCAAATTTTCCAAAACTAGGAGACCACCTAATTCACCTAAATGGTTGAGCTGGCCATTGCCACTCTCTGACATGTATTCTTGATAGCTGTGCTGCTCTGTAAATGTTTCTGTTTTATAGACCTTATTATTGTCTTTGCTTTATGAAGTGCCTTTCCTAATTTAATACATTGCAGTTTTAAATATAAATCAACCAGCTGTGTCATGCAAGATATTCATCCTGAAATCCAGATAGAATGTACAAGCATTAAAAAAGGCAACATTGTTCCCTGGAGACTATACTTTCTGATCTGCTAACAATATAAAAAATAATTTGAATTGATGACCAGAAAATGAAACACAAGACAGGAAACATGCTAGGTTCTTATACTAGGAAATCAAGTAAATCTTTTGCAAAACTAAAGCAAAACACTATATTGTAGACAAAATAATGTTGCCAAAGAACTGAACACCAGGAGAAAATTAAAAAAAAATAAAGAAACAGAAAGTCGTTCTGTTGACATCATAGAAATACCATATCAACGCAAAATGGTTTTTAAACAAATCAAGCAGTAATTTCCTTGCACCAAAATACCAAAAACAATTTTAAAAGTCAACGTTCGATTTGGTGAGCTGATAAAATGTAAGAGTGAAGGTATTTGCATAGCTGAGTGAAATCAATAAAAATACAATCCCTTTTCCATCAGCTTTTCATCTTTTAGATAAGGTGTGTTTATTTTATATGCTCTTTGCATATTCTACAAACACAAAAAAGTAACTTCATTGAAAAACTATGAAGAAGTAATTATATTTTCAGAGCTAAGAGTGAGATTATGAAAATATGACCTTATCTCCAATGTCATTTTTATTTGTTAAATTGTTTAATTTGCTACTGTCTCTTTGTAAAATGAACTCATGAACATTTAAAAGTTTGAATAAGTTGAGCTGCTGTCAAATTAATTAAATTAATTAATTTTCACTGTTTTGTCCCTGTTTTAGATTGTTATTTTTAAATTGGTTTATTTTTCACAGTTTCTTTATATTATTCGCAAAAGTATTTAGATGTGTATTAAAAAAACATAAGAAAAGCTGAATTGCTGAAAAAATATCAGGGGAAATTTTAAAAAATGAAGCGGGTATTATGAAAATAAACTCCTCTTTCTAAAATAGTTTTTTAGATTTCAAATGGAGTTTGTTTTTACAGGTTTTTCTTCTTACAGCCAAACGAAGATAATGAGCATTTACACAAATAAAAAATTTATTATTTATAAAATGTAACTGTGAAGTGAATTTTCACATTAGTCGGGAATCATATAAATATGGGTGTACCACACACTGTATCTTAGGGATTATTGGAGGTGAAAGCACAAGATCTTTGGATTGGAAATGTACAAAATAATCAAAGCTTGTTGTATTCATCTGTACATTTTTCTTTTAAAAAATGGATAGCAATTTTTCTCACCTGTTCTAAATAAAGCTAACATTTTCGCAGATTATGCTGCATTCTCCTACAGTGATGATTTTTTTTTTGGTTAACTCTTGTTTTCTTAGCATCACCTTTATTTTTTTCTTTTACCATTGGTGTCCATTGTAAAATGTTTAAATGCAGTGAGACAGTTAAGAAAATAAATGAATGGATAATTTTAGTTTCACCTGTGTGGTGTTGTATTATTTGGGGAGAGGTAATTTCTGAGAATTGATACCTTGCATGAGAAGCAGGGTTATACAGCTTATGGAGGGATTTTTATTTTTGTGAATTTACTAAATGTGTGTTCATTTATTTATGAGAATTTGAAAGGACGTGAATGGCAGCTCAACCAGCCTAGAAATTCCACTGGTGCACCAGGAAATCACCCAGTGTTCCAGATGGCCACTTCACCCCAACTTAGAATGATGGCTTTCTTTATCCACATTTAAATGAAGATCGTATGACTGTGGCAGGCTTGTCCTTTTTTATAGGCTGCTCTGCATTTGGTGCTAAAGCTTCTCAATAGAATAATTGAGTACGAGCTTATACTGCTACTGATGCAAGAGGCAGCACTGTTACATTGCAAAATTTTGAAAACTATGACACCCAAATTATATTTTTAGATTTTAAATGAGATGCAGTTTCTTTATCTTAAACCTAAATACAATACAATACAATACAGTACAATACAATACAGTTTATTTTTGTATAGCCCAAAATCACACAGGAAGTGCAGATACACATTTTCAAGGATAAAAAAGTGGAATTATTAACAAAATGCAATGGGAATATTTTCAGACAAAATATTATTCCCCCTTCAACTGAGGTTTTTAAAATTTTAAATAGGTTAACTTTTCACAATGTTTTATTTTTATCTTACGCGGATTAGCATTCAAAAACACACAGAAGTGCAATTTCTGAGAAAATGTTTGAGAAGAACATATTTTCCCAACTCAACTGAATTATGGTAATATTATTGGGGGGTGGGGGGGGGGAACTCTGATATTACCAATGAACATTTTTAGAACCCAGTGTTTAACTTAGCACTTCACTTGACAGCCCCTTGCAACATAAGTAAAAAGATTACAGGATAGATAAGCAACAGTAAAATTCAGCATAAACAATTACATGAACACACACAAAATTTGATTTATCTATTATATATTTTTGCTTTGCAAATACTGCTTGATTCAATAGCTGTGGTGTTTCTTGTAATCAAGGTCTCTAACCAATGAAGATAAACTTGATCATCTAAAAATCAACGTTTTTAAAAATAACAGGATACTGACTTGCCAGGGCAATTCTTAACATATGAGCTTCTGTCACATGTTATCGACAAATGGATGGCATTCATAAGTGCCATATGCAGAAAAAAAAAAATCTGTGGCTCCTTTAAAGATGTCTTTCTTTTCCCCTAAGTTTTTGTAGTAGTGCACTAATACTTTTGAAAGCTCTCATTTTTTTACTACACCTAACCACCAAAAGGCAGATTTATAAAACCTGCATACAAATGCACCCACAATGTGCATTGTCATGCATTCACTACAGAGGGACAACTTCTGGGCTTGCCAGAATTAAACACTTCCACCCCAGGTCATGTCTTATCTCTTTTCCCACGCACAGCTTCAAAAAGATGCCCAAGGAGTTCTGCTGACTATGCCTTATCCAGTCTACAGACTGTAAGAGCATGGTGCTACTGGAAGAAGGTGTCTTATTTGGGTATGAACAACCTGAAAGACACAGTTTCAACTTGAATCATGATCGCTTTTCAGTCCCAATTTCAGAAACCATTTTTTTCCTGTTTTGTGCCACTGTACGCCTGTTATGTTGGATACTTTTATTTACGCTAAACTAACCCGTTGGCATCACAACAATTTATCCCCACTTGTGTATTCCTCTTGTTCAGTGACAGCATATGCAACTTACCACACAAAAGTCAAGAATTCTAGAAGAAACGTTAATGGAAGAACTTGTGTATACTAACAGCAAATCAGAGGAGAGGTGCTATAATGTCACACATGATCAAGTATTTTCAGTTATGGGGCACAGCCAGAGGCTCTTGAATACAGGTGGTGGTGTCTTAATGTGTCAGGTGGGACACTCTACTAGCTAATGAAGTGCTGCAACCTCATGATTGCATGTATGAGGTTTATTAACTTCATCCATATATGTATGTTTCAGGGCACAAACAGCATTAATGTGATTGATAATGGGTAAATAACACCAGTTTTATAAATATGATTATTTTTATTTGGGGAGTGGTACATGATTCCAGTTTGTTTTGGTGTGCATATATTTGCACACTCAAATCCATGTAAGGTTTAATAAATTAGATCACTGGACAGATATTTGCTGGAAAGATGCTGAATAGAATTGATGCTTATAAAGAGTTCGCTGTCATTCAAGTAGCTAGTGTAGCTAATTCTATTCTCTGTAAGTGTGGTCTTATTCCCGGCCCAATTCAATCCATAAGTACTTCTCTTTGTTGACTGCTAAAAAATAATATTTTTTTGGATAGGTCGGTAATGGAAAGACGTCCTGGGACAACCCAAAATTGGGAAGGTAGCTAATGGCTCTACTGCAATCGATATGTGTCCTGAGGGTGACTGTCTGACTCTAGGGGAAGAGAACACTCCCAGAAGTTCCTAAAATCATTCTTAATTCTGAAAGTGATTTCCAGACTTACTCAGGATGTAGTATCTGGTCCCTCCAAACCAATGGTCATTTACATCTGGTGGTACATTTTACAGAGGGAAGTGGACTAGCAATTCCATGGTGTATGTTTTGATTCTGCATGTGTTTAGAGTCAAAAAAACAGTGGCTTTTATTATTTGAATTGGATTGGACTGGAATTACTTTATTGTCATTCAAATCATACAACAAGGAGTGTACAGCTGAACGAAATTGAGTTTCTCCAGGCTCAATGTCCAAACACAAACATAAAGACAAGTTCACTTTATACAACAACAGATAGACATATGAGAGAGCATAAACAGACAGAATATATGTATAATCCAAAAGACAAATTGGTGAATAGTTGTAAAGTGTTCAAGTGATTATAAACATTAACTTAATGCACAGACATAACAGCATTTTAAGAGATATGAGATTTTAAATATATGTGTTCAAACAGTCTGTTTGTATGTTCAGGAATTTAACAGTCCCTGTAGATTGTTTTTTTTTTGTTAGTGGGAACTGAGCAGAATGATAGCCTGTGGAAAGTAACTCCTGCTGAGTCTGTCAGTCTTGCACCCCATACTACGGTAGCATTTGCCAGAAGGCAAAAGTCTGAACAGTCCATGGGCAGGGTCGGTGGGGTCTCTGACTATCTTAGTAGCTCTCCTAAGGCAGGCTTGACAAGTACAGATCATGGATAGATGAGAGGATAATTACAATGACTTCTTCTGCTGTTTTCACCACTCTCTGGAGGGACGTCTGATCTGAAACAGTGCAGCTGCCATACCTGACTATGAGGCTGTTGGTCAAAATGCTCTCTATAATGTCTCTGTATAATGTTGTGAGAACAGGATGGGGAAGGTTTACTCTCCTCATCCTTATTGTTAATACTGCTTCTGTTAATACTGCTTCACATGTCTTTGTTAATAAAACACACCTTTTCAGTTTAGCTGGCCCTTTAGGATTTTATTCTGGGTGTAGGGAAATCACAAAGTCATCCTTACAGGCCCAAATACTTTTCTTTTCTTTCTAATTACTGCTTATACCAGTGGTTTTCAAACTAAACAATGGCGACCCAGTGTGGCCATGTTTTTGTTTCAACCAGTTTCATAATTATTGAGCAATTTTCACTCTGCTTCTGAATTCAGAGAAGCACAATAGTGTTTTTTTACATTTGTAAGATACTTAATTATTAAAATATTAATTTTGTTATGGCTTTAAATGTTTAAGAATTTTGTGTTGATTTTCTATTAATTTGCCAATTTTCTGTGTAGTTTCCTATCTTATTAATGACAATTAACAACAAGGAGAGCAGATGCTCAGGCAAACAACACTAATGGGTCCCCAGGACAGAGTTATAAAACCATACAATAAGGAAGTCTGTTTTGCTGAAGTTTAAAATTGTTTATTCACTGTTGCATTTTGTCATTTCTATTTATATTGTAATAGTTATAGACTATTCATATTTTGTCAAATTAAATGGCAACTGTTCAAACTTGTCAGCTACTTTATTTATAAAAGGTTTTGTGCCAAACACCTGAGGGCAAATAGTATAGACTGTGTTACCACTGTACATAATTGTATATGGCCTTATGTATTTAGTTGTTTATAACATACCTACAATCTCTGTTGGATTATTGACTTGTCTAAGCCTTACACTTCTACATAAATATACTGTATAGGGTGGTCCAGATCTAATTATGCAATTATTATTACGCTATATCTTATTAAGTTTATTACATAGAAAATCACCCGAAAAATCCCAGAACATTGAGAAGTGTGCGAAATGACGACATGAAGAATCATCTTCACGACGAACTGGAATCATCCCCGCATAAATCAAAGTCATCCAGATGATCTGGATCTGCATAATTAGATCTTGACCACCCTGAATAATATAAAACAGTATTTTTTTCAAAACAGTTCATAAGTTCTACTGATTTTAGTGTTTCTTCTGACCTTACAGATTCACATTCTCATCACTGGAACCTTGTGTGTGGTAGTTCATGCTTTCAATATTCCATCTAAATGTAAGTATGACAGAACTTCTGTAACATTTCTTTTTCAAATGTGGCCTGTAGGGGGCATCCCACACCTGAACTCTAAAACATAAACACCACACACACAAGTTCTTGACTGCAAATACCTTTTCATTTGGGCACAGTACCAAATATACAGGTCAAAACACACCCCAGATGATGCTAGTACATATAACACCAGCAATAAAGATTTATTTCTTGTGTATTCCTTCTTATCCTCCTCCTCACCAGAAAAGCACTCCCCACCTCCACTTCTGACTCAAGGCAGAGCCAGGAGTACTTCTGGCATGTCAGCAAAGCAGCTTCCTGATGATAACGGTGCCTCTTCCCGAAAGACCCAACAGGACTGCCCAATGGAAGTAAATATCCTATGCAGCCATGTAGTGTACAAATATATAATATATATAATGACTAAAAAAAAACAGACCATTGGCACTTAAGGTCTCATATCATCAAGATCTTTGAGAGACTGGTCCTGGATTATATGAGTCCTTTAGTGGTGAACCACCTAGACAAACTGCAGTTTGCCAATCAAATAAAAATTGGAGTAGAGGATGTAATTATTCTTACTTGGACAAAGCTGGTAGCACTGTGAGGATTATGTTTTTTAATTTCTCTAGTGCCAGCAATACCATTCAGCCAGATCTGTTAAAGGGTGACCTTTGAGAAATGCAGGTGGATGAGCCTATGGTATCCTGGATAATGGACTCTCTGTCAGGCATATCACAGTTTGTGAGACTCAAAGTACTATGTTTTTGATATGGACGTGAGCAACACTTGGGCACCACAAGGAACAGTCCTGTCTCCTTCTCGCTTCATTCTGTACATCTCAGACTATACATATAACACCAGGTCATGTCACTTGCAGAAATTCTCAGATGATTCTGCACTTGTGGGGTGCATTGATATATGGGATGAGACAGAGAATAGGAGTCAGGTGGAGAAGTTTGTTTCTTGGTGCAAAGAGATTTGTCTGCTCTTAACATAAGCAAAACTAAGGAACTATTTATTGATTTTCATCTCACCAAAGAGCCTCTACGTCTGATCACTATACAGGGAGTGGATGTGGAGGTGGTCCGCTCCTACAAGTACTTGGGGTCCACATTAATGAAGAAAGGGCAGAGCTGGCTCTTTTTCCTCAGGAGACTGTGTTCCTTCAATGTGTGAAGTGACATCCTTCACATCTTCTACAAATCTGTGATTGCCAATGCAGTTTTCCATGCTATGGTGTGCTGGGCTGGTACTTCAAGAGAGGCCCACCGAATCTACAAGTCAAGCTCAGTTATAAGATGCACTCTGGACTGCCTAGAGGTAGTAGCAAAGGAGAGAATTAAAACAAAACAGAGTGCCATGATGAACACTGCTACACATCCTTTCCCTGACACACTGACACTGAGTACTTTAAGCAAACAAACTGTTCAACAGAAATTTGTCAAGAAACGCTACTGGGGCTCCTTTATACCAACAGCAAAATGCCTATATAATGCCTTGTATACTACTCTTCACGAGGGCAGGCGCAGAGCACTGTGTACAATTTTCAGTCAAAATACAAATAAGATTATACTAATTGCTGAATGCATAACTGGTACATACCATACACACATACAGATTTGTTAAAACACACAGAGAACAAGGTAGAAACTGATTAAACATAAATGAAAACCAACAATCTCTGTCCATTAATGAACTGATGAACCTAGGTCTGTTGATAATGGAGGAGATTAAAACTGTAAAAGAGAAATTCAAAAACAAAGACCTCCGACAACTGGCTGCCTATTCCTCCCTGGGTGTAGTCAAAATGAAATATAGTATGGGTTGCTAATCAGCTGCTCTAGTCAGGGCATGCTAAACTGAAGTAATGAATCTTGTAGTAAGTAATAAGTGGATTTAAACGTTGAGACTGAGATGAAGGGGCATCTGTTATATTAGCAGACAGATCATTCCACAGCTTTGGGGCCCTGTAACTAAAAGCTCGACTTACTACTGTTATTGTGTTAATCATTGGAAACTTAAGTAGGTGGGCATGTTGAGATCTCAATGTGTGGTATGATTTTTAGGTAATAAGTTACGATAATTGAGCAGGGCCTTGGGCATTTAAGGCTTGACATGTTTAAAAGAAGGATTTTGAAATCAGCCTTAAGCTTAACTGGGAACCAGTGTAAGGACTTGAGAACTGGAGTTACATGTTCGGATTTTATGGTTTGTACAATATTTCTTACTGGAGCATATTGAATGAACTGAAATCTTCATAATGAATGATTAGAAAAGTCAGTGAATAATACATTTCAGTAGTCAATTGTAATAGAAATAAGTTTAAGAATTATGCTTGTGGGGTCCTATCCAAGCTTATATGACAGACCATCCTTGCCTCCCATTACACAATGTACTATTCCTTCTAAAATATTTATCTTTTTGTCACAACAGAGTGCAAGAGCATTTGTTTTATTTGTTTACATCTTCAGGACACTGGATTTATGTATCATCCTGTTTGCTCTCTGCCTGGAGGTTTGCATGACCATCCCTACATCTGTACATTTCTCTTGACTCTAGTTTCCTTTTACAATCAAAAGCTGTTGTATATTATGTTGACATGTGATGAAGTGGCATTTGATTCAGGTTTGATCCTTGTGTTAAATGCATGAATACTGGCATAGCTACCTGGGACCCTGGTAATAGAATGTTTCTTTCAGTGTCTACAGTTTTTTTTCTTGCTTGCACTATTTTTAGTTTAATTAAATCCATTTGATTTTAATGTAAAGTAGCATTCATTCTTCCACAGTGTGTTTTACTATAATTGGTATTCAGAGGAAGTTGATATGTTTTAAAAGTATTCAAAATAAAAAGGCACAGATGCCCTGCTCAAGGTATACTTTTAGCAATACAAAAATGAAGACCTGGGTCAGCTTTATATTCACTTGTTTTATAAATTCTCTTACCTAGTACAGGGTTGTGGAGTGCTGTAGCCAATTGTCAAAGTGTTCACTGCAAAGAAACAATTCCGGACACAGTATTAGTTTTCTAAAGGTATACTTACTTCTCAGTTCATCTTCACAAAGAGTCACAGATCAAATTAACTCTTAAGTCTGTGATACACTTGAGAAATAAGAAACAATAATAATTGAAGGTGAGGTGATTGACCCATTTGTTTGAAACCCAGTATTTTTGGTGGATGAACTAATTATGAACTTTAAAATGTTTATATTCAGAACTTTGCATCAAGGCTGCTTAACTCATCTTAGAGGACACAATAAATCTAACAACTGAAGATGAATTTAAATTTGGAATTGAACCCTGTCTTACTGTCTCTATTTTCATCTTAATCTTATTAACTTTTGTTATTGTATTCCCAGTTGTAGTTGGTGAATTTTATAAAGATGTATCATTGGCTTGTGACACCCAGTTTATGGGTACTGTGACATGGAAACACAATGGAGGCAAAATTGAAAATTCTTTATACACAAGAATTAATAAACAGAACCTGACCTTAAAACAGCTTGACAGTCCCTCAGCTGGCAACTATACTTGTTGGGGAGAAGGTACTCTTTTAGACCATACGTACCTTGTTCTGCTAGAGGAGGAGGAGCAATATAATGAAGAAATCACAGGTAAACCTAACTTTGTAAAAGCTATCAGGAATTTGTCACATAAGAGTTCTGCTTATGACATTCTTTGTCTTCCTTTAATTCTATTTTATGTTTATGACAATAATTTCGAAAGTCTGGATTTGGCTTCTTCTAATATTTCTTACTTTCAGATAATAAAATACATGTTTCTTTGGCAGTTCTTTCTTTTATTTAATTTGAATGGTGTTTTGCACTTACATTAAATTTACTTTATCATTCGTATACTAAAATTGATCTTTAACTGATAAGATCTGTGCCGTTGATGATCTCACAAGTCTTGATTTTATGTTTTTGTCTGAAACTTGGCTCAATTTTCATAAAAATGTGGTTTTAATTTAAATAATTCCATACCATTACAGTTTTATTCATATCCATAGAATTACAGCTTTATTTATACTGTATGTAAAGGGAAGAAAGTGTAAGGAATAGCAGTGATATTCGCTAACATTTTTATCTGCAAAAATGTTTCATTTGCAAAATGTACCTGTTTTGAATACTTAGCTCTTACATTAAAAGGAAATCAACTGGTGTTATTTGTTCTCTATCAACCACCATGCCCTCTCCTTTCTGCCAGAACTATGGAACCTTCTGTCTATTTGCAATACTAATAATAAAACTATTTTAACTAGTGATTTTAATTTTCATATAGACAAATCAGATCAAAGATCTATGAAGTTTTTAAATCTATCAAACACATTTGACTTTACTCAACAAATCGCTACGCCAACTCACAATAGATGCCACACTCTGGATCTAGTGATCACAAGAGTATTGTTTATTATGTGGACCAAATTGTTGATACAGTGATTTCTGATCAAAACTGTATATTTTTTAACATAAAGTACCTGTCTGCATAAAAATGAACAATAGGAAAAATAGTATTGTAAAAAGTGCTGTTTCAATACATCTACTGCCATTGCTTTCACTGCTAACCTCAGTATTACACCTGCATTTCATCACACAGTTAATGACAAAGTATGATATCTACTTTAAATTTAGCTGCCCCTAAGAAACTGTAAAAGAAAACCCTCATCTGGTTCTGTATCATGTACCTCCTAATAAGAAAATGTTGCCAGGCAGAACATACATGGAGAAGATCCCAATTAACAGTGCACCAGGAAACTTTCAAAAAATACATAGACCTCTACAACAGGGCAATTTACACTGAAAGGCAATTGGTTTTTTTTTTGAAGATTATAAATGACAAAATGAATAACTCTAGAATTCTGTTCTCTACCATAAATAATAAATACATAATAAAAACACCTCCTCCGAATAATTGGTTAGATGAGACATCAACATCCAAGTGTGAGCAATGTGTATTATTATTCTTTAAGAGCAGAATCTCAAACATTAGATCTGGAATAGCCTCTTCCAGTCACCACTCAGTCACATAATATTATGACAACTTTTAAAAATATTCAGGTTATAGAACTTCAGAATGTTTTATCTAATTTAAGTCCTATATTTTAGATCCAATTCCAGCTTTTATTTTTAAAATAACCTGCACAAAAAATTAAGGAAACACTTAATCGTCACAGCATAACACTACGTCAGATAAGCTTCACTAATATCATTCTGTCCAGTTAGGAAGCAAAAGCGATTGTGAATCAACTTGCTTTGGTGCAAGTTAAAGTGGCAACAGGTGCCCCACAGAGGTAACAGCAAGACAACCCCCAATAAGGCAATGGTTTTGCAAATGGTGGCCCCAGATAGTTGCTCTCTCCTTATCCTTCCTGACTGTTCCTTCTCTAGTTTTGTATTTGGCTAGTGTCCTTGTCACTACTGGTAGCAGGAGGCGGTACCTGCAGCCAATTTAGTAGTCCATCTCCTCCAGGATGGCACATCCATATGTGCCATCAGAAGAAGATTTGCTGTGTATCCCAGTGCAATTTCAAGAGCATAGAGGTGATACCAGGAAAGCTGGACATGGCAATATAAGGGCATTAACCAGTATTTGCTCCTTTGTGCAAGGAGGAGCACTGCCAAAGCCCTACAAAATGACCTCCAGCTAGCTACTGGTGTGCATGTTTCTGACCAAACTATCACAAATAGACTCTATGAAGGTGGCATGAGGGCCCATCGTCCTCTAGTGGGACCTGTGCTCAAAGCCCTTCACCATGCAGCTCAATTAGCATTTGCCAGAGAATACCACAATTTGCAGATCGGCCATTGGCACACCCTTTTCTTCACAGATGAGAGCAGGTTCACACAGAGAACATATATAGACATGAAAGAGTCTTGAGATGCTGTGGTGAACATTATGTAGCCTGCAACATCATACAGCATGACCAGTTTAGCGGTGGGTCAGTGATGTTCATATCCTTAGAGGGTCGCACAGACCTCTATGTGGTAGGCAGCAGTACCCTTACTGCTGTTAGGTGCTAGGATGAAATCCCCAGAATCATTGTAAGTGCAGTGGGACCTGGGTTCCTTCTGATGCAGGACAATGCCTGGCCTCATGTAGTCAGAGTTTGTTCCTGGATGACAAAGGCATTGATGCCATTGACTGGCCCGCACAATCCCTAGACCTGAATTCAGTTGAAAACATCCAGGATATAAAGTATCAGTGTATCCAACACCACCAATTCATGCCACAGACTGTACAGGAGTTCGCTGATACCCTGATCCATATCTATGAGAAGATCCCACAAGACACCATCCATCATCTCATCAGAAGCATGCCCAGACATTGTTGGGAGTGCATACAGGTATAAGGGTCATACACATTACTGAGTCACATTATAAGCTGTTGCGAGGAAATTCATTCAGGTTGGATCAGCCTAAGATTTAAATTTTTGACTTTGATTAAATAATATAAATTGCTGTCGTGAAACTGGTATTTTTACTAAAGCCCTTAAAATAACTGTAGTCATTCCTTTACTTAAGAACCCAACCCTTGATTATTCAAACATGAACACTCTTAGGCCAATCTCCAATCTGTCATTCCTATCTAAAATAATAGAAAAGGTAGTGTTTTGTTATGGAACACTATTTGAATGAAATAACAAAAAAATAGCAATTATGAAATAAATAATCACATGCAAAAGTAAAGCTATATTTATAAATCTATACTAATAAAAGGCAAAGCCCTCACTCACTCACTCACTCACTCACTCACTCACTCACTCACTCATCACTAATTCTCCAACTTCCCGTGTGGGTGGAAGGCTGAAATTTGGCAGGTTGATTCCTTACAGCTTCCTTACAAAAGTTGGACAGGTTTTATATCGAAATTCTACGCGTAATGGTCATAACTGGAAGCAGTTTTTCTCCATTTACTGTAATGGAGATGAGCTTCAACGCCGTGGGGGCGGAGTTTCGTGTGACATCATCACGCCTCCCACGTAATCACTCAGTACATAGAAAACCAGGAAGACCTCAAAAAAGCGCTCAAGAAAACATGCATTATATAATTGAGAAGGCAGCGAAACAATAAGAAGCGAGTTCTGCTACTTCGGAAACAAAGCACGATGTAAACCTACACTTTAAATTAAGTTCATAGACAGGCTGCCGCTGGCGTTTGTAATTTAGTGCCCACCCATATAAGGCCGTCCGTCAGCGGCAATCCAATAGCAAACTGCCACGGGTAAATATTCACGGGTGAAGGACTGTGCTTATGGAGAGGAAGATGAGATGGTCAGGGTGGTGTTTGACACAAACTCAGCGAAACTGCGAGAG